>NW_020925676.1:3659384-3730346 GCF_003984885.1 Neopelma chrysocephalum
TACACCCATCCAGGGATGAATTGGTCCCAGCCGTTCTAACCAGGACAGCTGTTAATATATAATTAATCACCTGCTGATCAAATGTCCCCTTGAGTAGCATTTTCCAGTAAAATGGTGGGTTTTCTAAGTTGTAAAATTGCACCATCACTGTTGGGGGAGGAAGAAAGTGGAACAGAACCAAAAGGATTTAATTTTCCTAATTAATTAGAAATTATTTTGAGCCCTTTCAGTGGATACCTATTATCTACTCTTACACATTGATTCACAAAGCTTATCTAGTAATTTCTTTCTAGAAAATAAAGTCTGTTGGAGTGTCAGGGAGAACACCACTCTCTCATTAAGTATGAAGGTTCTCTCATTAAGTATGAAGGTTCTCTCCCTACAGCTGCAGGCCCAGGGCTGGGGGGAGAGAATGAAATCCCCAGCCTTTGAGGCTACAGCCTCCCCCAGCTCCAGCACAGCCCAAATGTTGGAATGGTTCAAGGACAAATGCTGCAGCCCTTCTTCCTGATGAGACAACTACTTAGCATAGAATCATGAAATGGTTTGGGTTGGAAAGGGCCTTAAAGATCATTTAGTCACAAACTCTCCCCAGAAAGGTACTCTGCTTCTGCAGGTTTCTCTGTCTTTGAAAATCATGTCCTCATCCTTCAGGCATATAAAGGAGCAACTGCAATGTATAGCCCATTGCTCTGTGTTAGTCAGAATTGTTATGTATAAACATAGAGCTGTACGGGCACAAATTTTCAGGGATTATTCATGTTCAAATTTATTTTTTTCCAGACCAGAATGAAAACAAAGATGAGGTTCACTGCTGGTGCCAAGTTACGTATACAATTATCTTAATATTAGTTATTAAGTTAATATTAACCTAGTATTAGTTATTAAATTAATATTAATTATCAGTTTAAAATGTTGCAGGAAGTTTTTCTGATGAAGGCTAGAGAGTAGATTATTTTCTTTTTCCGTAAACAAAAAATAATGTAGGTATTGTAAAACAAATTCTAGCTATGCACACACTATTTCTCAATGAAGCTTTAATAGCCAGCAGAAGTGTCAGCCATCAGTGCAATAGCTCTCGGCCCAAGAGCTGTCTGCTGGCAGCAGTCAAAAATAGTTAACTGGGCTATTAGACATTCTTAGAAAGGAACAGTCAGCACAGCAGAAAACATGATTGGGCAGCTCCATAGATCTGTGATGTTGTTTTGGATATCGTATGCAGTTCTTGTCCCAACATCTAGGGGAGGTTATAGTAGAAATATGAAGGGAACACAAAAGGATTGCTAGAATTTTAGAGGCTGAAACCATGGTGGAAAAAAACCCAAAACAAACCAAATTAGAACTTGTTAAATTTATTAGATTGCTCCAAGCTGAAGAGAAAAATGGTAGAAGTCCTTGATATTTATAAAGATAATAGAGGAACTGTATAAACTCTGCCTTGCCATATAAACAGAAATAAAGGAGTAGCAATTTATTATCAGGCCTCAGGAGTAAAAAAAAGAAACAATTTGCACATATTCTGTAATTCAACTCTGAAATGCTGCCACAGCACATGGCTGATGACATCAGTTCGAAAAGCAAACACAGAAGTCTCTGAGGGAACAATTCAATGAGACTGCTCACACTAGTTATTTCACATAATCTCCAGATCAGGAAGCCAACAGACTGCAGGAATATTGTGCATCTGTTGTGTAAGCTGCCTTCAGAAAAACTTTTCCCAGTGTCAGGATTCCCCAGGCAGGTGGATCATCACCAGATTGGGTGATAGAAGGGGCAAATTCTTCCCTGATCTGAGACAATGAGGGTGGGTAAAACTCAGAGATAAATGATACACGTACATACATTCTAAAATAAGTAAGATTCATGATAGTTACTGTCATGGTATGAGCCGCCACCCCCAGGGAGGGCTGGAATTGGTTGGTCCCAGATGAGTTTCTGACGAGGGGCCAATCGGAGCTATTTTTCCGCCCAGTGAAATGAGAACATTACAACAACCGGAAGTTGTTGGCAGAGTGTAAGAGAGAGATTCAGAGCCATGAGGTGAGAGAAGGGAGGCCTGCTGACCCCCTTGAGGGGGGTCAGACCCTCTTCTCCCCCCGGCCAGGCTGTGGGGAGCCCGGGACAGTATTATAACTGGACTGGGTGCCCATGGCCAAAAGACTAGGAGGCTTTTTTTCTCCCCCACTGCCCAGGAGAGGTGGTGGCGTGGACTTGGAGGCCAGCCAGCGGTGTTGGAGTTAGCAAGCCCCCCTGGCAGGCAGGCTTGGTATTGGAGCCGAGCCACAGACAGACCGAGGGGTAGTCCGGAGCCCGGAGAAGCAGCTGCGATTATGCAGAGCTGGAAGAACTCCAGGCAGAGGAGAAAGACCAAAGCAGCCTTGCTGCTACCCTCTTTCCCCCCCCCCCATAATGGCAGGGGAGAGGTAGCGACATTGAGCTAAGGCTGAAGAAACAGGAGACGGGCCAAGAGGCTCAGAGGTGCCCTACATGAGGTTTGGATGAGGGCAGCTGAAAACCGAAGGATGAGGAATGTGGGGGATGGCCCCCCTTGCCACGTGGCAAGTTGAGCTGATGCTGCAGCTGAGACAGAGAGAAACCAAACCAAGCAGATTTTTCTGGGTAAGGATTTTTGGTGAAAACTATTTGAGGTAAAAAGACTGAGCAAAACCCAGAAGCCCTGCAACCTGGAGAGGAAGAGTGAACATCTTACTCTCTGGGAGGAACCATCATGAAACAGGGGGAACCAGTCTCACAAGCTGACTCTCTGGACCTTCTTGATGAAGACCTGGTAAAGCCAGTGTTCCCTTGTAGCCCAGGAGGAGACCTCAGCAGAGGCTGAGGGCTGGTGGGGGTGCAAGAAGATGCACCAATGATGCCCCAATGAGAGAGAGACCCTTAACTATCACCCTGAAAACTTCTCCTGAACTGATGTGGGAGGGTCCAGGGGTGGTACAAGTTGTGCTAATACTGTGTATTTCTTTGCTTCTTAGTTTCTATAGTATTTATTGTGTGAGTAATAAATTGTAATATAATTCCCCCATGCTGAGTTGTGCTTGTCTGAAAACTTCTCTTCCATGTTGAGGTAAATTGTGGGGAGAGCTTGGAGATTGGATTTTTGGGGTCAAACCCCCACAGTTGCTTACATTCATTCACATGCCAGGAAGAAGCTTAGATATGAACAGCACGTACACAAGGCCACTATTCCAAAGTGACTTGTTAAACAACTAACAACCTGGGAGCCCTGTGCAGTTTCACACAGGATGAACTTGATGAGATTAATCTGAAGTGAAAGTACAACATAGCATAGATTTGTCAATAGATACTCAATTGGCTTTCTGAAGGGTGTGAACTTGCCTTAGCTAGAAACATAACATTTAAAAGGCAAAAGGGGGAAATTTCCAGGACATTGTAATAATTTCTCTGAATTATATTATCTTCTATAATGAGAAATTGTCATTCCTTCATTTTTTAAATTATTTACAGGTCATAAAGGTAACACAAACTCATGTTGCTGTTAGGTTATCATAAAATCATAGAATCATAGAATGATTTGGGTTGGAAAGGACCTTAAAGACCATCTCGTTCAAACTCCCCTGCTATGGGCAGGGACACCTTCCTCCAGGCCAGGTTTCTCCAAGCCCCAACCAAACTGGCCTTAAACACTTCCACGGATGGGGCATCCATGGCTTCTCTGGGCAGCCTGTGCCCTTCCCTCATGGTGAAGGATGTCTTCCTAATATCTAAGGTACGTCTAACTTTTTCAGTTTAAAACCATTCTCCCTTGTCCTATCACTACAGAACCTGGTAAAAAGTCTTCCTCCGCATTTCTTGTAAGCCCCTTTAATGTGTTGAGAGGCTGCTGTGATGTCTCCCTGGACCTTTCTGTGCTCCAGTCTGAACAACCCCAACTGTTTCAGACTTTCTTCATAGGAGAGGTATTCTAGCTCTCTGTTCACTTTCCTGGCACTTCCACTCCAGTATGTTCACATCCTTCTCGTACTGGGGAACCCAGGGGTAGATGAGGCACCTGAATTATTTAAACCTGTTGGGCATTTTTACTAGTTTTCCCTATGATGCAGGGAAAACAAGAAAAACAAGCATTCCAAATTTTCTCTCTCTTCCTCAATGAATGACTTCAGTGTATTTTATGTCAAATATGTTTTTGCTCTTCTTAGGATGTGTAATTTAAGAAAGTTCTGATCCAAGTCAGAGGTCCACTGAAAACTGTTTGAAATCCTTCCCATTGAGGAGCTTGTTCTAACAAACTGAAGACCAAACTTCTTGATGAAAAGATTTCTAAAACAGCTCTGACTTAATAACTTTTTAGAAGGTTATTATTTCTCATAAATTTCTAAAGCAGAGAGGTCAGTGGATTTTTTTCCCATTCTTGTATGTAAGGATATTCTTTGTAGAAAATGAAACTATGTTCTGATAAATTATTTTATTAAAACCTAACACTGTATAATCAAATAATACCTTGTATTCTGATAAGCTGTTGTTGCATAGATCTATAGCTGACTTTTAAAGGAATTTGTTACACAAATACTGTTAGGAAATCAATGAGCCTTGATTTGGAGAAGGCTGTTTTGTTTTGTTTCTCTTAAAAAAACCAATAATTGTTGACAAATTCTGACAGAGAAAGTTTGCTGAATCTGCTCGTTACTTATGGATAAGACAGGAAAATGCAGGAGAAGGAATGAGAATATTTATCTGTCCAGGGAATTGCCCTGATTAACTTAATTGTCCAACAAATGAAGATAGTTATGGATTAAAGATTGGTTCACCCTTACGCACTGATGCACTTGCCTTGGGCTTCTGCCAGGTCTTAAAGGAAAAAAACAATTCAGTATTTTACTTAATAGATATTGCAGGAATTGATACCTGGCAACTAATCAGACGGTGCTGATTTGGGTTTGTAAGAGTGTGCATGAAGACTGTGAGAAAACGGAAAAGTACAGTTCAGGTCCTTGAAGTAAATTATTCATTTTGATTCTCATCTGGTTGAACTAATTTTGACTCAACAAATCCCCCAGCTTGAAAGTTGAGTGCCAGAGATTGTTTGGAGTGGATGAGGACACAAGGAGCAGCATCCCTCACACCAGTTCAGTAACCTGTAAAAAAAGGCTTGTCATTCCATGTGCTGCTTATTGTGATAATTTTAAAAGTTTTGAGCAAACAGGAGTTCAGGCAGTACATTTGTACAGCGGTTGCTTGAAGGTTTGAAACAAAGACTTTTCAATACTGTGCTGAAAATGAGCAAAGGTCCTCTACACAGTCCTGGGGCCCCATAACCCAAACTTTGTAATTAACAGTAATTTATTGTCCAACTTGAAGAGTAGAGCTTGCAGCAGCAAACTTGGTAATTCGGTTGCTTCCAAGGTGTTTCATCAGTCTCCGAAAAATTTCAGAGTAAATGGTTCTCTCCAAGCCCTTTTCCAGTGAGCTGGAAGACCTAGCCAAGATTGGGGGAACACATTTTCTCAGGATCTTTTACAACACCTGCAGCACGAGCTTCTGCTTGTGAGCAAAGGCTCCACACTGGAGCAGTTTGGACACTGTGTGTTTAAGCCTAACGTAAGCCTGACTTTGCTACTAAAGCATGGAATTGCAAACTTGTTCAGCACATAATTTTTTTTTTACCTGGAGGCTTGGAAGGCTTTGATCTTGAAAAGACTGCAGGGATCTGTGAAAAGGCAAGTTACAAAGTCCTGCATTCAGAAATTAAATTACTTTTCTGATTTCCTTGCCTTTGAAGTTAATATGTTTTTAAGGGTTCTGCTACCTCCAAATCTTCTATAATGACTAGCTCTACAATTTTTAAACAGTACATAAAATACCAGATGTAATTTTCTGTCATGGTGAGCTTTTCGAAAGCTTTTCTGACATGAAGTTCAGTTCTTTTTAAACTGAAGAAATATCTGAACCCAAAATTAAGCTCTAGTTAAAACTCATATGTGTCAATGTGTGTAATCAGAAGCTTAGATCTCAGCAGTGTCTTTTCAACTGAATTTTATGTGAATTTAATATCTTCTATCATGTGCAGGAAAGTTGTTGTTATGACTCATGTTTCTTGTGTAGATTATGAATGCCAAATAAATGCAGTCTTTGTTCTTCTGATACAGCCCTATTCATGATGTAGTACAGCATTATTAGTACCCTGCAGACAAAAAAAAAAAAAGAAAAAAGTTAAGTTGATTATAATTATACTGTTCTATTTCTGCTTAGGCATGACTTTTTTTTCACTACTCAAAATTGAGTATAGAAGCTGAAATTAATTCATCCATGTGAAAGATAAATAGACAGCTCTACTTAACGATGATATTCTTGGTTTTCTCTCAGTTTGCCATCCTATTTAGCTGCTCAAACAGCTGCACAAAACATAACGTAAATGCGATGTCTGTAGAAGGAGAAAATATAAACTCTATCCACCACAAGCTGCTCAAATATGCTCGATGAATGTGGGCTAGGCAAAAATGGATGGAATATTTAATATGCATCTGTCTTCCTAAAAAGTAAAAACCCACCTTTCCACCTCACCCTGCTGATGCCTGGGAATTCCTGCTGAGAGAAAGGAGAGGGATGAGGATGAAACAGGCATGGTGCCAAGCTGGCAGATGGATGAGTTCTACCGGTGGCACTGGAGTGGCTATTTCTTTTACTTTTTATTTAAATGCTGGTAAGAACTTAACCTGGAGTGAGTAAGTAGAGAACACCAGACTTAGAAGCCCTTTTCAGGACTGTGTCAGCTGAAGTGGCAGAGGGAACCCAGACAGAAACCAGTGAACTGAACCACTGTGGTGGGAACGAGCAGCTTTGGGCTCGGTCACTGCTTGTGGGATTCTGTTTAATCATCTCAGAGGTCCCTGTTCTGCTCACTCACATTTCTAAATTCCTACCTTCTTGGTGTTTGTTGTCTTCTGGACCTTTATTTCTCCAAATTATAAGAATGTCTAATTCATATTTGACAGAGGATTTTGTAAAAAAAAAAATTGATGTGAATGCTGTCCAAGTAGACAGCAAAATGCCCCCTTCATTTTTTTTGCCTGAGAATTCTCTGGGCTCTTATAACACTGAAGCTTTGATCCTCTTAAGTTAGACTGAAATTGAGATGAAATAAATACCTTAAAAACTCTAGGAAAATGGTTAAATAATAAGTTCTTAAAAAGTATTAGCAGAGGATAATCTAAAAAATAAATACGAGTTAGTGAGAAAGGCCAAAACTGTGACTTCTTAGAAATTAAACAACAAAGAAATTATTTTCATAGCACTGAAAACAGAAGATAAACACTGGAAGTGGAGTTGAAATTCTCCATCTTTCATAAGTGGAGACGCAGGAACTAAAGAAATTAAAGAAAGAGAAAAGCAATCTCTGATGAAAACCAAGACTAATCTGCTGATCCCCTCTCACATTTTACTTGGCAAAACATAAAAAATCCTGAGCATAATCATGAAGATGTTATTCATAACGTTTCTCACACTCTAAGAATATGTCAAGGGCACAGTTGGCCTCCTTAAAAGATGACATAGGCAAATTGAAAACTGGTACTTGAAGCATTCCTGGCTAGAAGCCTAAGAACCAAGATCCTGAGTAAAGGAATGCTCTGCCATGGGAAATGTTTCCCTAAGGGGGAGGTTGCTGCCCTCCCAGATCACTGATCTGACTGCAAATAGATTTGTCAGTGGAGCTCCAAGCTGATAGTGTGTTAGGGATGCTGCTGGGTGGGGCGGAAAGAACAGCTCTGCTGTTCAGAGACATTTAGGACAACTGTAATCCTCCCTAAATCTCATTGTTCCCCCAACTTCCCTTGAGAAGAAATTCAGAGGGGTCAAGAAAACCTCAATTCTAAATTGGCAAAAATTAAGTGTAATTTTGTAATAACAACTGGCATTATTTCTTTATTTCTTGTTGCTTGTTTGTTGTACAAATGTGCAATTAAGAATGAAACCAATCCAGTTTTCTGTTTTGTGTTCAAGGTTCTTGGAATAAAAAATCTGATATTTTTATCTTTTACATGAAACATGTTTAGATTTTATTATTTTTTACCCTTTAAGTGAGAAGAAACTTTCATTTCACTTTTCCTCCTGCATATATTTTAAAATGTGTAATGAAAGATCTCTAGAGCCCAGATGCTCTGTTTCTGTGTGTCTCTAGAGCCCTGTCTCTTGTGCTGAGCTGGTGATCTGCTAGCTGGGGGCAAGGTGACAGAATAAATCTGCCTTTGACTTCTGGACTTAGACAGATCATCTTCTGAGACTCCTGAGCAGCCAGGATAACATTCAGAGGCAGTTTCCAGCATGCCTTCCTTCCCACTGATTTCAGACCAGATTGTAGGAAAAATCCTAGCTTCCAATTTAATAAAACAGCAAAAATACCGGCAGGACAAGGAAAACTACAGCAAGAAGTTCTTTATTGCAGTGCTGGGTGCAATCCTAAGTCACATGGGCCTGGAAAGCACCCTGCCGTTCGAAAAACGTACCTTTTTGTACTCTCTTGGTTACATAAGCTGTTACCTATTCAGTAGGTGTAAGGTATTTTACCTTAAAAGGTAATTTCTCGGACTCAGGAGGAGGTGTTACCCTCCCCTTTGATTGATTTGTGATGTACCCCCCCCCGTACATTGTACAGGGGGGTCTCTCTGCACACAAAGGCTGACCATGTGGCCAAGAGTACCTTTTTATTTTTATACTTTTCCCTATTGCTGGCCACAAATGTTCCCTGGCATCAGGCTCAGACAGGACCTTCTACCTTACAGCTTTCACAATACGCCTAAAAAAACCCTTGGGATTAAATGAAAGAAAAGAAAATCCCGTTCCCTTCTGTTTTCCACTAAATTAATTTTGCTTATAATAAAATCAGATTATTTATTTCTCATAAGATCAAGAAATAATGGTAGAAATGGCAACCTGAATCACACTCCTTATTGAGATCACATAAAAGCTGTGCAGACTGAAAGGTATTATCTCAATAAAGAAAAAGATAAAAAAACCTTTACTCTTCCCAAGCATCCCATTGGAATACACATATCACCACATCACTACCAGAATATATGCACTAAACCTCACAGTCTCTTTAAAGGCTCCAGCATGTGTTGCAATAAGTATTTAGCAGAGAGGCTGAAACCTGAGAGAGCATGTTATTCTAAACTTTTAATCTCTGTTCTGGAAATAAATGAAATGGCTTCACATCTGATTTGTTCCTCATAAAGTATCCCTTAGGTGACACAGGATAATCCTCCAGATGTAAAATTTTCATACCTGCAGATTATTTTCTACAGCACATGTAGAAAAATTACAGCACCATGACTGAAATTTAAAAGGACCATTGCTTAATATTTAGTGGGATTCACGCTAGTGTCATTGCATTGTTTTTTATCTTTGTCTTCAAAGACCTTTTGACATACGTGCAAATTTGCACATCACCATGTAATCAGAACATTTGCTTTTTTTTTTCAATTCTTTACATCTGCTGCAAGGTCACATCTTTTACAAGAGATGAACTGTCTGACTTTGCATGTCAATGTTATCTTCTCATTTTGAATTCCTCTAATTCTATGCCCACACCTTTAAATGATGAGAATCTTAACCCAACCCTGTCTGTGGTTTAGTCCCTTTTGTACAGCAATTCTCAAGAAAGAGAGCTCTCTGTTGGCCAGGTGACTGAAATAGTTTGAAGAAGATGGAGAGAAAGATCAATTTTGCACATTTATATCCTCTCTTCAGCCTCTCCATAATGAAAGGAAGGTATACCAGGGTCACTGTGCTTTCAGGATCCACTCTTTTCACCTGATGAACAGAGGCCAGAATTGTACATGTGATTAATCTCAATTTACATAATAAAATGTGCAGGAAGCGTGCATAATTAGAATATTTCTGTTTTCACCTGTTGGAGAGCAGGGAAATGAGTTCCAGTGTCAGGTGTTCCAGATGCAGTTTACTAGTGAATTAACAACTCTTTCTGTCTTTGTGCCTGATGCACATTTAAAAAGCAAGATTCATTTGAAGTATTTCACTGATGGGTGTTTATAAAAAGACAAACAAAGTAGCTTAAAAAGTTTCAGTTTTCCATGTAGCATCTCCACAAGTATCTCCACAAGTAAATGGAGTATCAGCTGAAGACTCTGCACTGGGCCAGAGCTGAGCTCAACCCAGCATAACATGCTGTTTGCAATGACAGCCTGCAATGAGTGCTCAGAGAAATCTGTATTATGGGTCAATTCCCAGTTTTCCCAGTGAAACCTTGTCGAGTGACCACATTTTCCTAAGATGTTGCTGGAAGACTTGGAATATTACCAAACATTTAAATTAAGGTAATTATGGATCTTAGTGATATAACTTAACTACTATGTAAAGAAGGTTTATTATCTAAAGACTAATGTGAAGATGTTTTTAGCATGTGAATGGAAATTCATGTCACTTCAACTGCAGAGAGTACACTCATGGCCACCCTGTGAAGAGTTCTTCTATTTCTGAAAGTAATGGAAAGGGTTGAGGGCAACTTTATCACCTGAAAAAAGTGCAGTGTCGCTGCAAAGACCACTTAAAGTCTTCCACCAATTTAAACTTCTAGTGTTTCAACTGACAATGCATAAAACCAAAACAATAAACCAAACATTTTATAATTCCACTAATATTTTCTTCACAGTATTGTTTTCTTCACAGTATCATTTTCATTTTTGAAAGCATTAAATCTTATTTCAAAAAAAGTTAGCAACATCAAAACTCAAAATGTCAGGTCTAGTATGCTATTTGAATTTTTCCAGTACTGGTTGTTTTGTTATTTTCCCTTCAAATTGTCTGTAGGTAAGGATGGTGAAGGGAAAACAGTGGTTAAAAAAAGGCTAAGAAAATTTTTCAGGGGCGACCACATGATTCCAAAGATCTGCAAAGAAATACCATTTCTACATTTTAAAATACTCATAGATGTATTGTTTGGATTATTTTTGGAGTTTCACAAAGCAAGACACAGACTGGTAGTGGATTTGACAGATAATTGTAGACCAAAAAAATGGGGAGACATAATACTGAGTCCGTATTAGAGAAATCCTTGTTGCCAAGCTCTTTGGAGTTCTGAATTCACTGAATTTTTCAATGGATACAATGCACATTCATAAAAAGTGACAGCAAAATGTCGTTCTCCTAGCAGAACAAAATTATAAAATAATTACACTTTGATCTATATTTTTCAGTCATTCAGTGAGAAAGCGGTGTACTTTCAAAAAATCCCAAAATAACAGGAAAAAAATCCCTTTTTTTAGACACAAATTGTTACAAACTACAGGGGACTACAAAAATCCAGGATTTTGCAATTGAAGAGAAATGGTAGGTGAGAATCTGTGTTCAAGAAATTCTGAATGCTTTTGCACAGATGTGTTTAATTTTAGCCTGTAACACTGTTCCTGAAAATCTTGTAATTCATAGGTATGTGAAGGAACTCATATCTGGTGTCAATTCAATCAGGTTTTCTTTGGGATGCATTTTTACAGGAAGCCCTGATTTCCATTTTACTGTGAGTCAGCTGTACAGGTCATCAGCAGTTTATATGTAGAATGCCTCTAGAAAAACGTGAGAAAAGAATTTCTGAGCAGTGTAACACATTTCAGTAGAAATTAAAAACTATCATGCCTCATTTATACACTCAAAGTATTAACTGTGCTTTGTCATGTAAAGCTGGTTTGGTTCTGGTTTGATTTGTTTTTCCTTTCTGTGTGCTTGTGTGTTGGCAGAGGGGAGTATTTTCAAATGTCCCATGGTTAAATATTGTACAAATTACTTTTTGGAGCCCTTTGCCATCAATTCCATCAGGATTTGCAAACTTCTTGTTGCAGTGTACTTGTGACTTGTGCAGTTCTGTGTGTCATAGCAAAAACAAACACTATAAATTTAAGAGGACTTCCATTTCCAGTTCTACCTATCTTGACTCAAACCAAGATTTAAACCAATTTTGACCTAAACCAGAGAACTGGTAGTTGTCCATAATAAAAACCTTCTCAAAAAATGGACTTTTGTTTGGTTATTTACCAGGTAACTTAATTAGTTCAGGCATATGCTAATTGAGAAAAATGGAAATTTGAGCTATATATTTCACTCTTGAGGCCTTATTGGAGGCACATAGTGAAATAAACAACCAAATTCACAGTGAAACAGCAACCCATTCACAGAAAGCTCTTTGTCTTCAAAACATCATTTATCTAATTGCATGCAATTTTTAAAAAATTTTTAATTAATTTGGGTTAGTTGGATAAGGTCTATGTGAGATTTAAAATTGCAAAATATGTCTGATTCTCCTGATCCATTATTTAGCAAAATACTCTTCCAAAACACCTGAGAGTAGCACTTCCAAATGGCTGGAGGGATAAACTCCAAGGCAATTGCAGTTATCTGGATCTTTTTAGCTGCCAGTACTGAACAACTGAGAATACAATAGTCATGAGATGGTGTGTGTGTAAGCCCTGTGTGCTCCTAGCTCAATTTCTGTGGTTCCCGGGAGCAGCTAATGGTAATTTCAGATTTCATACCTGTGTCAGCTATTGGGAATCTCAGAGTTCCCTCCAGGTCAGAACACTTTTGGAAAGCAAAACATTTTGATGGACCCTTCCAGCTTCATAACTTTTGGCCTGAGTATATATTTGTAACATTACAAATACATATTTTGTTCTGCTTCTACTGATTTCCATTTTCATGTGTAAAGTAACTTTTAAGCTTCATTGACTACTGTGTTGTCTCACATTAACACTGTGCTGTTCCCTAAAGAGAGCTTATCCCTAATTTCCTTCAGGGTCATATTTCCTCTAGAGATATTCAAACAAGTACTAAAAGGTCATGTCCCTTTGCCCTTAGTTCCTCAGAAGAATTAAAATTTTAGGAAAGCACTTTTCAGCTCAAACTGGCAGTCTCACTCAGACATATGGAAAAAGAGAGACTAAAATTAAGTGTACTACACCTCCTTGCCCCCATGCCATACTTGAAAAATATGGTTTCACCATTTCTTGTAGGGATCAGTGTGTAGTTTACAGATAACTAGAATCAAAACAGATGAGATCAAGAAGATACAGAAAGTATGTGAACTGAGATAGCTTAGTCTTAACAAAATAATTTTAAGAAATGAAATGGAATTAAATACATTTATTAAATATATTTATTAAAAAGCATGAATAATCTACAACACTTTGTTAACAACTGTAAGAGGTACTTTTTTCCATTTTTCTTTTAAAAAAGATTGAATATGTAGCTTAAACAAAGTCTTGCTGCAGGTTCTGGGGTTTTTCTTGTCTGTGTTTTTTGTGTGTTTTGTTTTTATTTTAAAAGCTTACACTGTGAAGAAGAACTGTATGGCTTGATATTTTAGTCACAATGTAAGATAAGTTGGCCAAGACTAGAAACAGCCCTACCATGTTTAATACATGAAGAGAGGGCTTGGGAAATCAGAGCCCTGTTCAGCAATGTTGACTTACAGAGTTTGTTTGTCTTTTCTGAAGCATTTCTCCTCTGAACAGTTCTTAGGGGACATTCTTGCTGCACCACTTTAGTGTCACAGGGGTAAACATGGAATGAAGAGAACTGTAAAAACCAAGTAGATGATTAAGAGGTGCTCACATACAATAGTAATAGAAAATGGTGTACAGCTTGATCCAGGTCAATGTTAGCAGCACAAAAGTCTTCAATTAAGTGCAAAAATATTGGTTCTCGGTAGTCCTTGGAAAACCTTTAGAAAGGATGCAGTCACTGTATGTAGCGGGCAGGTAAAGAATCTGAATGTGAAAACTGAAACAAAAGTTGTTCAGTTGAAGCTATAAGAGGAGCATTAAGTGGATGCATTTCTCATGGGAATGATACAGAAAAACATTTATTATACAGCACATCTAAATGAGAGTAAAAACTTGAATATTTGCCTTCTGTATATTTGAAAAAATAGATAGAACTAGTGACCTTCTAGGCACAACTCGTATTTAATTGTATTCATTGTGGAATAGCTCAACTCAATGCAAAAATAAAAAAACAATTGTAATAAATGAAATGATTTACTGTATAAAGCAACCCATTTTCTGCTCAATAAATTGACTTTATTACACAGCTAACTTGTACCAAATTTGTTTTTAAATGGTAAGCATCTTTTAACTGCCAAATAAAGCCCACCTGCCTTTACTTACTATTTGTATTTCTTCATACATAGCATGAGATCATTAAATGCACTTGAGAAAAAGCCATCATCTATTTTGCAGGTGGAGAGAAAGCCAAAAACAGCCTACTCTGTTGCTGTTTATTCTGAAAATATCAGGCTGTTGAACATAGGGGATTTTTTGGGGAGGGGGAAACAGCTTTTTTCTTTGGCAGCTGAATCACAACTGAATCAGGACTCAGTAAAACTTTGTGTCTGTAAGACTAGGCAGTGACTGGCATGGGAGCCCAGACTGAAGGGGTGAAGAAACTCAATGGTCCACCATGTGTGAAAGAACAGAGGTGTAATGGATACTTGTGGCACCAACTAAAGATCAGCAGCAGACTGGAAATCACACCAGAGGAAAGGGAACTTTCTTGGAGGAGGAGATGTCACTGAATCCTGTGGTATTTCTGCGTTTGCGCTTTCCAGGGCAGTGGATTCAACAGGGCCAGGTTCCCAAGGATTTGTTCCTTAGTTTTGGCCTTTACGTTCTTTGTATTTACAGCAGACAATCATTATATCCAGTCACATCTGGCAACAGCAGCACGAATGAGACAACCTTTGTGAGATGCCTGAACCTATTTCAATATCCCTAGTAAAGAGCAGTGAGAAAAGTCCTCATAATAAAAAGTGATCTTGGTATTCTGACCAGTCACTGGGATTTAAAACAACAACACATCTTTTTTCCTGAAGGATTACTTTTTTTTCCTGGTTTATGAGATCTAAAAAAGTTGTTTCCATATCATGATCATAGGTCATGAAACCATTTTGCCTTATGCAAAGAGTTAGAACATAGCTCTGCAAAACCCTGTAGCTGCCCCCTCGGTCTTTGTCCAGTTGCCAGCCAGAGGCTGTGGATGTGACACCACCTCTGCTGTAAGACAATTTCCTCTCCATCCGTCGCTTCCTCTCCATCTCATCCTTCCTGGGTGTTTGGAATTTCCTGCTTCCCTGTAGGAGTGTAGGAATGAGCAGCATTATGAGGATCAATTCAGAAAATATTTTACCTCTCACTTGTGCCATCATACCACATACCAGAGGTTAAAGCTTCAGGATCAAATTATAGGAGAAGCAAGACAACTGCAGAGCCAAACTGAAACTGTGTGTCACAGAGGAAGGGTTGTGGGGTGGAGGACTTCGGCCAACTGGTATTTGTTTCAAATTTGAGAAAGAAAAGGTGAGAAGAAGTCAGTTAGAAACATGGGCAAAGGTAATATATAACTATTGTATAAATAAGCAAGAACTGGTAGCTCATAAAACCTTGTTTCTGTCCATCAGGTGCTCAGACTGCAGCCTGGGTTTAACCATGATGAACCTGCTACCTCCCTTGAGAGGCCTGGGTTTGTGACAGCAAGAGCTCTAAACTGTAAGAGGAATTGCTTCGGTTGGAGTGAGAATTATGTTCTTCTCTATTTCTATATCCTTGAGGCTATCAAAGCATTATTGTTAAACCACACTGAAGAGTAAATCAGGCTGCTGAGGTGAGCACAAGTTCATTTATGACTGTATGTGCTCAATGGGATTAAGCAACAGGGCATGACAGGATAACCCTGATAACCCTGAATATTTTTTTTTTGGTTTGTCCATGTAATTTTTCTCAGTCTAGACAAGTCTGCTGTTACTGGACTACTATTTGCCTTATTTTTGTCTGCAATAAGGAGCCGTCTTGGTGATTATTTTCTCTTAAGCACAGCAGGCTCAATTATAGTTTGAATGGGTGCATTTTGCAAAAGAGGTGGCACTGTTTTGAAGCTGAAGGAACACCTTAGAAAGCTTCTGTAAGGCTGTTGAACACCTAATTGCTCTTTGAGTTGATACAGTACTTGGTGAATATCTAGAAGGAGTCCACAGTAAAGAGATTTAGGTAACTGTATTACATAAATCAGACTCATTACCCGATGTAAATCATCAGAGTTCCATTTCCATACATCTGCCATGATTTATACTAGCTCAGAGTCCAGTCTTGTATTTTCTCAGTCTGACTGGATTATTATTTTTTAGAAGTGAATTTGTTGTTTGCAGTCCCCTAGAGGTGCAAAAGACCCAGGTTTCAGAATTAATTTCACTGCATATGAACTAAGATCATAGGGAAGCAATAAATTTGGAGTATTTTTTTCAGTGGTATTACTACAGAGACAATTTTGTGTTAGCTATCTGTTCAGAAACTCTAAACCACATTGCAACTAACATTTTATACAAGAAAGCATATGAGAAAACACATGGAATGACTTGTCTTTACTTAAACATTTAGACAGGTTGTGAATCTGAATTGCTGTAGCTGTTCTGCACAGTCTTACAAAGAGACACACCTAATCTGCAAGAGAAGACTGTTGAGTGGAACTGTTCCCTTAGAGGTATTTGGGAGTGGACCAATGTGATGCAAATTTTCTCTATTAGGGTCTATGAAGTGCCCTTGGGAGGAAGGAAAGCGCTACTGCTGCATTTCAGGAAGGCTGAACTGGCATGGATAGCAGGAAAACCAAGACTCCAGAAGAAATGCAATCCCCAGCATGCCTGGCCATGCACACCATGGACTGGATTTTCCTGAAAACAAAACCCAGAAGGAACTGGACTGTGCAACTTCCATGACAGGGAAACAGAGCAAAGAACAGGGGATGGGACATTTCCCTTGGATGGCCGTCAGCCTCAGACAGAAACAGCCCTATGGGATTATGGGGTACACATGGCATTTATTGCTGTGGTGGAATGTTAAAACAGGTCAGTCAATGTGAAGGTCATCTCAGTCTTAATTCCCTCAACTACAGACAAGTGTACAGATGTAGCAGGCAAAATCAGGGAGTCAGTTTCAGTATTTCTGCTAAGTATGTGAAACTCATACTTCAGACAAAGCAACAGGTGGTGAAAAACACAACATGGGTAAATGTGGCAAGAAAAACCAACATGGATATATCCTTAAATCCAGACTTTTCCCTTCATCAACCAGGGACTTGCAAAAGGGTTTTAAAATACACCATGTCTGATATGAGGTCTCGCTCAGCCAATAAATTCCAAGGAGAACAGCAGTAGGAAGAGCTGGGCTGAAGCAGGGTTGATATGCAAGTCTTCGACAGATTTCTTTCCCAACAGTGCGTATGACGAACCTGCTCCACAGATGATAAGAGGTTGTTTGACTCTCAGCAGGCATCCTTGATTCCTTGACTGACACCTCAGAAGATCTGGTTTTTATGTCTTTATTTAGCCTAAGTGACAAGGGTGTCTTGGTTCAGCCCACAGCATGTCAGCCAAGACAGCAGCTGTCATGGAGACACAAGTGGAGATGTTTCCCAGATGCTCCTCTCAGTGGGGCTTTCTGCTTTCCTGGGACTCCCCTGACATTACAACTACTGGCAGAGATGGGAAATCATATCGCAGAGCAATTTGCATCCCTGCACAGTGGCCAACCCCTTCAGGGATATGTTTCCTTCTTCTCGGTACCCCCAGTGCCTGCAGAGCTCCGGTCCTACCTGTTACCAATTAAATTCATTGACTGAGCTCAAGCTTGACTAGTTTTCTGTCTGTTAATAGCCACATGGGACCTGATTCTCATTTTTCTTCAGGATATCTTCCCTTCCAACTTCAGAGTGAGAAGGATAGACCAGAAATGACAGCTGTCACTCTGTGGCTAATGGATGTTCAGTGTCTGACAGCACTGGGCATAGGGCAGATACTATAGAAGCTTCATTCCTGCTAGAAAAGATTTCCTCCATTTTACTGTTTTTCAAGAATGATTATCCTTTTATAGAATTTTTTCACTCTTTCTTCTAATTTTTTCTTTTTTTTTTTTTCCTTTGGGGTGCCATACAGAACAAAAATATCAGCGTGTTAGAGAATAAAAGTAGAGTTCAGATTTGCTGCACATTTTATGCGTCAGTTCTAGTGACTCTAATATATATACTCCTTCCTTATCCTACTTTATCTACAGTGGTATTCTTTCATCCTGACATTAAGGGTGCCCTCATTTTCAGAGGAATATATGGGTGTTTTCACTGCATGCACCAACTTACCTTAAAGTCAGATGGATCCCTCACGGAATGCGCTACTTGGCTCTTCTGTTAACACTGTGAGGTGTTGAATAAGGCACGAACCCCACTCAGACACGAACGAGTGCCAGAGCAGAATTAACTTTAATCAACAAAGCAGCTGTTTAAGTACAGTGTTTTCAAATGTGTCACATGATCTCTCAACCAATGACAATCAAGTATTGTTTGAGCATGCGTGAGAACCCGGAAGACTACAACTCCCATGATTCCTTGTTACATTCTTCATGCCACATCTCCCCCCTCTTTTTATTAACAAGTTGAGAAACAATACATTTTTAAAATTCTTATTATAACCAATCTTATTTCAACTATTTATAAAAACCAGGGCCTATCGTCACAAGGCCTTTATTGAACTGTTTACAACTTATTGGTTCGTGCAATATTCAAGCAACCTCAAGTTACCCAGGGTTTGAAGATGTGTATAACCTTTTATCTGAGGGTGACTTTGTGTAATGGCATCATCTTTATTTGAAAGGGAAATGTGTTGGGTTGTAGATGTTGTGTTTGAGGTAGTGTTGTTTGAAGTAGTGTTTAAGATGTCTTGCTATAAAGTGTACTTGCATTCACACACACACATACATGCATCTCTCAACTTTCTCATTCATACTCCAGTGGCCACCGTTTCATTCTCTCCTCGCAACATGCATTCTTAAACCCTTTATTGTGTTTGAATAATGGAGTTTTGGTTTTGTATTGGTTACTGTTTGTGTGTTTGTTTTGGTTCTGTTATATCATTTATTACTTCTTTGTGATTGTTCCTGTTTTGAAGAAGTGTTAATGTAGATTTACACATATAGGGACTAGATCCATATCTCTTCCCCCCTTTTTGTGTTTTTATAGTATGCTTCTCAATGTGTAGTGTGTTCCTTTTACTATTGTTGGTTGTGTTTCTTCAAATCCAATTTCTTCACTCATTTTTTTCTGGTGATTGCTTCTGTTGAAGGGGAGGGCTAATATAAGGCCTGATACATTTAGAAGGAATCCTTTGTAATTTAGTACTCTTTGATACACAGGCATATATCTCCCCTCAAGTTATGAGATCTACTGGTCTTGATCATTGCTTAGATATTGAATTTTTAATCATAACTGGTGTTTAGGAAGATGAAAGTATTTTAGTTTTTTGTTAGTATTTATATCTGCTATGGTTTGCATCATCACAGTTTAAGAAATTTAGAACATATGATGTTTCTATAAGTGTTCCTGGGGGTTATATGCTGATCCCCCTTCTTTTTTGCCTTTGAAGCATTTTTTGTGTGTTGTTGTATTATTCTATTTGGAGTGTGTGTGAATGGATGTGTCTTATGTAAGAGTTAGATTTTGTGTGATTAACAAGGAATTATGTGGTGTGTATTTTTCTAGGTAAATGAGGGTTAGTGAAATCTCGAAGAAAGGAGGCTTCGACATGTGAAAGTAACTCTGTAGCATAGCATGAATCAATTATGACATTCATAGCTTAATTACAAAACAACTTAAATATGCTAAGTACATGAGTAAGTTCTAACACTTGTATAGAACCTGGTCCAAAGTTTGTACCTTATTGTTCAATTGTCCTTTGTTTGTCCAGACGCAGGTGGTCTCAGTGTCTTGTTCATTTCTTGTAGTTGTTCTTTATCCTTAAAAACAATCTTGGTAAACATGTTAATAACAGTTCAGTCTATTTCAGATGAAAGGTGGGCAGGAATAGATGCGAGGTTCAGGTGAATCTGTAGTTTTTGAAGTAATAGCAGTGAGTCACTCTATGTTATGGTGTCTTTTGCTTTTTGGCTGAAGGCTTTAAAGATAATCTTTCGTTGTGTAGTTTTCTTTGGAGATTTCATTGTTGGTCCTGTTAAATTTTTCTGGAACGTTTTACAGTCTCCATTTCTAATAACATCAGTTAGAGCAACGGTAACCAGGTTTAATTCAGTCTCTTAGGTAGTTGCGATTTACAAGCAGCTATTTTGCACTCGTTGACATTATGTATGTTATTTTGTGATAGCAAAATGTTTTGAGAATGTTTGAATGTAACACATATAAACAAATGTTTAAGATTCTATACTTATTATTTGAATAACATTATTGCAATAATTGTATGTATGTGGATGTATTTGAGAATTTAATAACTTCTAATAACTTGCATTTTAAAAGCTACTGTGAAATTAATGAAAAAATAGGGAAAAATTTTAAAGCTGTAGTGTTCTGGTTAGTGGGGTAAATGTTCTTGGTTAAAATGACACTAATTTACATCATGAAAGATAATTACAAAGGCTTTTAGTCAACAAAGAGAATTTTTCTCTCATTTTATACCATGAAACAGAAGGTTTCAAATCCTTTTCTTTACCTTGAGTTCAGTAATTGATTGGTAATCAGCCTGCAATTTATGCTGAAACAGTCTGTAGGTGAATTTATTTAGTTCAAGTTTATCTCCCTAGTAAATTGTTTATAGTGCTCCAGTTTTTATAATATGTGTAGCAATTTTGTTTGCTGATTGATAAAAGGTTTATCTTGCATACTTTATCATAGCTAGAAGAACATGAAACTGCTAAACTTAATGAAAGTTTTGTATCAGCCAGTTTTATATTTTAAAAATATGAATTAATGAATATATTGGGCTTTAAGATGGTGAGATGTTAAATTTCATTCCATATGGAAATATTTTTAAACTATTTTCTGCTCTTTTTTCTGCTCAATTTACACTTCTTTCAAGAATACTGATTCGAAAACAAAAAACTACAAATGCTACAAGTAATATTTATATCTTCTTGACAATGTGAAATGCAGTGGTATGAGCGAATAGTTAGTAAAGTTTTAGTTCGCTATGTTTTGCTTTCTTTTTCCATATTATTTAAGAAAGGAGATTCTGAGTGAGAGATGAGAGGGACTTGTGTGTCGTTTTCCTCACCCAAAGGCAAGTCACTTATTTGTTTAGCCAAGGAGCTAGTAGGAAAGTTTCTATAGGAACAGAAATAGTGGTAGAAAATGACAAAATCTAATTCCACCCAGTTCTTAAGCAGTAAACTATTGTTATTATGTTTAAGGGGCAACACATTATTTTCTTTTTTGTAAAGGCAATCATGTAAGAAGTGTTTTTTACCCTTTTCTTTAACTAAAAAGTAAGTTATAAAATCTCGGTTTTCAAAAACTTCATTCTTTTCTAACTCTGAGATAGGGGCAAAAAGCATGAAAACCCATCTTTCTTTAGGTTTGGGAGATTGATAGATTAGTGATTTTTGTACATAGTGAGTCTGTGTTTATATGGTTTTCTAATAGCGTATGTAAATGCATCGCCTCTGTTTTAAGGAAAGGCCATTGTTTTATGATTTAGGGTTACCTGTTTCTTGGGTCACTTGTGGGTTCAGCTGCAATAAAGCTGCCTTTGGGAAAAATCTGCTGTTAATTGACTTCCTCTTTAGCAGAGGCAGTCTCTGTTCTACAGAATGAGTGATTTCAGTGGGTCCAATGGAAACAGAGTTAATGTCTGGGTTATTGCTGGTTATAATGTCTCTGTTTTGCTTTGGGGATGCTAGTTTAAGAAAACTTGTTAAATAGGTTTGGATGTTTTTTAAGGGCCATTGTGAGGTTATATCTGTTCTGCTGCTAAAAATGTTTGATATTCTTGTCTTTGTCTGCCATTCTAATTGTTTAATTTGGGTATAGGCCAATTTATGCATGTTTGTGTTTTGAGTGGATTTGGAGGTGTGTATTGCAGTATGTTGCAACTTTGTGGAGCATCTTTGGGCTTGTGTTGTATGAGGGTTTTGTTTGTTTTGCATTATCAAAGCTCTTGCAGTGACTGTGTATAAAGAGTTATGTGTTTCTGCAGTTGAAATTGTAACTGGTTGTTTGTTTGCTACTTGTTTAGGTTTGGCTTTCCATGTTGTGTATGGCATATTGTCTAACAGCATTATAAAATCGTGAGAAGTAAATACTTGATTTGGGGCACCTCTTATTATTATTATTTTTACCCCCTGTAACACAAAAGAACCTTTTATAATACCAGATAATCTGTCAATTAGTAAAGTTGTCCTTTTGTGACTTAGAAAAGTAAACATGGTATCTGATAGCCATATGTCTGCTGTGTTTTGCAATGTTACCTCTAGATTGTTTGTTCTGTCAGTAGGTGGATGTGTTGTCCCAGCTGAAATTCTCACAGTACAAAACCAACAGCTGTCGTCGCCAGCAACGTAGTCAGTACACGTATTGTCCACGTCAACATCGGTAGCTTTGACTTTGCTGATGGTCTGGGCTTGGGCAGGCAGATGTTTGGTGTGCTTTCCCAGTCTGCATTCTCTTCCTCGAGCTGAAGTAGTAGCTGTAGCCACATTTGCTGTTCTTCCTCTTTTGCAGGATCCAAAACTGCTTGTCTTTTTTCTGGTTCTCTTGTCTTGCTGAGTTCAGTTTGCCACAGCTCGGCTAAGATTTCTCAGGCGTTAAATTCTCTTCTTCCTCTTCCATCAGGCCGTCTTCGGCATAGAAGCTGTTCTGAGGCTGGCAAGGGCTGTGGGTTGCTTTCTTGGCAGAAGAGCCACGGTGGTGCTTTAACTGTTGTGCATTTGTTGTGAGTTGGTTGAACTGGTGGTAACGGAAGAGGCACTCTCACTTCCGCTTCACTGCTGGAGTAAGTTGGCTGTGTCCATGTTGCTGTGTGGTTGTTCTGCAGTGGTCTCATGGCTGCTGCGCAGCCAAAGGGCATTAGTGGACTGCCCTGACCCCTGCAACAGCAGTCCATTCATTGCTCTCCCGTCACAGCCCCCACTGCTGTTGGTGCCCTAGCCCCGAGCCCCGGCCGCCCGGCCGCGTCCCCGCACTCTCTCCGCGGTGGTCTCACGGTCGCCGCATAGCTAAAGGGAGCTAGTAGATTCTCTTGACCCCTGCAATAGCAGCTCGCCTGTTGCCCCCCAGCTGCAGCCTCCACGGCGCTGGTGCTTTGCACCTCCACCACCATTCCGCCTGGCCTGGCGCTCGGTGCAGGGGGCGCAGCCGTAAGCTGCAAGGCGGTGGCCGCAGCAGCGGCCGCCGGCATAAAGCTGGCAGCCCCCTGCGCTGCCACCACCCCGGCTCCAGGTCATCCCAGCGCTGCGCCTGCCGCAAACACCGCTGCTGCCACCAGCGCGGGGTTGGCGGTGCCGCACATGGAGCATGGCGGTCGGTCACCACAAAGCCAGCAGCTCCCACCGCCGCAGCTCCAAGGGAAGGCAGCGCGGCTGTGGGCGGCTCCACTACGAAACCGCCGGCCGGCCATGCTGTCGCCCAGCAGGCACATTCGGCCGAAAGCCCCGTCGCTGAACCTGTGCCGCCACCCCGCAAGCCTGGGTGGGGCGGAGCGGCTGCGAGTGGCTCTGCCACGGATCCAGCCGCCAGCCACGGGGCTGCCGCTCCGGCCGCCCTGCGCCGAGAGGCACGGGGTCCCATGGCAGCCCCGGTCGGCAACGGATCCCCTGCTGCAGGGACCGGGCTCGGCGTGGCGGGAGTCCATGCAACCGCGCACGTAGGGGGTGCACCGCCCTTGGCAAGTGCCACGTGCGACCCCGAACTCGCGCCAATGGCAGCAGCTGGGAGGAGGGGGCAGAAAGGAGCACATGGTTCCAGGGTGAACCCAGCACCATGCACTTCCAGACTACACGCTGCCACTGCACTGTCCCCCCCCAGAGCTCCCCCTCCCCCCCATCTCTCTCCGTTAATGTGTACCATCCCTGCTCTATTGTTTTCGGGCCACGCGGTCGGGGGGGGCACCAGGGCTAGAGCGGGGCTGGGGGCAAAAAGGTCCACAGTCCCGGCTGTTTTAGCTTCTTTGTAATGTAAGTTCAAGGCAGTCATAATCTCTTTCCATGCTGCTAAGTTCTTGATAGCTTCTATATCACATTCACTTGTTTTTTTCAATTAACCTGCTTCCTATTTTTCTCCAAGATAACACTCGGTGAATGCCAGTTAAAGGTAGAGCTGGTTCATTTATGGAAATCCAATACAATAAGTCCTAAAGTCTATTTTTTTCTATATTTGTTCTGTTCTTTTAAAAAATGGATGATAGCTTCAGCTGTCTTTTTAACTTCTGAGGAAAACTTTCCCTTATGGGATAACATCTCTCCCATTTCGCCAGTTTTTGGTTACCTCTGTGTGCTGAAGCTCTGTTGTCCTTTCTTCCAGTCCTTTTTTCTTCCTTTTTTGTCCCTTTTTGCAGAGATAATCCACCACACTGTATTCTTCCTTTTTTTCCTTTTTGATCCTGGCGAGATGGACACCTCCGGCAGGCACCCCACAGCTTAACGCTCCTGGTTCCCGGTGCCTGGTGAAGTCCCAATGCAGGCAGCCATTTGAGGTGTTGAATAAGGCACAAACCCCACTCAGACACGAACGAGTGCCAGAGCAGAATTAACTTTAATCAACAAAGCAGCTGTTTAAGTACAGTGTTTTCAAATGTGTCACATGATCTTTCAACCAATGACAATCAAGTACTGTTTGAGCATGCGTGAGAACCCGGAAGACTACAACTCCCATGATTCCTTGTTACATTCTTCCTGCCACAAGCATGGACCAGGAGCTCAGCTTTCTGAAGGCTATGTGGAGACAACACACGGGTCTTCCTTGGCAGCAGAAAGATCAGATTTCAAAGGAGACCAGAACTCAATGTGTTCCTTCCTGTGTGTCATACTGTCCAGTTCCAATGTTTGAGACAATATACTGTGTTCCAGCCTATTCCTTACCTAGGGTATCCCTGCTGCTCTGATGGCTCCAAGCTGTGCTGACAGGCTGTGGAAAGAGTTCATACTGTTATGATAAATATGTACATTGACGAGGGAATATCTACACTGACAAGGAAAAAGGGAAAGGAGAGTAAACAGTTCTGAACAGTTTTGTTTGTTTGTTTGTATAAAGGTACCTATTAGAAGGTGTTTGTTCCTTCAAATATTGGGTATGGGGACAGTGTAGTTATTAGCTTACAGTCCTCCCCCTGCTCTCTTTTTCACCTCTGTGCCACAGAGGTGCCCCCTTGTGCCAGGGACACACTGGTGGTGTTGGCCCGCATGGTGTTGGCACAGTGGCACAGGGAAGGCTGCATCCGAGGCTCCCCCGCTGCTCCTCACTGCAGAGTGAAACTGGTCATGATGGTGCCTGGGAGGAAAATATTCAACAGAAACACAGCACTTTACCAGGAAAAATCCATAGTTACTGCTATGTGGCAGCAAGCAATTTTTTTAATGTGTCATCCCTCCAAATTACAAGAACAAAACCCAGACAAAATCCCTGTCTTCTCTCTGATATATTAAAGCATTTTACACTTGACATTTCTGTCCTATTTTGAGGACTGGTGAGTTCTGCCTTTAGAACTAGATATTAATCTGAGTTTGATTTTAATTTCAAGTCAATTTTTCCACTTGCATTTTCACTATGAGCTCAAAATTTAGTGTTTAGGTCCTTCCTTGAAGATTTGTGTTAGCTACCTCAGGCACCAAAAATCCCAATTTCTAAAGTTTTATCTTCTTAGGCAGTGTAGAAAATGGACTTTCTCCCAAATACCTTGGGAGAATACGTGGGCAGGTGTTGAGATCGTATGTGTGTTTGGGTACTCTGAAACACTGGAAAATGCTGAACTTTTTCTACCCACCTCTGAGGGCTGTAATACCCAGTAGAGGAATATCCTTGGCCTTTTGAATATTAAATATTTACCCTGTTATCTCTTTGTTTTGCAAAAGGCAGACATATAAAAGATATATATCTATAGATATAGATATATAAATGAGAGATTTTTCTCTACAGGTCTCAAAAAAAATTTAAAAAAAAAAAGAAATGGAAGAATAATTCAGGTTGGAGGCCAACCTCTTGCTCAAAACAACACCAGCTCTGCACTCAAACCAGGTTACTCAAGGTTATGTCCAGCTCTGGAAGGAACTCCAGCAACAGCCATCCCTTAACCTCCTGCACAGGCTGCTCCAATGCTTGACTTCGTCACAGTGAAAAGCATTTTTTTTCCTCTCCAGGTATATTTTCATTTACATTTACTGCTTCATGTCCCAAAACCCACAAATACTATTTTTTTCTCAGGTAGAATGGTTTTGCCTTCACTTCTTAGAAATTAGAGCCCCAAACTCAAAAACTAACAGAACTGTCCTGTCAACTCAGATCAGTACACTGCTCACACTCATGGAGATGAATGCAGTAGTTAAGGCTGGAGCAGCTTGATCCAAATTGCTTTTTGACCTGCTCCTTCCTGAGATGCTGCTCCTTGGGCTGCAGGAGGATTGGAATGATTCCCTCCACCACACCCACAAAAGGCAAGCTGGACTGCATCTTCAGAGCTCTTGGTAAAATAAGGGGCAAAATCAGTTTGAAAAACACACACCCGGAAGGGTTCAACATGATTGGAAGCTGGTAAATGTTACACCCATCCACAAAAAGGGCCAGAAGGAGGACCCAGGAAACTACAGGCCCGTCAGCCTGACCTCAGTGCCTGGCGAGGTTATGGAGCAGATCACCCTAAGTGCAATCACACAGCACCTACAGGATGGACAAGGGATCAGACTGAGCCAGCATGGATTTAGGAAGGGCAGGTCCTGTCTGACCAGTCTGATCTCCTTTTATGATCAGGTGACCCACCTGCTGCATGAGGGGAGGGCTGTGGATGTGTCTACCTGGACTTCAGCAAAGACTTTAACACCGTGTCCTACAGAATACTCCTGAAAAAGCTGTCAGCCCACAGCTTGGACAGGGGCACTCTGTGCTCAGATAGGAACTGGCTGGAGGGCTGGGCTCAGAGAGTAGTGGTGAACAGTGCTGCATCCAGTTGGCAGCTGGTCACTAGTGGTGTCCCCCAGGGATCAGTGTTGGGCCCAGTTCTGTTTAATATCTTTATTGATGATTTAGATGAGGGGATTGAGTCCACCATCAGCAAATTTGCAGGTGACACTAAGTTGGGGGGGAGTGTTGATCAGCTGGAAGGCAGGAGGGCTCTGCAGAGGGACCTGGACAAGCTGGAGAGATAGGCTGATTCCAACGAGATGAGGTTCAACAAGGCCAAGTGCTGGGTCCTCCACTTTGGCCTCAACCCCTTGCAGCGCTACAGTCTGGGCACAGAGTGGCTGGAGAGCAGCCAGGCAGAAAGGGACCTGGGAGTTTGGATTGACAGGAAGCTGAACATGAGCCAGCAGTGTGCCCAGGTGGCCAAGAAGGCCAATGGCATCCTGGCCTGGATCAGGAACAGTGTGGCCAGCAGGACCAGGGAAGCGATTCTTCCCCTGTGCTCAGTGCTGGTGAGGCCACACCTGGAGTGCTGTGTCCAGTTCTGGGCCCCTCAGTTCAGGAAGGATATTGAGGTGCTGGAGCAGGTGCAGAGAAGAGCAACAAGACTGGTGAAGGGACTCAAGCACAAGTCCTATGAGGGCAGGCTGAGGGAGATGGGGCTGTTCAGCCTGGAGAAGACGAGGCTCAGGGGAGACCTCGTCACTCTCTACAACTCCCTGAAAGGAGGTTGTAGCCAGGTGGGGGTTGGTCTCTTCTCCCAGGCAACTATCAGTAAGACAAGAAGGCATGGTCTTAAGCTGTGCCAGGGGAGGTTTAGGTTAGATATTAGGAAGAAATTCTTTACAAAGAGGGTAAGCAGAGATTGGAATGGGCTGCCCAGGGAAGTGGTGGATTCCCTGTCCCTGGAGGTTTTTAAGATGAGACTGGATGTGGCACTTAGAGC
This sequence comes from Neopelma chrysocephalum, assembly GCF_003984885.1. Taxonomy (NCBI): domain Eukaryota; kingdom Metazoa; phylum Chordata; class Aves; order Passeriformes; family Pipridae; genus Neopelma; species Neopelma chrysocephalum. The sequence goes on from NW_020925676.1 coordinate 3,687,241, forward strand.
CATGATCTAGTAACCATGATGGTAGTGGATCAAGGGTTAGACTTAATGATCTCAGAGGTCCTTTCCAACCCAGCTGATTCTATGATTCTATCTGCAGAGGACTTGCCACAAGAGAAATCATTTGTGGGAAAGCAGAAAGAGTGGGGTTGTTTGCTTTTCCTATTGAGAATATGTATCAGTTTGGCCTGGCTCTCCCACCAAGTCCAGGCTGTTTCCTTCCCCCTCCCGCTCTCCCCAAGTGAGGGAAAAAAAAATGAACCACAGAAAAAAAACTGAAAGAAGTCTGAACGAAACGGGATTATATCAAATATATATATATAACATATATTTACAATTATATATGCAATTTGAATATATTATAAACAACAGGGAGCTCCCAAGGGGGAAAAAGGGAAAAGGGAGGGGGAAGCAGGGATAAAAGAACTAAAACCAAATATCCTCCAAATATACTCGTTACTATAGAGCTAGTAAATAAATACAAAAAACAAATTAAATACTTCCCTGAACAGGATAGTAGAACTGTGAGAGGCAGCAGCCAACTCCCCCACGCCTCCCGGAGAGACTGGAGATAATGGCAGGTCTGAGCAGCAGGCCCTGGCCTATACAAGCAAGGCTGTCTGCGAGAGAGACCTGTTGCCTTCAGCCACCAGAAGAGAGAAGAGGGTGAACTCTCTTATCTGCGCCTTTTTATATGTTGTGTTATGGAAAGGAAAGATATGGAATACTTCCTTAGATTCCTGACCCTGTTGTTAAGGAAGGCCTAAAAATCCAAGAAACCAACCCACTACAGAATATTAAGCCTTCTGTATGGCTCCCAGCTATTCCTTTGTGTGCTGGTTTAAAAGTTAACCAGCAGGGGAAATGAACTCAATTCAAAAGAGAGATTATAAGTCAGAATAACAATTTAATAAAATAATAGAATAAGTATGATTATACAGGCAAACAATTGGTTTTAACCCACAAAACCCAAATGTATAACCCAGCACCCTGGGGCATGAACAAAGTGGTGTTCCTTGGGCCCCCTGAGTCCAAAGTAAAGGGAGAGGGGAAAAACCTGCTGGTGGGAGAGCTGCTGCAGTCTGGTCAAGAGTGGTGATTGCAGTCCAGTTGAGGGTGGTGGTCTCAGTCTGGTTGAGAGCGGTGAGCTGCAGTCTGGTTGAGAGCAGTGAGCTGCAGTCTTCCTCTGGATCCCATGAGTGGTAAAAAGGTTCCAAAACTCCAAGTTTATATATTCTCCAGTTCAGGCAGGAGTGCTCAGTCCTTCCCTCAGGGCGGGAAATTCCACAAAAGGGTGTGAGGACAGGAACATCTTCCTATCTCACAGGCCTCTTAACGCCTAGTTTATAGCCTGAGGAGTCAGGCTGCTCTGGGCAGAGGGTGTAAATGCTCTATTGATAACAGTTTCGAGGAAATGGCATGGAAGGCTATAGAATACACAGGTTTGGGTTACACCCATCCAGTGATGAATTGGTCCCAGCTGTTCTAACTAGGACACTTTGTTGGTGATGTACTGGGAACCCAGTGAGATGTCTTCCAGCTCACCTCTGGGGTACACAGGATGCCTACCTTTGGTCACCACATACTGCACAGTGGTGTCCTTGCCAGGGACTAGCAGACAGCATTCCTTCAGCAGATCACAAGGAAACTGACAGTGGACTTTGTTTGACTGATTTGTGAAAATGATAACAGCTTTATATTGCAAAAAAATATAAAGATGTGAAGTTATACCTGCTATCCCTTCTAACATGATTAATCACTAAAAGGAGACTAATTAAGGGGTTTTTTTTCCCTTTTTGGATGAGCAAAGCAGAGCACACCAGTGCCTTGGCACCCCTGGCCGTTGATGTCACATGAGAACCAGGAGAGGTCTTGGGGTTTAGTGTCCTCAACCTGTTGGTGAGGTACTAACATGTGACTTTTACACTTCATGACAATGAACAAGTAAAGAGATAACACATAGCCTTATGAGGAATCAGAGGGAGATAGAAGGGAGGGAAGAACTTTGATCACTGGGTGTCTCTGGAGAACATTTAGGATGGTTTTCACATTTATCTGTTGATTTTTCAGGTGACTTTCTCTCTGTATTCTCCCTGACCTTTGCGGTTTATCTCAACATGATACAGGAAAAAGACTCCTTAGAGCTACTTTGCTCAACAAGATTGCTTAAATCTCAGTCTGTATTTTAGATTAAAAAAAATCTGTCTTCTCCTTTCTTTCTTTCTTGCAATTGGACTATACAATGTATGTTCTTTATCTATCCAGTAACTTTGAATCTGATCCAGATTTTCTTCATCTTTTTTCTGTGCCTCATATTACCTTATTTCTGCTTGTCACAAGCTATCTTTTGTTTACTAGGAAGAGAAATTTTGACAATTTTCTCAAAATTATTAAGAAAAAGAAACAGATATCTTTTCTTCTTTTCTTAACAATAAGAACAATTTCCTGTTATTGTATGTCTGGCATAAAGCCCATTTTTAAAATTAAAGTCATGATCCTTGAGCTTTATCTCCATGTTCTACCCTATTCAAGTCAGATAAAAAGTTTGGTATCAGCAGAAACATCTGATCACTAGACTTTGTGACTAAAATGACATCAATCAGCATGTCCTCCATTTGAAAAGCAGAGTGACAGAGAGCAAGGTGATCTGATACTCACAAGATACTGAAACATCCATCTCCCTGCAACGCTGACCTCCAGCCAGGTAAAGTGCTGACAAAGAATAAACCGTAATTAGAGATGATCAGACTATTTGGAGCAACCTGGAGCTTCATTGGAGACTTCTGTTATGCTGGAAACAAAAAAAAAGAAGATATTCCCTGTCTGCTGCATGTTGGGTTAAACCTGGTCCCTGGGAGAGAGGAAACTGGGTTCTAATTTCAGTTACTCTGTGAGGAACTAATGAGCTCAGAATAAATAAAAGCAAAGCCATGAATCTATATTTCTTATCTTGCACTTTATCAAATTTCACTCACACATTTTTTTGAACACTTTTCATGTAATAAAATGGTGCGTGTCCCTCTATGTTTCAATTCAATGTGTTTATTTAATGTATTTTATGCAAAAGAATTTAAATGGCTTTGATTTTATTCCTGTTTGAAAAGGAAAATCAGAAAAAAAAAAAGAAAAAACAAACAAAACAAAACAAAAACAAAACAAACAAACAAAAAACCCAAACCAAAACAAAAAATACCCTACCCAACAAAAAAAATGTGCAAATGCCTCTTTACAGTGTTTATTCATTCTCCTAATAAACTAGTGCCTAGAGTTATATGATGAAGTCAATGTTAAGAAATATTTCAAGCAGGAGCATTAAGGTTAAATTTCACTTTTGCTGCTTACTCTGAGAGAACAGCCCTTCACTGGCCTCTAGTGTAATACGATTTATTTCTTTACTTCAGCTGCTGCAGCACCCAAGAGAGTTGGGTGCTGAACAATAGGGGACAGCACGGCAGCCTTGGTTAATTTACAGGGGTCCCTGTGAAAATTCAGGCCAGACAGCAATGACCTGTTGACCAGAGAATCCACCTTTTTGAGGGAGTTTCTTTGTCCACATCTCAAAGGCAGTTGTGCATCACACATGTGTCTGTCACATCATTCTCCAAACAAACCTGTAATTATCATAACACAGGGACACAGTCATGATGGCACAGAAATTCATCTTTTCCCTTTGTGGATACCTTTTTAGCACAGCTCAGGTACTTTTGCAAGTTTGTCTGCTTGGTCACATCTAAGAGAGTCAGTCTGTGCTTTACGCACTATGTTTCCTGGGAGCTTTCTCTGTTAATTTTCTGAAAAATTTTTAACAGGTTCTTATCCCAAAAGTTCTAACAATATCATGCTAAAACTTTTCGTCTCACAGAATGTCTTGGTTTGAGTTACCCAGCCCCCGGGACCCAGGGGGCCTAGAGGCCTAGAGGTGATTGGGTCCCAGGAGAGTTCCCCCTAAGGAGCCAATCGCAGGTCTTCTTGTTCGCTCCTGTAAAAATTAGATATACACAACAACAGGAAACTGTTGGCAGTCAGTCTGTGTGTGTGAGAGTGTGAGAGAGAGAGAGAGAGAGAGAGAGAAGCCGAGGGGTGGACAGGGCCCCCAACCCGGGGGCCCTTGTGCCCCGCAGCCCTGGCCAAGTCAGGGCTGAAGGCAGCGTGTAGGAGTGTGTGTGTGTTGTGAGAGACTCACAACTGCTGAGGTAAGAGAGAGAGAGGCAGGCCTTCTGCCAGGCCCTCTTCACCCGCCTCCAACCAGACTGCGGGGCCTTTGGGACAGTTATAACTGTAGCTTAAGCTGGGGGGGGGCTTTTCCCCCACTGTAGGTGGGGGTGAATGTAAGGCTTAGTATTTGAAGCTGAGCCAAGGAGGACAGGCTGAAAGAAGCTTGGTGCCAGGAGAAAAAGAACTCCAGGCAAAATTGGAGATGGACCAAGCAGGCTCAGAGGTGCTCTGCGTCGACTTTGGACATGGACTGCCAAAATTGAGAGCTGCAGCAGCTGGAAAAGAGTGAGAGAGCCAACTAGCAGCAGGCGTGTTCCGGGTAAGAACTCAAACCAACGTCTTACCCCTGGGAGGAAATCTTCACGAAACCAAGGAGGAAGGACTCAGAGCTGTCTCCTTGGACCTCGTGATGAAGAGGAAACTTCAGCACGGAGCTGAGACTGGTGGTGGAGGGTGATCAGAGGAACTCTTTTCCCTGATACCCCAATGAGAGAAAGACTGCTTACCTATCAGCCTGAGGGCTTCTCCTGAACTGATTGTGGGAGGGGTCCGAGGGGTGATAGAAGTGTGTTAATATTGTGTATGTAAAATTGCTTTTAGTTTGTACAGTATTTATTTTCTTTAGGAATAAATGCATATATATTCCCTTCCCCCATACAGAGGTGTGCCTGCCCAAAAATTCTCTTCAGTTTTGAGGTAAATTGTGGGGAGGTGGGGAAAGCTTAGAGATTGAATTTTTAGTGGGGTAAAACCTCCACACTGAATCACAAAATGTCGGCAACGTTGGTAAGGACTGCTGGAGGTCGCCTAGTCCAGCATAAGCTGGACTAGGATCTTTACCCCCCTTTATATAAAAAAATATCTTAACATTTACACCAAGTCTAATTTTACACAGAGAAGCTTCTAAGCATTCATCACAGCAACAGAAAATCTTTCTTGGGTGATTTTTTAATTTATTTTTTATTTTATTGATGAGTAGTGGGAAACAGCAGTGAAATGACTTGCCGCTTCATCCATACCACAAATCTCACATTCTGTACATCTAGGAGGGATGTTTTTGTCAGAGGTGGATGAGAGGCAAAAGCACCTTCTGCAAGTGATTAAAATCCAAAATGATGTTTAAAATGGGACAGTAGGAGAAGCCATTTTTTTCAAGAATTCTCCAGGCCCACCAGTATCATTAATCTTGTCTGAAATGACAAAAGAATAATGAAGAAAAGCATGTGGGGATGGGGGTAGACAGAGAAAACAAGAGAGAGACAAAAAACCTGTGGTTGTTTGGCAGGATTTTGACAGACTAAAGAAAGAATTATGTGCATAGCAGTCTCCAAAGAGGGAGATTTATAAAATTAAGAGTTCCTCATGGAAGACCACACTTTAGGCTGAAAAATACATATACATAGGTATTTGTGTTTTTGGTTGGTCTAACCTGGTTAACTGTCTTGACAGCAAAGAGGGCCTTGGACACACCAGTTCCTGGAGTTGCACCATGCTGGAACTCAGACACTTTCTCCCCTATTTGCACCAGCACCTCACATATCCCTGTTGAAGATTCAGCTTTAATAAGAAACCATTACCCAGTTAGCACAGAGCTGGGATATTGCAGAAAGAAGGCCAATAGATTCATTTCACACACAGCTGCAACCTAAATTCCCATTAGTAACAGCTTAAAAAGACGAACTTTGAGTCCATTCAAATTAGCCAATATTTCGACTACCTGCAATCCTCCCCATCTTGTGCTACAGGTAATAAATTTTTCCTCTGCAGTCAATGCAGTCTTGTCTCTCAAGTGCCCTTTTAAATGTATTAACAACAAATAAGCCGCTGTCAACAGGTTGCAGAAATTGATTCCCTTCCTAAAACACATAAATATCTCTCAGGAATAATTTGGTCATTTCTTTGTATATGTTAAAAAATTCTCATATTTAGTTGAGCAGAAAGTTTTTCCTTCTGCATCCCTTAATAAAATTTCTTCATAGAACAGCTTAGTGCTGTTTTTTTTTAGTTTTCCCATTGATATTAAACAGTGCAGAGCAGGGACAGAAAGAGGCATATTTTTCCAAAGAGATTGAGAATCATATATTTACTTTAAATCTATGTTTTGTTTAGATAATACATTTAACAACACCGTATTTTTTCAATAGGAAGTAGTCAACCTCTTTTAAAATACTTTGACTGTGCAGCAAGACTTTGTCAGGAATCTTTCTGAATTCCTGCCTGTCTATTCTTTTTCTCAAAAGATATTGACTGATTGAAACAGAGCCTTTACAGCAACATTTTGGGAACAGTAAAAGCTCTTCCCTGACAGAGTGACATGTTCTGGATCTAAATTCAGTAAAATTTACTGGTAATACAACTCTGGAAATATAATAGTTGATCATTACAGGACTTGAAATGCTGCACTTGTCCTTTGTCAAATCTAATCTCCTTTTAATTCACCTGGCAACTTTCCACATTGGACTTACCTTTTCATGATCAGAACATACAACTTATCTTTTGCAGGAGTCAGAAGTTCCTTCCTCCCAAAAGGATCTTCCAATAGCAGCTCTTTACTTCCCTACTTTGTTGTTCATTTTTTCTTACTGAGAATTTTGTTGCTATTTGCTGGATGGCATTTGAACCTCTCATAAAATTCAATTTGCATCACACTTTCCGCTTCTTGGTTTGCCTGGCTTGCTTGTTCTCAAGACAGCCAGTTATCACAGCTTCCACTATGGAATATGTGAGGTCAATGCTTTGGTCTGTTACAAGAATCAGATCTTCAAAGTGATTGCTCACATGGAGGCATTTATTCCTGAGAGACGATGGCACTTGGGCAGAGGGGCTGTCTTTGATTCCTATCCAACATCATTTCCAGAGCTTTACCCTCTCAGGGCAGTGCTGCCCATGGCTCCTGCCTGGACTATGTGGGGCCCCTGTGGGTCCCTTTCTCCTCTGAATGGCAGGCCTGCCCTTGGACATATTGACTGGCCCTCCCTTGCCATGATGTCATCAGTCTTGATGGAACTACACCACCCTGCTGTATTATCTCATCACATGACTCTGCACAGTGCATTTTATGCCACAAGGCATTGCTAATGCTTTAAATAATTAAGAAATAAATAAACATGTGAATTGAGGGTCAGGAGCAAACTCTTTTCTACCCAACTTCAATGGTTTAATGATTAGAATATGAGGTTAATTTCCTGTTTCCTTTTCTAAATCAGTGAATAATATTTCTTCAAGGTATTAAATGCATTTAATTGACTCAGTATTTGCACCCTGTGGAACCAATGTTTTAGAGAATTTTCTCACTGCAGTTAGTGAAAAGCAGCAGTTATAATCCCATCCACCCAACAGCTTCTGCCCCAGTTCTGACATAATGGAAAAAATGCCCACACTGCTAAAGTTGCCCAGGTCAGGGGGGAGGTTTCATCAGTCTCTTGCTTTCCTTTTCAAACATATTCTTAACACATATTCTAAATCAGCTGAAGGATGTAAAACTCCCTGTTTTCCCCCAATACAAACACTTAGACCACTTGGCAACTCAACCAATTGGTTGTTTTCTGTCTGAGTAAGTAATTATTATATTTGTTGCTTTCCTCTATTGTCCACAGTTCTATGTGCCACAATGCTTGCTGACTTCCAATGTAAAATGAGGCAGCTATTTACTGCAAAGTGCTTATGCAGATGCCAGTTCCCTTTGCAGCCTTGTGAAAGCAGGTGATTGATTGTTGGTGCCCAGATTTCCTTTCTCCCCCATTCTCCTGGAAGTGTTTTTCTTCTGATGTTCACAGACAGAAACTGCAAAGTCCTTTGAGAGGGAAGCTGAACATCAACCAGAGTGGGAAATTCCTTTGAAACAAATGTTGTTGCCCTCGCAGTCTTACAGTGCACCCATTTTGCACATAAACTGTCCTTTCCACTGGACAACGAGGCCCAAAATACATGTTCAGCAGGATGAGCCAGCAGAGAGCTGGAAGCAAGAGTTAGACAGGAAAGATTGCTATGAAAAAGCTGAACCTGCACTCAGAATTTTATTCAAGTGTCCTCAAAGTCTGGAAGCTGCCCTGCAGCAAATGACTGAAGGGAAAAATAGAGTTTGTCATGAAAGTAGTTTAAAATAGCCTTACCTGATAAACAAAACCTGCATCAGCCTTTGTATCAAAGGGAGGACAGACAATAAGCTGTTATGAATCTCACTATTTAAATAATGAGGAGGGGAAAAAAAAAAGAAAAGGTACTGAGTTTTTTGATTTTGTTGTTTGGTGGTTTGTTGTTTGTTTGTTTGTTTGTGGTTTGGGTTTTTTTTTATTTGCTTGGGGGTTTTTTTTGTTTGTTTGGGGTTTTTTGTTTTGTTGTTGTTTTTTGTGGGTTTTTTTGTTTGGTTGGGTTTTTTTATTTTTTTTTTTGTTTTTGCTTTTATATGGATTGATGTATTTCCCTGAATTTCCTCTTCACTGCCTCTGACTTTCTGTTTCCTGTTGGAGCAGCCCAGTCTGACACAGCTCCTCTTTTGACCGAGACTACAAGACTTTGAGAGGCCCAAAGAATGTGGCAATGTAAGACTGACCCTGCCAGCTGATGTCCAAGGGTCAGTAAGTCCAGATCATATCCCATAAGCTTTTTTAAAGGATATGAATGATTCAAGCCTAGTATTCATTTCTGTACTGATGATTAAGGTCAACACTTTCTCTGCAAGCAGTTAAACTTTATGGAGCATCAGTAATGCATTGCCATTCATCAGACACCACAGAGAAGACGTGTTACCTGTCACACCCACCTTGGAGCACTGATACAACTTTCAGAGTATTTTAGTTTTGCTGAGCCTATTGTCAGTGTCACTAGATTTTACTAGCTTGGTTGAAAACAAAGGCATAAAAGGAGACAGGGAGGCTTATCAGGTAAATTATTTAGTTAAATTCTAGACAGTATAAATGTTGTATTGTAAGTCTGGCATAAAACAGAGAAGAGTAAACACTCATCATCATGGCTAGGCTTCGCGAACGAAGATTTGGGAAGGGCTCTACCCACGCTTGTTGCAAGCGCGTTGGTGGCTAAAAAGGCCAATACGAGATAGGCGTGACCGGTTGCAAAAGGCACAGCAGAAAGACTCCTTAGATGGTATATTCTGCAAGGCACGATTCTTGCTGCGTTTCCTTTTCTCCTCAAGGGTGATCCTGCGTGCTTTCTCAAAGGCATCAGCAGCGTTATAGATAGTGTTTCTCCAGGTCTCCCGATTGGAGGTCAGAGTAGACCAGTTCTATTGATCAATATGGCCAAGGCTGAGATGTTGTTTCAGGGAGTCCTTGTATCTTTTCTTTGGGGCTCCCCTCTTGTGGCAGCTGGTGGCAAGTTCACCATAAAGCAGGATCATAGGAAGGCGGTGGTCCTTCATCCTGGAGATGTGCCCTGCCCAACACAGCTGTGTTCTCAGCAACATGGCCTCAATACTTGTGACTGCTGCTTGTTGCAGAACTGATGTATTAGTCACGTAATCTGACCAGTGGATGTTTAGGATTGTACGGAGGCAGCGTTGATGGAAGCGTTCTAGGAGACGCAGGTGGTGGCGGTAGATGACCCATGATTCAGATCCATATAAGAGAGTAGACAGCACTATGGGTCTGTAAACACTGATCTTGGTACTTTTCTTCAGGTGTTTATTTCGCCAAACTCTTTTATGAAGCTTTCCGAAAGCACTATATGCCTTTGCTAACCTGTTGTCTATCTCCCCGTCAATTTTACCGTCTGAGGAGATGAGGCTGCCTAGGTAATTGAACTGCTGGACTGATTTGAGTTCTGATTGGCCAATGGTGATGTGGGGATGATGGGGGACTTCCTGAGGTGCAGGTTGATGGAGAACTTCTGTCTTCTTTAAGCTGACTTCCAGCCCAAAAAGCTCAGCAGCCTCAGCAAAGCAGGATGTTAAACGCTGCAGAGCTGCTTCTGTGTGGGCAACAAGGGCGGCGTCATCAGCATAAAGCAGCTCCCGGACAAGATGGTTTAAGGTCTTGGTGTGGGCCTTCAGTCGCCTTAGGTTGAATAGGTTTCCATCAGTATGATATCGAATGTAGATACCGTCCTGATCATCGAGGTCTGCCGTGGCCCTTTGGAGCATCACGCTGAAAAAGACTGTGAATAGGGTAGGAGCGAGAACGCAACCTTGTTTCACACCATTCTTTATTAGAAAGGGCTCAGAAAGTGTGTTGCCATATCTGACTTGGCCGTGCTGGTCCTCATGGAGTGAGATGATCATTTTAAGGAACTTGGGGGGACAGCCTAAACATTCCAAAATCTGCCACAGACCTTTTCTGCTCACAGTATCGAAAGCCTTGGTGAAGTCGACAAAGGTTATATAGAGACCTTTGTTCTGTTCCCTACACTTCTCTTGCAGTTGTCTGAGAACAAATACCATGCCTGTGGTACTCCTGTTGGCTCTGAAACCGCACTGACTTTCAGGTAGAATTCCTTCTGCTATAGCAGGTATTAGTCTGTTCAAGAGTATTCTTGCCAGGATTTTGCCAGCAATGGAGAGCAGAGTAATACCACGGTAATTTGAGCAATCTGATTTAGTACCTTTCTTCTTATACAAAGTGATGATGACTGCATTACGAACATCTGATGGTAGTTCGCCTAGTTCCCAACAGCGCACCACGAGCTCATGAAATTTAGCATGGAGTGCAAGGCCCCCATGTTTCCAGACTTCAGGTGGAATTCCATCAACCCCAGCTACCTTGCCAATTTTCACCTGCTGTATGGCCTTGAGGGTTTCTCCTGAAGTGGGGGCAGTATCCAATTCATACTTTACCGGTTGTTGTGTGATGGACTGAGTTGCTGAGTCTTGGACTACACGGTTGGTACTGAAAAGAGTCTGAAAATGTTCAGACCATCGATTCAGAATGGAGGTTTTATCTGTCAGAAGCGTTTGCCCATCAGCACTGAGTAGAGGGCTTTGTACCTGGTATGTGGGCCCATATGCTGTTTTCAGGGCCTCATAGAATCCTTTGTGATCCCCTGTATCTGCGCATAGTTGAGTTTTTACAGCTAGATCGATCCACATCTTGTTCTGAATGTCACGGAGTTTCTGTTGGAGCTTGCTACATGCAAGATGAAAGGCTGTTTTTCTTGCGTGACAGGATGGCAGTGCAAGGTGTGCTTGGTGGGCAGTTCTCTTCTTCCTCAACAATTCCTGGATTTCTTGATTGTTTTCATCAAACCAGTCCTTGTTCTTCTTGAGGGAGAACCCTAAGGATTCTTCGGAGGATTGCAGGATGCAATATGGTGCCAAATTGATTCAGGAGAGGAATCTGCAGAATCTGTGGAATGGTTTTCGAGCCTAGTTTGAAGGTTACCCTGGAATCTCTCTCTTACCATGGCTGATTGGAGATTGTAAACTTGGAGTCTTCTCCTTGGGATACTGCCCCTTTTGGGTGAGATTGAAGTTGAGTTTACAGCGCACAAGCCGATGGTCTGTTTGGCATTCTGCGCTGGGCATCACGCAGGTATGGAGGACATCGCGGACATCTCTCCGTCGCACCAAGACATAATCAGTGAGATGCCAATGCTTAGATCTAGGATGCATCCAGGTTGTCTTCAGACTATTTTTCTGTTGAAAGATAGTATTAGTGATAGTGAGTTGTTGCTCTGCACAGAATTCTAGCAGAAGTCGACCATTATCGTTGCAGTTTCCAACACCATGCTTGCCTAATACTCCTTTCCAGGCTTCAAAATTCTTTCCTACTCTGGCGTTGAAATCACCAAGGATAATGATCTTATCATCTGCAGGCACCTTTTGGGAAAGGCGGCACAGGTCAGTGTAAAATTTATCTTTTTCAGCAGGGTCAGCTTGGAGAGTTGGGGCATATATACTAAAGAGGACAACGTGTTGCTTGTTGTGGAGTGGAAGGTGCAGGGAGATAATGCAGTCAGAGTGACCTGTCAGCAGATTTTCGAGTTTGGGAAGAATAGAGTTTTTGATCATGACGCCGACTCCTGAGATATGCTTTTCGGTTCTGGGCTTACCTGACCAAAAGAGTGTGTAACCAGCACCATGTTTTCTGAGGTTGCCTTCCTCGTGAAGGCGAACTTCACTGAGAGCAGCAATGTCAATGTTGAGGTGAGCCAGTTCATGGGCAATTAGAGCACAGCGTCGCTCAGGAGGTCCGCTATCTGCTGAATCGAGCATGGTTCTGATGTTCCAACATGCTAGAGGTTAATTTGGGTACACCTTTGGAGGCAGGTGCATGCCTTTGTCTTTTGATCTTTGTGCAACCGCATTAGTAGAAGATGCCCGTTGGTCTGCGGTTAACCAACCGGGTGAAGGTGGAGATGAGCTTTGTTTAGGCCATTTTTTCTAGGCCCTTCTCCAAGTGGAGCAAGCAGTGCTGTCCTTGAAAAGGTTGCTTGGTCATTCAGGGTGCTGCCCCAAGAGACTGTCATCTCCGGTCAGTCTCAAATGACCAATATCCTGAACCGCCTGCATGCAGGGTCGGGTCTGTGGATCCCAGTGCACCTTTCACCTGCTGTTTCGACCCTCGCCCATCGCTACAGGACTTTTTGCATGTGGGTAAAGCCTTCAAGCCTGCACAATGGATTTTTAGGTGAGATGCAGTATGCGCGGAACTGAACCCACCCTTTAATTCTGAGGTTCATCTGCCAGGGCCGAGCGAGCTTGGACGGTGGCAGCGAGGTCCTCAGGACGTAGGTTTGATTAGAGTGACCTTCTCTTAGATGGATGGCCTTACAGGGCTAAGCGAGCTCCATCTGCCCGGGTTTGGAATTAGAGTTGTCCTTCTCCTAGGATGACTGCCAGAAGGCTAACGAGCTCATCCTGCCCAAGAATGTAGTGTATCTGGTCCTACGGTTTTGACCTGTCTGGCATGGGTGACCCTACCGAAGACATGTACCATCGCCAGCATAGCTCACAACCACATAGGGGCACACAGGCTACGTTCCTGTTAGAACGGTTTGGGCAAGTCTTTCATTTTCTACTTTACCCACCTATTTATATACAATCATAAGGAGATACCCAGGAACAACCCTTTGTCCTGCCCACCCTTTCAGGATGTAACAGAGCAAAGCAAATATATTCAGAACATGCTGAACCTCGGCAGTAGCCGCAGGTGAGCCAAAAACAAATAAATAAATAATAGACAAACAAACAAACAAACCGACCAACCGTTCTGGCCCCCGTACCTATCCAAGGTTGGGGTGCCTTTCAAGGCCCCAGCCTGGCCGGGACCCCCAACATTCTAAAAGAACCCACTATCCACCCTGACCTTATCCTTCCCCCACTGTGTTACCACAAACTTCAGGCACACTGCTCACCTGCGACGTTTCATACGGGACAGCCCCACTCTCCCACCCGCCAGTCAGAGGACCCCCACGGCCCGCTCGACACCCTTCCCCTCTCCTCCCCCCCTCTCTCCTTCCCCCCCCAAACCTGAAACGGCAAACCTCAGTGTGCTTCTAAGCTACCCTCTCCTCTTCCAAGGGGGTGCAGTCCCTGCCAGCAAGGCTCCCCCTCTCTCTCCTTCCTCCTGCTGCGGCTGCGCCTGGAGTCCAAACCGCGTGCGGAGCGCACGCGGCACGGGGGCTTCCGACCGGCGCGGGGTCCTGCGCAGCATGTGCAGGGGCTTCCGGCCGGCACGGGGCCCCCCCGGCCAGTGTGGGGCCCCGCGCAGTGTGCCAGAGTGTTACGACCCGCCCCAGGGAAAAAGGGGAGGGGGGTAACTCAAGTTTTTATCAATACTTCCCTTGGGGTGGATTAAAGCGAAACGACACTAAATAATCGGTGCCTGAAAACATATATTGCCAAAATTTATTTTAACAATTTTACATCATCAGGTAAGCCAGCGTTTTGGGTGTTGTCATATAACGATACAACATAAAGATAACCTTTGGGGGGGGAAATACACAGGGGAGAGAAAATAGGATAAGAGTAAAGAAAAGATGAGAGTGAAAAAGAAATGTATACAGTCACCGCCCACTGGATCCCGCGATGCAGCTTAGCCATCTTGAGGGCGATGGTCACTCACTGAAGTCAGCAATGCAGCTTGGCAACCTTGAGAGCAGTGGTCACTCACTGGAGTCAGTAATGCAGCTTGGCAACCTTGAGGGCAGTGGTCACTCAGTGGATCCAGGGATGTAGCTTGGTAATCTTGAGAGCGGTGGTCTTGATCCGCAGGCGGTGGGGGGGGAGGAGAAACCCCCCCCCCCCAAAGTCACCAGTCAGTTTATATACCTTCAGCATGCTTTTTGCACCTCCCCTGAGATGAGGAGTTGTTTGCCTTTTTAGGGCTTAACGTCTTCAGCACTGGAGGGAGGGGCGGGCGCAGTTGCCCACCTGAGGTATCTTCTTGCCTTTTTAGGGTCTAGCTGCCCACCTGAGGTATCTTCTTGCCTTTTAGGGTCCAACTGACCATCTGAGGCATCTTCTTGCCTTTTAGGGTCCAATACCTTCAGCTCTGAAGGGAGGGATGGGCCCAACTGCCCATCAAGGCATAATGCAAAAGTCAAGAGCCTGAAAAAGTCTCTTGGCAATCCTAGAATGCATAAATCATTAACTATTTCAGTCTCTGACACAGAGTAAACATTAACCACAGAATTAAGTGCAAATAGCCCTCTAAGAGGTCCTGTAACTAAATATCTAGCAAAATGACCTTGGTATCAAAAGCATGTGAAATTAATAAATCTAAGAAGAAAACCTAATATTTGGACTGGACCTGCCACCAAAATATGAAAGTACAGAAAGTAGTTAGTCTTCTGCTGATGAGACTGAGTAGAAAAATGCTTTTCCACAAGGAAAAATATATAAGAAATTACAATCTTAGTTTAGGAATGGAAGTCAATTAGGATACTTATATAGTACATTAGAGGTCGTTCTTTCTGCTCTCTGAAACCAGACCAGGCTGCATTTGAAAGCTGCCATCTATGCATAGGAGTTGTGTCTTCCTCTCTTCCTTGCTCACTTCCAAAAGGGAGCTTACCTTTTCCTTTCCCTGCTGTGTGACACCAGAACTGCTCTGCTCTATGGAACAGTGGGTTCAGATCCCAGCTCTGATCTAGAGCTCACCAGAGACTCATTTTAACACACATCAAGTACAGGGGATTGTTTCTTCTCCTGGTTTCTGTTTTGGGTCAATATGAGACAATAGTGTTGTGGGAACATCATATGGTTTCTCAGTTCTGATCCTCAAAGATGTAAAACACCCGCTTCACACAGAGTGGTACTAGCTTTACTGGGTTTTCTTCACAGTCAATGGCAAAAAACAACTGAATGTGCTCTTCTTTTTACAATTTCCTTTAGTAGAAACCTCTTTATTGATGCCAAATGTAAGTTCAAACAAGTTACCTGAAGCTCAGTAACTCATCCAATGTGTGGAACAGAAAATAGAAATAGTTCTGTCTGAATTAAAGGCCACAGACATGGAGGATTTGGCTTCTCTTTCATGCTGGATAACATGGTGAAAACAGTGAACATGGAATTAGAATTGCCTTTAAAAGATTTTTGCAACTGAGCAAGGACATCTAATTAGTTTTAGAAATATGTCATTAATGAGTGTAAATAACACAGTGAAAGTAATTAACTTATGCAATGAAAATTGCCCATTGCCAAATATTTGCAATTACAGTTTTACCAATAAAGTTCAGAGGCAGTTATACACCAAAAGAAAAATGAGGGTTAAAATATTATTGAAAGCTTAGATTTTTTTTATAAGCATCAAATTAAATCAATCGTCATTCATCAAAAAATTATTAATTGCAACTTGCATATCCATGTCCTCAAGGAGTTGAATTCCTTGTAATTTCACAGGCCAAGAGAAGAATGTCTTTGAGAAAAGCAGCAGATTTTCCTCTAACAGGTCTAAAACACCCACTACTCATAAAAAATGGAGTTGCCAGAAATTTCAGGAGTGTCTTCCCTCTGCAAAGTATATCCTACTCATTTCTGAAAGAAATAAGAAATCTGGAGAAGAAACACCACTCTACTATTTCTAGAAGAGCTTACATTTTTTGCTTTCTGATCAAGCCATGCCATAGTTCCAGTTGTGCTGTCAAATCAGCTACATTACTCTTCATGAAAGTACTTAAAAATCCTGAGGACTCCTTTAGTGCTTGGAAAAACATAGTCTAGTTTGTTGTTTTGGTTTTTCTTAATTATAATTTTGAATCATAACTACACTTATAGAAGCGGAAGGAGGAGAAAAATACAGATGAAATTGTGTTAGAGGACTAGCTAGAAATATTGAGGAGAAAATAAAGGAAAATAAAAGTTGTCAGACAAAACAGACTTCTTAGGGATAGAAGAAATATGGCTCCAGGAGGGCAGGCAGAAAGGAGGAAGCTTGCAAAATGAGGTCTTGTTCTCATCCTCTTTTTATGTATATATTTATATATATATACTTTTGGGAGAAAAGTGAGGAGGTGAGACCAAGTCCTGTTGCTGCCATCATTAATAGGTGGTGGGCAGAGGGGGTGGGGCAGCACCAGGGGTAGCAGAAAAGTGTACAAATAATAAAAATATCAAATATATAAAAATTAGGAGGAATAGCAACACACTACTCATTGTCATAATATTGATTAAATTCTTGTAATCTAAAATTTCAAAAGCACAGGGCACATCCCATTCAAGGAATGAACCGTTCATTGTGTGCTGAAAGGTGCAGATTTTTGCCCAATTACTTTACAAAAGGACCCACTTTTGTCAATTACACTATTCAGGGAACAACTCAAGGGAAGGATATTTCTGTCCAGTGAAATTTAGGTAGCAAGATTACATCACTGTTACCCGGATAAAGAAGATGTGATTTAACATTGTATTTGTACAGCTTTAGATGCAGCATAAATACCAATGCCAATGAAGTGACATGTGCTTGCTACAGAATGATTACTGAAGGAAAATGGAAAATAATCTTTCATAATTCTACAGAAATCCCAAGACAGGCGAAACAAGAGCTGAGACTACATCTCTAACCATATCTGATGGGATTTTCACGAAAGCAAAGGTTGCCATTTCACAGCAGATCATTTTACTTTTCTTCTTACTCGAACACATTTCCTAAGTAATTTATATAAATGGAAAAAAAACACTAGAAAACTAACCAACCCTGAACATAATAAAATTTGTCATAAGATTATTCAAGTATTAGTTAGTGTATTTGTCTGGTCTCACTATGCCACCATTATGCCTCTGCTACTTAACTTCCAGATTAACATTGTTAAAATTAAACACTAAGAATACCTAACAATAAACCCTCAAACTAGCAAATGCTCAAGTTTTTTCTTTAATACCAGCAGTCAGCAAATATTTGGGTGCACAGAAATCAGGTCTTTGTAAAAACCAATGAATAAATGTGGATGAAGAGTGTTATGCTAATTTTCTCCAAGCTTTTTTTTTTACAGTGTGTGTAATGGTTTGAGAAAGGAATGAAATGGGAAAGTTACCAAGTTTTTCTGACAGACTCAGTTTTGAGGGTTTGTCTTAAAAGATATGCTTTCCCAAGAAAAACAGCAATAGATTGTAATATAACATTAAAAAATCAAGACAGCAAATTAAAATTTTACATAAAATAATCTGTAACATTAAAAAAAAGTTACCCTTCAAAATAATTTTCTTTATTTTTGGCTTTTTTTTTTTACTTATGATATCTACAACTATTGGAAATACTGAGAAGCCACTTAAAATATATTTGTAATATTACAAGTTGTCTTGTTATCAAGGAATCTTTTAACATAATCATTTTCAATGTTTCACCCCTGTTGCTTATTGCTTGCATTCAGTTCTTTAGATTTTCCTTTATAAATTCCCCTGAAAAATCCTTTTTTTAGCCTCCCCCTTCACATAAGTGTACTTTGATGTTTTATCCCAAAAGTTTTCAGAAACTTCTGATCAGTTTTAACTTTCCAACAATGGCTAATAATAAAGTTATTCTGGATTATAAATATGGGGTTTTTTTCTAGTTACAAGAATGATTTTTTAATTATATGGGCCAGAATGTCAAGCAAGCATACTGATAAAAGAAACTTGTGCTTAAAATAGTTTAGGAATTGAATATTTATTTAAATAATATTATGAATAATATTTATACAAAATAAAATATTTAGTATAATATGTTAATTTAGATCAGTAGATTTCATCACTATCGTTTTAGAAGTATTTTGGTTTTTCATCTACAAAAATATGGCTTATGTGAGGGATATACGGTTTATGATAAGGATTCTGATGCTTATCACTGTTTCAACTACGTTTACTTCCGTTTTATGGGATTTTGATTTTTTTAGTTATCAGCACTTGCAAAAAGGTGTGTTTTTCTTTTCATCGGAGAAAAGAAATTACCAGGACATTTTCAGCTGTTTTGTTTTCCCACTGTACTTTGTAAGGCTCTCTCTCTCCCAAGTCTTCTAAAGGATCCATCCCCTCTGTCCTTGCCTCCCCAGCTGAGGGAGGTCCCTGGCTGACACTGTGGCCCTGCAATGGTCCAAAGAAACTTCACGAGGTAGAGACATCAGTTTGTCTCAATACAAGCAGATTGTATACAGTTTTTCCAGGTCAGCAAAAGACAAAGGGCCAGGGAAAAAAATATGGGTTAAACTACAATGCTAAACCTGCCCTTTCCTCAGAAAGGGTGAACTTTCACTATGGAATTAATGGGCAAGTACAGAAATAGAAATACCAGGAGTTTTCTCTGAGGAATTGTGGGACAAGAGGGGAGGGGAAAGGTTCTCATTTTAAAAGAATTTTCAGTACAAAATTAATAAAGAAAAAAAATTCACAATCTTAAAAATAAATGAGAAAGGCTGATTTTTTAAAATATCAGATCATAATTCTTTTCCAGCTAAGCATCATCCCATATGTTGTCAAACAATACAAGTTTCCAAGATTTTTCTCTTTATATTTCTGAAGTTTAAAACTGAAAGAATAGGTTTCAAAGCAAATGTGTATTACTTGAGTTTTGATTTTCTTAAACTGATGTTTCAAAATTAAAATTTATGGTGAGCCTGAAACATTTAGCTGACTGACAAAAACATCAAAACTACCCTGCTGTTTCCTCAGTAGCTTTCAATTTCTGTGGTGGAAGAAGTAATTTGAACTGCTATTGGACATAAAATTCAGGCAAAACTTATATATGTCTGTAGTAGTCTTATAATGAAGATAAAATGACAAATATATCCACAGATGCCCACACCACAACAGTTTTGCACTACCAGAAACACTCCAAGTGGTCAATAGATAGTGGCCTCTGTGGCTTAGCAGGGTTTTTCTATACAGCTACAGCAAGCCTGGGTCTCATTGTCCCCATCATACAGCTTTTGTGATGAAATTCATTCAACTTCAGTAATTAAGGAAGGTACATGGCAAAAGAAATAGAGACAAAAAAGGCTGAAGTGGCATGTCCACAGGCATAAAACTAACTACTTACTGGGAAGAATGGAGCCAGCATGTCCTCGCTTGCCAGCCAGGCCACTCTTTAGATATCACAGTAATTCTCCCTCCAAGTGTGGCTAATTTCAGGGGTGGGATATTAGATGAAACACCCCACTGGTCTGCCAGCCTCATTTGTACATGAAGTTTATATCCTTGGCCAACTGAGTTCAGCAAATATAAAAATGTACAGGGCAGTTTGGAGCATGAGCGAAGAGCAAGACAGGCTTTTGTCTCTTCCATATTTCAAACACATCATTAGAGGTTTAATGACTGACATAATAATGATACAGTGCTTGTGAGATTCCAGATCATTAACCTCCTCTACCATGTGTAAAATGGAAAAAGTCTGTGGTAACTATTAAAAGAACAATACACAGAAATAATTAATACTTATTAGACAAGTCGCACTGAAAATATGCAAACATCAGCAGGTGCTGAGACTGCCTGTGGGTCCGCACAGGGAGCACAGCGCAGCTGTGCAAGGCCCTACTGCCATCCCAGTATGGTGGGATATCCCACCCTGCAGCAGATGAACGTTGGAGGACTGGGATTTCTGTAGATTCCCTGAGGTGTCTACCAGTCCTAGATGGACACCCACATTTACACAGTCTAGTGCCACTTCCAGAGACTCTGGAATTGCCTCTAGTTGCCTTTTCATGTTGCATACTCATGGTCAAAATCTACCTTTTCTTGCACAGACATGATAAAATCATTTCTCTGGTCCAAACTGTATTGAAAACATTATTTTACTGACCAAAAGAGCTGTTGTCATCTTTATGTTGGTGATCTAATAAGAGGAACTTGAAGATTGAATTCCCTTATACCTGGCCTGTGACAATCAGAGAGTTCTGGGACAGGGCCCTCTCCAGCGTTACTTCTCATCCACTTAACAGCTGAAAATGAATAGATTTAATAGAGAAGAAGTCAAGAAGGCATCAGAACAAGTTCTTTATTTACATTATCTCTCAGACATTCCACAGAAGTAAAAAGGGGGAAAAAAGGAAAATAGAAATTGCTGTGAACTTTCTCGGGTTTTTGAGATATTAACCTCAGACATGTTCTGCCAGCAGTTCCCAGCTAAGTCTCCCAGTGATCACAAATATTTCATCTCACTAAAGTAAGGCTTAGTGACTCTAAGTTGGACATGCCCAGCTGGATCCTACTGTTTGCTTAGGAGAAGTGTTCAGCTGGATCACCTAGAAATCACATCCAGCTTTAGATTTCTCTTAACTCCAAATTAAAGTTAGTCAGAGAACCTAATTAATGCAGTCCACAGTCATCATGGGAACAGAGCGGCTGGTCAGCCCGTGCCAGTTTGTTCCAGGAGCCTTCAGGCAAGGACTGGGAATACCTATTTTCCATACAGTCCTTCACTCTGATTAGTGGATCTGCCACAGCATGGGAGCTCAGTGAACTGGCCAAATATCCTGACAGCAGATCCAAGGAGGCTTAGCTCCTTCATTCATCTGGTAATCTTGGTTAAAACCACTGTTTTCTGCCCCACTTCTACAGCACTCTTGTCTAGATGGAGGATCAGTTCATTGATCTCCAACATCCCTTTCCTCATCAGGGACACAAAAAACAATAACAGAAGATAATTAAGCACAAATGAGTTTGGTAAATCTGGACAGCCTAGTTAGTCCTCTTGAAAGTAGCATCTCGTAAATGTCAGATGGCAGGAAGGCAGGACCTGCTTAAAGACCACATAAAAAGACATGTCTCACCCCAGATAAAAAGTTACTTATCCATTTCCCATAAATGCATGTGAATTATTAAAATTAGCTTGAATACTTTACAGCTCACATTTTGTTAGCCTCAATTCACAATTTAATGAAAGGGTTCAGTATTAGTTGTGGCTTCAAGAAAGACCAACATAATTTCTGAAACTGCATTATCTATAAATGGATAATACGAATGTATTACTACTTCATCTGAGCTCAAGAGTATGTCTGGAGAGTGAATATCCCAGTCATATCCATGTATGACTCACTCATTTCATGGAGCCCTTTCAGAGCGTGACTCTGAGTTTTATTCTGGAAACACCTTAATCAAAACCTACCATCCACATGGTCTCCTAATATGCTTCACCTCCTACAGCCTTTCAGTCCAGAGGACCACCTAGGGTTTATCTAAATAAAATACCCTGACTCTGTGTAATGTGAATGTCAGCCCTAAATGTTTTGCTGTGCAAATCTACTCTTTTAGCTCTACAGTTCATGCTAATATATATATATATATGTATATATATACACTCTTGTGTTACTTCTGGTCAGTGTAATCTTAGCTTGGCTTGAGCCATATCCATAGTTCTGCAAAACACAGGTTGTCAGAAAGCACTATTCTACCTATAGATGGTCAATAATTATAGAAGAGTGCCTGATTTTATTGCCTGTCAAGATTAGCAGTTGAAATAGTGCTGCTACAATCAGGCCATAATTCTGATACCCAATACTACAGAAGGCAGATTCCAAAGGTTCTTGACAAGACTACCATTATCAGGCACAGCTGAAAAATGTTTCTGTACTCACTCCAGTATTCCTCTATTGGACTTTTTTTTTTCCAAGCCTTTTTAATGAAAGAGGGTCTTTTTCGGTTTTGTTTCAGCTTTAGGGTAAGTCAGTCCCTTGTAGTTTAAATAGTCTATTGGGGACTATTCTGAGTTGACCCCAGGCAGCAACTAGCCCCCACCCCAGTTGCTTGTTCAGTCTCTACCAGAGGAATGGGGAAGAGAATCAGAAGGGCAAAAGCAAGAAAAGCTCATAGGTTCACACATAAAAACCATCTAACAAATGAAGAGGGGATAAAAGAGGAAAAAGAAAACTGATGCAAAGGCAATAACCTATGACCTCCCACCAGCAAACTGGTGCCCAGTCAGTCTCCAAGCAGTGCCCACTTTGGGAAAAACTCTTTTCTGCTTCCTGCAGTTTCAGTGCTGAGCATGATACTGTTTGATATGGAATATGATATCATATGGAAATAATAGGAAATACAGTTTTGCTCACTTTGGGCTGGTTTTCCCAGCTGTGCCAAATCCCATCATGTTGCCACACTTCAGCGCTCATTGAGAGAGTAAAAGAGAAGTAAAGAAGGTGGTGATGCTGTACAAACACTGTTCAGCCACAGTAGGTCACCAGTATGTTTTCTGTGCTGTTTTGGTTCCAGATCTGAAACATAGTCTGATACAGATTGTTAGAAAGCAAGATCCACCCCAGTCCAGTGTAGCACAAGAATTACATTATTTTTTGTTTTATTTAACACTCTTGAGTGGCACAGAAGTTTTCAACCAGGTGTTTTTAAAATTTTCCCAGAATTTTAATGCCTCAGTGACAGTGCCATTTACATGTTTGACTCACCTTTGCTCCCTTTGGCTCCGCCACACACAGACGGACCACTTCCGTGAATACAGAAACTCACTCTGAGAGTTTGCTGACCCCAGGAGTTCTCGGGCACCTGAACTTTCAAGGAATTTCAGAAGATGACAGCAATCACCTGGGGAAGGCAGAGCCTATTTTGAGGAAAGAAAACAGCAGCACCCTTCTGGAAGCATTTTACCATGTCATAAGTTAAAGTTGACTGTGTTGAACATGGGAATCTGTCAGTAAGAGTAAAGGATGACACCAGATGTAAAAGGACATATTATAAATGATACATGAGATATCTGTCGTGTTGATGTTAAAATTAGAGCTGGTTTTTAACATTTCATAGAGGACAAAGCCATGTATGCTTTTGTAACTGAGTTCCTGCCACTGCACGATAGACAGTGACTGCTTCCTTACATACCTCATGGAGACATAAGGTGGCACGTAATCATTTTCGTAGGTGTTCTTGTTGCTCAAGACAGCACAAAGTTTTAAGCCTATTTTTGCCTTCTCTCCTCATTTTTATGAGCTGCGTAAAGAGAACTGAGAAATTTCTCCACTTCTCAAGAAGTTTTCTATACCAATTTTAATTAGAACATTTGTGTTAGTGCCAGACAGTCAGAAAAAAGTTCAAGGCCAAAACCACACACTCAACAAGATCAACTAAAAACGTTTACTAAATCCTGAAGACCATCTGCACAAATCTTGTGAAAGCTGGCTTCCTAAATCTTGAGTTATTGAATATCAGGGTTGATTTAACTAGGGATATTAGTGGCCAGGTACAATGGTCACTATATAAAGCCCTTCCCTCAAAAGAAGTGTGAATCAGCTTGTCCCTATTAATTGTACACAGGTACAACTACAACTCAATTCTGATTCAAAATACTGACAGGCTAAATGTGAGAAGTGAACCATTAGCATAAACAATGCATAAAGCAGCAACAAGAGGGTTGTGAGAGTCACAGTTTAGCAGACCTGACTACCTGCGAGGAAT
This sequence comes from Neopelma chrysocephalum, assembly GCF_003984885.1. NCBI lineage: Eukaryota > Metazoa > Chordata > Aves > Passeriformes > Pipridae > Neopelma > Neopelma chrysocephalum. The sequence goes on from NW_020925676.1 coordinate 3,711,212, forward strand.
AAAAAGGAAAAAAAGAGGAAAGGATATATTATCTTCTCCATCTCTTGTGTGGAGAATGTTGCAGTTCTGTCCCACAAAAATTTTTCAATGGGAAGCTTTTTTCAACCGGATCTCATTGCTTCTTAGAATTAAAAAAAAAGTTAGTATTTCCGAAAATGTTATTTTTAGCACACTGATGATCAATGGTTAATGTGAGTTTTTAAATAAAATCTACTCTGCCTGGCTGCTCCCAGGCTTTCCTGAGTTGAAGAAAGCCTGTGTTGTGCAGTGTTCAATGTCATCACAAAAAGAAGCTACAGTTTGATCAAAATAAATAGTTCCTAAGAACAAGTTAGTTGTGTAATTTGAGGTTTTTAGTGTCGATTGTAGCTGGAAACTGCTGTCAACAAATAAAATTCCTTTCTAATGTAGTACTGGTCAACTTTTCACAGCATAAGACAGATGTTGTCTTGGCAGATTTTTAATTCACATTGTGATGCACAGATGCATCCAACACAAATGTAATTCAGTCACAAATAAATGCCTGGCAAATAGATGAAATGGAATCCTAAAATATTTTGTTCTTTCAGTAGACTGGCTTTGTTTCTCGACCAGTTTGCACATGTGATTCATGCGTTCCTTATTACTAGATAAAGAACTGAAATAGTTGCATGTAAAACCACATATGTCCTGGAAAAAAAACAGAGCTCTTGGCATAACATGATGTGCCCAAAGTTTAAGTCTTCTAAACATGAAGCCCATCTGTTCTAGATAACACAGAACTGAGTGGTGACTAAGATGTTTTTGCACTTTTGAAATCTCTTGGCCAATTCTGAATTGTTTTTGCCAAGAAAGTTGTAGTTTAAAATCTTAAAAGCTTTAAAATAAAATATATTTTAAAGTAAACTGAGTTATTGTAAATTATAAGTTTTCAGTTAAAAAAAATAAAAAGAAATTGTTTTCCTTTTTTAACTATCTTAGGCATTGGACATTGTAATTTCTTGACATAAATAAGGGGATGAAAGTGGAATTTATGAAAATTACATTCTTTTTTTAAATCCAAGATTTTAGCTCTAGTGTATTTTTAGCAGTAACAATGTAACCTGCCTCATTTTACAGGTAGAACTTTTTTAAATGAGCCTTTGCTAATAAAATATTTGCTAGTTTTGATGGAACAGAGTCACAGACAAGCCCATTTTAAATGGGAGATTAATCCTTGTTTTTCTTTTTAATTTTCTGTAGTATGACAAGCCAGTTTAATTAAAAATTCAATAATGTGTGCTAAGATTTTTATTGCAAAGCTGTAAATGATCTTCTTTGTGTATCTCCTTGTACTTTCTCTTTTCAAAGGCTCATTGCAAAAAGATTTAATGCTACTAACGATAAACACAAATAAACCCCAAATGTCAACCAGGGACCTCCCTGATGTCTCTTTCTCTTGCTTCTAATTAGGGGGCATAAGAAATTTGAGCACAGGGATTTAAAAGCAAATGGAGAAATCACTAGAGAGCAGAGAGCAGACACAGGCACTTTCACTACAAGCTTGTGCTGATAGATATTCCTGCAATAACTGTGCAACACTAAACCACCACTGCTTTCCTGCTGCTGCAGAGCAGCGAGTGGCGACTGTGCTGCATCCCTGGGGCTGCTGAGGCTGTACAGCGTCTAATTAGAAAACCTGTTGGCACCCCTAGCAGCTTACCTGAAGAAGTCAAAGGGAGATAAGCAACACCCAGTGAGCAGCCGGGTAACCTGTCTTGGTCCATCAGCAGGCAGGTGTTGGCAACAGTGACTGATGGTGGCATTCCAGCGTGCTGGAGATGCCATGTCACCTGTAATGGGGTCAGACTGTCCTCACCACAGTCTGGAGACCCTGATTAAAAAATGCCAGGCTTACTTTCCTCACCCAACTAAGGCTGCCCTTGGGCACTACAAACAATCATTCAAGCCATGCTTTTGCCAGCTGGATGACAGAGATCATTAGCACAACAAAAAACAGAATACAGGAACTGCCACATTGGATCAGACCAGTGTTTCACTAAGTCCTGCATCACAGCCCTGCCCACAGCCCATTCCACAGGCTTCAGAGGAAGGTGGGAGAAACCACGCTGTTGGAATGCTGTGATGTAGGGCTTCCAGAAGGAAAATATGGCTGGTATGTCAACATGTCAACTCCCTCTCTCAACCTGAAAAATAAGGAATGCAGCCCTAGTGTTTAGGGTCACAGCTGCTGAAGCAGAAGGCAGGGAAGGGAGGAGTTTAGATACTACCTCACCTACCCATCACAGGTGCTTAAATTAGGCATTGTGAATGTCCTTCCTTGATCCCACCATCTATTTTCTCTGCTTGTTGCATGTGATCAGTGATATTTTTCTTCCTCAGAGGAGTGAGATAAGAATAAAATTCTAAAAGATGTTCAAGTTTGCAAACATTTTTACCATTAGGAAAAATAAAGAAAATAAATTCCTGAGACAGGGATATGTACCAGGAGATCTCAAAGCACTTCACGTAAGATATTGGGAGGCATTTTCTCCATGTCATGAAGAAAGTTAACATTTCTTCCTGGATGCATAGTAAAACCCTTGTTACCTGTAAATGTCCCCCTTTCCCTATAAACATAGAATTTGTTTTGAAATTCCAGCACTTATTTTGCCTGAAGACACACAGAATCACAAGTGGTTGGCTTGGGTGCCCATTACGTAGTTTGTGTTCTGTGTTTCTCCACTGTAACTCTTGCTGGTTCCAGTTGTATGAATTACAACAACATCAATTTTCTCACAAGCCCAAATGCAGCAATAAACATTCATAGCACCATGTTCTAAGGCCAAGATTTTAAAACTAGTGGGAATCCAAATGCCTGATTTCAGGTGTTTAAACAGCTGGTTTTCTAAGCAGACAGAATTTGTGCTGTTTGACTGAGCCTCCATCAGGGGCTGAAATTTGGATATTCAGCAAGGGTTCCATCCAAAGTTATCGGTGGGCTTGAAAGACTTGACTTCCCAGATTGTATCTTTCTCGGGCACCAGTGGATAGCAGAACAAAAAAGCTGCTTCTCATAGCAGGTAGAAAGAACAAACTGAGTTTCAGAAGGAAACAGCTCCTTTAATTCAAACTACATATTACATACATATGTAAATCTCTTAGTTGAGCTTAAAGGTTGGTCCAATCCAGAGCAAACACAAGCTATCACTTAATGCTAATTGAAATTGGCATGATCTTTTCAGTATTCATGTCCCCAGACAGGAAGATGCTAATGAAAACAAGCTTTGAAATCAGCATTTAGCATGATTTCTGGCTAGCAGAAGTGCAATTTTGCTGTTCATCTCAGCATTAACAGTGCAAACAAAAGCTATGCATTATGCCAAAGCCTTAAATCAGGGAGGAAAAAAGCAACACACCAGATGCAAACCAAACAGACCTCTCCAGAACACACTAAGTTACTAACATTAAGAATTTTTAAGCAATCTGGTTTTCACCCCACTTGTCAGCAGAGATTTAAAACAGTGGCACAAAGGTGACTCCCAGCATTAACCTTTCTGCTACTTCTCCCTGCAAGACCCTTGCAGAGTTGCTACCTGCACTCCAGCCTTGCTCAATCCAGCAAAGTCACACAGCAATTATTCGTGTTGAATTGCAGATATCCCTCACCTGGCTCCAAACAGCTACACACAGGGGAGACCCTGTGCAACACCCCACAGACTCCAGCCCTCGCTGGGAAGTGGCTCAGGGACCCTCCTTTATGTGGGATACCCCCCTTGATGTGGGACAACCCCTAGTACCTCATGAAGGTACGTTATGATGTCAGCAGGAAGCCAGCACAGAAGGAAGAGAGGAGCTGGGTTCCCCCTTTAGCCTGGGATGTTTAGGAGGGAAGGAAGGAGGGAGGTGTAGGGGGTGAACATTAAACCCTGACCATTTACTGCACCTGGCCAGAGTGGAATGGGTTGTGAAATTGAACCTAGAATTCTGGAGAATTTGGGAGTGGGATGCTGGATCCTGTCACCCATGGGGATGTCTCAACACTTGTAGGACCCACAGGGATGTTGCCACGGCTGTGGGACCCACAGGAGTGTCACGGTAAGCGAGGACCCACAGGTGATGTCACAATAGGCATGGGACCCACAAGGGATGTCACGATAGATGTGAGACCCTGGGGGACCTCACAACACATGAGGGACCCTATGGGGTCATTGCAGTGGGTGTGACACACAGGCATAATTCCTTAGAATCACTGCCTCCTCCTCAACCCTGAACCAGTGTCTCCAGGGGGGGAACCCAAATCTGTCTGGGTTTTTTTCCAAAAACTAACGAGAAAAGTCCCAGCTGAGAATTCTGGAGAAGTCTGAGCCTGGCTCCTGGCCAAAAAAAGCCTTTAAAAAGCTTAAAAACACCCATCTCAAACTTGGACAAATGACGTTTCTTAAAATAAAAGCAAATAAAATGGATTTTTCTTTTAAAAAAAACCAAACCAAGCAAAACCAAAAAATAATCACTCACACATCCCCGCACCCTAAAAAAAAAAAAAAAAGGAGAGTTATTAAGATAGTACTTTTAAAAGTCTAGGTAAATACAGAAGGACTTTTCCTAGGTAAATACAGAAGGACTTTTCCTAAAGTGAATAAAAGGAGTTTTTTCCTTAAAAAACACCCATAAAATACAAATATTTTTAAAAGATTTTTCCTCCCCCAAAAACAGAATTCCAGTGTATAAGGGCTTTTCTCCTCTCTCCCCCCGTCCTGGAAAAAAAGCCAAAATACATAAGAAAGATTTATTTTTTAGCCTCAAAATAATAAACAAAGAATTAACTTTAAAAGGACATTTTTGTTTAGGAAAATTAAATCAGAGGATGGGAGTTCCCCTCAAAACAAGCAGGAAATGAGGAGGAATGAGAAAATAAGGGACAATTTCTTGAAAATCCTAACATGCAGGGATTGAGGGTTTTTTCTTCTCTGGAGTAAATGCCACAAAATAACCCTAAAACTAAGGGAAGTGGTGGAGGATTTGGGTTTTGGTGTTGTTTTTTTTTTTTTTGGGGGGGGGCCTGTTGCTCAGCAGAGAAGAAACTCAGAATCCCCCATCCTGAAATTCCTGAAATTTACTATTTTGGAGTAAAAAACCTCCTGTGAAGTGATGAGGGATCCAGAGGTGTCTCCAGAACCCCAAAATTATTCGTAAAGAGGCTTGTCTGTGCTTAAGAAAAAAAAAGAAAGAATCTGGAGGAGCCAAAAATCCAAAACCCATGAACTCAAATACCCCTTTCTAAAAAATCCTGGGAGAGCTCAGAGAGCTTGGGTGGGCGGGAAGTTGGCAAATTCCCTGTTTCCGTGCTTTTTTGATAAAAGAAGGAGCTGGATGAGGCAAACCCCAGCATTTTTGGGTGTTTGAGCTCATTTTCGGGCCCTGGTTCTTCTATTCATCGGAACCCAGGTGAGGGAACTTTTATTCTGATGAGGATTTCAGTCATTCCCTGGAATTCTCTCTCTTTAAATTCCTTATTTTTCATAGATTAAGGAAGCTTTCTCTCTTTTAATTACTTAAAAATGCATGAAAAAGGATAAAAACATCCTGATTTTATGCATGGAAAAAGGGCAAACAATCATGTATTTGTGCACAAAAATGGCAAAAATCCTCATTTTGTGCACAAAAATGGCAAATGCTTAAGATTCAATTAAATAAAAATTTATTAAAAATCAAAATAAATGGAAAGTACATAAAAATCAAATTAAATTAAAAAAACAAATAAATAGTCAATTAGATTAGAATTAAAATTTTAAAATTAAATGAAATAAAATTAAATTGAAAACTTCAATTAAAGTTCAATGATATTGAAATAAAAATAAAAAAATTAAATTAAGAAACCACCAAAATTAAATTGCATGAAGACTGGAAATGAAGTTAAAATTAATAAAATTAAAATGCCAACTTTCCAAATACTTCCCTTAGTAAAAGAAGTGTTTAGAATAACACATTCCACAAAAAATTCCTGGGAAAAGAGTCTGGATGGTGTTTTAAAGTGGGATTTTTTGCCTTCAGACCGTCATCACTTTCTGGGACTTTTAGGGGGGATTGTGGTTTGCGGATTTTTTGTTGGTTTATCTTTTTTAAATTCTCCCTGATTTTCACATTTTTTTAGGGTCGAGGATGTTACCCTCCAGTGTTTTCCTCCTCCTGATTTTGGGTAAATTCTGAAAAAGAGTTATAATTTTCATCCCTGTTGGGGATTGATGGATTGACTCATTTCCCCCCACTCCCTCCCCCCACTTTTCTTCTCCAGGATCTGTTGTGGACACCAAAACCTCATTTGAAAAAGGTGAGTTTTTCAGGTTTTGCCTTAAAAACCACTATTTCCACCTAAAACAAGCTTTCTCTAACCCCCATTATGTCATTTTCCCCCTATTTGTCCCCAAATCTGTATGTTCTTTATGTAATCTCCATGGGGTAATTCCCTAACACCCAATTTCACCTTGATCACATAGTAGCAGACAAACCCATTTTTAGGTATCCAAGAACACAGGAATCCCAAATTTGGCATGCTTCACCCCTGTATTCATATAGTTAGGTGTTTTTTGAGGGGAGAGTTCCCAAATCCTGATTTTGCCACAGGGTCCCTACTCTATCCCTACGGACCAGACCAGGGGGACCAGACGAATCCCAAACATGATGATGGGACATCTGAGAGGATCGCCCTCTTCGTTCCCTTCACCTTCTATGGCAAAACCCATGAAGCTCTCTTTGTAGGTCACTCAAAATTTAAGATTTTGGGAAATTTCCACCATTTTTCCTGATTTTCCCTCTGTTTCTGTTTCATTTTTCACTTGTCTGTGTCCCCATCCCCGAACTCCCTTCTCCAAATTCAACCCCATTTGAGTTCATAGAGGGGTTTGTTTTGGGGCATTGAGAAGTCTTCAGGTGGGTCTTGAGGGGGTTGGGAGTACTGGAGGGTTTGGAGGGGTTTGGAGGGTCCTCTGGATCGTGGGTGTTGGGTGGGTGGTCCTTGGTGGTCCTGTGGATGATGGGTGGTGAGAGGTCTTGGGAGTAGTAGGTCTTGGGGTGTTGGTGAGTGTTGTAGAGTCCTATGAGTGGTAGGTTTTGGGAGGGTCCTGGAGGGGTGGGTCTTGGTGGGGTTGGTGGGTGTTGGGGGCTTTTGTGGTTGGTGGGTTTTGGGGGGTTCTAGGGGCGTTTGGGGGTCCTGTGAGAGAGCATTTCTATGGTTGGTGGATCTTAGGGGGGAGACCTTTGGGTGGTGGGCCTTGGGGGGTTGGTAGGTGTTGGGAGGTCCTGTGGGTGGTGAGTCTTGGGGGCCTTGTATAGTCCATGTCCATACCCCAAATCAAGGTGACGCACCCCCAACCCTTTTCCCCACCCCCTCCTGGTGTCACCTGCAGGTGAACAACAATGGGGTGATCTCCTTTGATGAACCTGTCAGAGAATACACCCCCGACCCCTTCCCACTGGCGGATGGGCGCTCCTTTGTGGCCCCTTACTGGGCAGATGTGGACAATGTGCTGGGTGGGGATATCTTCTACCGCCAGACCACCAACGCAGTGCTGCTTGGGGACATTAGCCGGGACATCAACCAGTACTTCCCCAAAACCCTCTTCACTGCCACCTGGGCCTTTGTGGCCACCTGGGACCACGTGGCCTACTATGGCTCCACCTCCACAAAGGTGAGCCTGTGGCTGGGGCATGGAGGTCACTCATTGGCTCTTGTGACTCACTTGGTGGCCTTGGTGACCAACCTATCTTTGGTGTCCATGACCCACCCTTTACTTCCACAACCAGTCCTTACCTCCTTGACCCATCCTTGACCTCTGTGACCTTTTCCATAGGGCAACACCTTCCAGGCTGTCCTGACTACTGACTCCAAGACATTCTTCATCATCCTAAACTACTGGGACATCCAGTGGACCACAGGAGCGGCGAGTGACGGGGATGCTGAAACGGGGCTCGGAGGGATTGCAGCACATGTAGGTGGGAAGGGGAGGAGGAGAACATTGTCCCACTCCATCTTCTGGGGATGATGACGACGACGATGATGATGATGATGACGACGACGATGATGATGGTGATGATGAAGATTAGGGATTGGCCCAAAATATTTTTAAGGGGAAGTCTAGGATGTCTTGTCCCATTTCTGGAGATGATGATGAAAATTATGAAGGTCAGAGGTTGGCCCATCCTATCTTCTGGGGATGAGGATGATGAAGGTCAGAGATTGGTCCAGTCCATTGTCCAGAGATAGTTATGATGAATATCAGAGATTGGCCCACAGTGATTTGGGGGGAGGTTGAGGTTGTCCCCTCCATCTTCTGAAGAGGCTCATCATGATGGTGAAGGTCATGGATTTGGTCCATAACATTTTGGGGGGCCACCGATGGTCAATGCTCACCTCCCAACATAATTTTGGGGTCCCAACACCCCTTTGGGTGGGTCAGTCCCCACAAATTCCCCCCAAATTTTCCAGGCGGGATTCAACAGTGGTGATGAAACCAACTTCTACAACATTCCCGGATCCCAAACAGATGCCATCATCAACATCACTGCCACCTCCAATGTCAATGTCCCAGGGCGCTGGGCCTTCCGGGTGGACAACTTCCAGTTGAAGGGTGTGGACCCTCCCAATGTGAACGAGGACAACAACTGCTGGTTGTAAGTTGGAATTTTGGGGGGGGGGAATTGGGAATTTTGATGAAAAGTGGGAACTTGAGGGGATAATTTGGGAGTTAGGGAGAAAAAGTGGGGATTTTGGGGGATAATTTTTGATTTTGGGAGGAAAATTGGGAATTTTGGGAAAAGATGGTGAATTTGTTGGGGGAAATTGGGAATTTGGGGTGAAAAGTGGGTATTTGGACATGGAATATTGAGAATTTTGGGAGAAAATTGGGAATTTAGGGAAATTGGGAACTTTGGGGAAAAATTGGGAATTTGGGGGGGAAAAGTGGGGATTTTATGGAATAATTTTAGAGTTTGGGGCAAAATTGTGAATTCTGGGGGCAATACTGGGGAATTTTTTTTAAATTGGGAAATTTGGGGGGAAATTGGGAATTTTTTGAGGAAATGGGGATTTTTTTGGGGGGGGAAAAGAGATTCTTCCTCTTGGGCTGTTGGTGTCTCCTGTAGGTGAATCAAGGGGGCTGGGACAGAGGGACATCCCCATTGCCATCACTGTCCTCAATGAAGTCAATTGGAAGGTCAAGGTCGTGTCCTCCTCTACCAGAGCAATAAAATCACAGCCAAGACATTGACTGTAGTGTCCATTTCATTGTCACTGTCATGGCACCCATGGTGACATCATCACAGCCATGTCACCATCACTGTTCCCACAGTTCCAGGGGATCTGAGGGGCTTTGGGTGAAATGTGCTGGAGTTCATTCATCTGTGCCTTTTTGGGTGTTAATTAATGAGTTTTTGCACTGTATGAAGTCAAGTTCATGCAGTACCTGTGCACAACACACAACTTGGCACACCCCCCCCCCAAAATGTTGCACCCACAACATGCTCTAACATGAAACCACACACGCCCAACACTCCGCATGCCACACAACACAAATAACACAAAAACTAGGACAATACCCCAAAACTGTTGCTCCTACAACACACTCTGACGCAACACAAGACACACAAGACACAACTTTACCCCTCCCCCCACACAAGACACAACTTTACCCCTTCACTCCCATTCAAAGAATCACAGAATAATTAAGGTTGGAAGAGAACTCCAAGATCATCAAACCCAACCTTTGACCAAACACCACCTGGTCAACTAGACCAGAGCACTGAGTGCCACATCCCATCATTTCTTGAACACTTCCAAACTTGGTCACTCCACCACCTCCCTGGGTAGCCACTTCCAGTGCCTGACCACCCTTTCTGTGAAGAAATTCTTCCTGATATCCAACCTGATCCTCCCCTAGCATAGCTTGAGACCATTTCCTCTTGTCCTATTGCTGGTTACCTAGGAGAAGACTCTGACCCTCTGTCCTAGTTAGAACAGCTGGGACCAGTTCATCACTGGATGGGTGTAACCCAAACCTGTGTATTCTATAGCCTTCCATGCCATTTCCCAGAAACTGTTATCAAGAGAGCATTTACACCCTCTGCCCAGAGCAGCCTGACTCCTCAGGCTATAAACTAGGTGTTAAGAGGTCTGCGAGATAGGAGGGTGTCTCCTGTCCTCACACCCATTGTGGAACTCCCTGCCTTGAGGGAAGTACTGGGCATTCCTACCTGAACTGGAGAATATATAATCTTGGAGTCTTGGAACTTTTTTAACCACTCGTGGGATCCAGAGGAAGACTGCAGACCACCACTCTCAACCAGACTGCAGACCACCGCTCTCAACCAGACTGAGACCACCACTCTCGACTGGACTACAACCACTGCTTTTCAACCGGACTGCAACCACTACCCTCGACCAGACTGCAATCACCACTCTTAACCAGACTGCAACAGCACTCTCACCAACAGATTTTCCCCTCTCCTTTTACTTTGGACTCAGGGGGCCCAACGAACACCATTCTGTTCATTCCCCAGGGTGCTGGGTTATACATTTGGGTTTTGTGGGTTGAAACCAATTGTTTGCCTGTATAATCGTACTTATTGTATTATTTTATTAAATATTCTGACTTATAATCTCTCTTTTGAGTTGGGTTTATTTCCCCTGCCGGTTTACCTTTAAACCAGCACACCCCCACCTGGCTACAACCTCCTGTCAGGTAGTTCAGAGCATGAGATGGTCTCCCCTGGGCATCCTCCAAGCCAAACACCCCCAGCTCCCTCAGCTGCTCCTCACCAGACTTGTGCTCCAGACCCTTCCCCAGCTCCATCGGCCTTCTCTGGACATGCTCCAACTACTCAATGTCTTTCTTGCCATGAGGGGCCCAAAACTGACTCAGTAGTTTGATGTGTGGTCTCATTTTTGCCCAGCACAGGGGGACAGTCACTGTGCTGTTTCTTGCTGGCCTTACTATTCCTGATCCAAGCCAGGATGCCATGGGCCTTCTTGGCCACCTGGGCACTGCTGGCTCATATTCAGCCCCTGTTGACCCCCAGGTCCATTTCCACCTGGCAATTTCCCAGCCACTCTGCCCCCAGCTGCTGTAGCACTGCAGGGGGGTTTTGTGACCCAAGGATGGGACCCAGCACTTCCCCTTGTACCTCATATCATTGGTCTTGGCCAACCAATCCTTTTGATTCCTCAAAATGATTTTTTTTCCTTCCCCCTCCCTTTTTTACACCAATCATGCCCCGCCATTTCTGCAAAAAATACCTAACCTTCCCTATTTTTGCCCTCCCCCCTGCTTTCTACTTGTTGTTTTGGGAAAATTTCAACCTCATCTTCCAAAAATCCCACAACTTTATATTTAGTAATGCCAATTGTTTGCATTAGTTTCAATAAAACCCCCTGTTTTTCTCCCTTGTTCACCTTTTCCGGCCAAAAATTATGTCAAGGCATTGGGTGGGGTGGTCCCCTGAGGGTGCCTGGATTAGTCATTTTTTTCCCTCTTCTTCTGCCAAAATTAAAAAATAATTGAGGGAGGAGCCAGAGCTGCTGCCCTGGGATTGTGTTTTCATCACAGATTTGGGGATAAAACAGAGCTCTTTGGGGATACGAAGCTAATTTGGGAATATAACGAGGACAGAGGCAGGTAAGGGCAAATCTACATCTAAAAATTGATATTTTCTTTTTGGCAGGAAACCACCAAATTGGGAAAATCCACCTGGAAATTCCTGAAATTTCTCCCCTCACCCTCCCATCTCTGGTTCTGGTCCTTAGAACAGTGGGATTGGAAGATGTGTGAGGGGATTTGGGGGAAAAAAGGGCAGGGAAGGTGGGGGAAAGGGAAAAAGGGGGGGGGGGAAAGGGAGGAAAGGGAAAAGATCAGAAAGGGGAAATAAGAGAAAGAAGGGAGGAAAAGGGGTAAAAGAGCAAGTAACAGAAAAAAGAGAGGAAAGGGAAAAGGGGGAGGAAAAGGAAAACAGTGAAGATAAAAAGGGGGAAATAGGGAAAATGGAGGAAAAGAGAAGAAGTTGGGGAAAGGAAACAAGTGGAGGAAAGGGGGAAAAGCGGACAAAAGGAATGAAAAGAAGAAAAAGGGAGAGGAAAGGGAAAAAAGATAAACAAATGGAAAAGCAAAAAAGGGGAGGGAAGGAGAAAAAGGGGATTAGAGCGCAAAAGGAGATTGAGGGAAAAAAGGAGGATGGGGAAAATGGAGCAAAAGAAACGAGAATGAAGATAATAGGGGAAAAAGGAAAACAGGAAAAAAATAGAAATGGGCAAAATGAAAAGGGAGGAAAGGGGAAAAAGAAGCAAAGGGATCTTGAGCGGTGTGGGAAGGCATATGGAAATGTCCCCCCAAAAACTTATTTTGGGGTCAGATGCGCTAAAGTGTAGATGTTTAAATATATGCAGTAAAAATAATGGCTTTGGGGGATGATATGACTGACAAAATCAGATTTTTAGGGGCACATTCAACAGAACACCCCTTTTTGGGATGAGTGCAAGGGTGAAAACCACAGATTTGGGGGATTTGTGAGTTTTAGGTCAAAAAATGAGTGAGTTTGTGGTAAATTCCAGTGAGATTTCAAAAAATCTGAGAATTTGACTGTTTTCTTGCCTTTTGCACCCAGAGCACCATGGATGGCAGCCTGGGAAAAGCAGATGTGCCATACTGGTTCTGGATTGTCAGCTTCTGCGGTAAGTTCCAGCTGCGTGGAGAAATGCCCCAGAAGCTGCAAGATTCCCCTCAGATAATGAGTTTGCCTCAAAATTAGGGTTTTCTAGTCCCAAAGAAGGGTTTCCTAGCTCCATATCTCCATCTTTTGCCCAAGAAATTAATTGGGGTTTTGTCAAATTTGTAATTGTTCAAATTGTTTATTTCTGTTAATGATGATCTAGCATATTAATCTAATCAGTTAAATATTTGTTCAGATCAATGGAGTTTATTCTCTCATTTGGAGAATGCAGTGTATTGAAAGTCCATCCAACTAATGATTTATCACATCAATACTTCATCAAATTAATAGTCAATTACATTAATAATCAATCAAATTAACAGTTTGTCAAATAAATAATCATCAAACTGTACATTCAATCTATTTTATCAATATGCCACCAAATTAGTAATCCATCAAATCAGTAGTCCATCAAACTAACAGTCCATAAAATCAATGATCTAACAGTCTATCAAATCAATCAAGTCTATCAAATCCATAATTTGCCAAGTCATCAGATAAATGTTGATTCAAATTTTTATTTCTCCAAAATAATATCCCATCAAATCAAATCAAATTAAATCAACAGTCCATAAAATCAATAATCCTGCGAATCAAAGACTCAATAAGCCAATGACCCATCAAATTAATAACCCATCAATCAGTAGTCTGTCCAATAAAAAGTCCATCAATTTAATAATCCACTAGTCCATAAATCCATTGGCTCAATAATCTGTTGAATAAATAATCCATGAAATCAATGATCCACCAAATCAGTGGTCTATCAAATAAAAGCTCCATCAAATTCAAAGTCAATCAAATCAATAACCCATTAAACTAATAATCCATTAATCAATAATTCACCAAATTGATCAAGTTATGAAAATAATAGTTCATCAAATTCATAGTCCATCAATCAATGATCCATAAAATCAATAGTCCATCAAATGAACAATCCATCAAACCAATTAAAACTCTTCAATAAAAGGTTCATCAAATCAACAGTCCATCAAATCAGTCAAGCCTATCAAATCAATAGTGCATCAAATTAATAATCCATTGAACCAAAATCCCATCAAATCAATAATCCATCAAATCCATGATCCATCAAAATAATAATCCATCAAATAAATAATCTATCAAATTAACCACCCCTGGTCCTCCTGCCCTTCATCCAATTCCTTCTCTTCCTCCCCTCCCCACAGCTCTCCTCCATGCCTTCCATGTCACCTCTATCATGTCACCACCTCACCTGGGAGAGGAGTTCCTGGTGGCCTTTCAGCAGAATGGGGACCAACGCACCCTCCGCAGTGACTTTCGCCTCCTCCTCCTCACTGGCCCCTCCCCATCCACCACCGCCACCATTTCCATGAAAAGACCTGGATTACGGATGACAGTACAGGCAGCTGCTAACCAACCAATCCTGGTGAAAATCCCACCCCAAGCTGAGATGGTGGGAAGCCAACTTTTTGAAAATGCCGTGGTGGTGAAGACCACTGCTGCTGTCACCACAGTGATGATAAATGACAAACCCTCTGCGGCTGACTCTGCCATCATTATGCCAGTCCACAGATGGGGGACGGAATATCACGTGGTCACCCCCAGCCCAGGCCCCGCCCGCTATTCCCAATTCGTAGTGGCCGCTTGGGATCAACCTACCACAGTCAATGTTCACCTCAATGCTGACGTCACCTTCCGTGGCCAGTTGCACCCACGTGGTTCCACCATCACTATCCCACTGGAGCCGTTTCAAGCGGCACAGATCCAGAGTGCGGCAGATCTTTCTGGAACACGGGTTGTAGCGCAGAGACCCATCGCCGTCTTCAGTGGCCACACCTGTGTGGGCAGGTTGAGCCGTTGTGATCACATGGTGGAACAGCTCCGCCCTGTCACCCGGTGGGGGACAACCTTCATTGTCCCACCAGTGCCCTTCCGGGGACAATCCAATGTAGCCTACATCTCTGCTGCACAACCAACGTGGGTCAAGGGTCACAGTGAGGTCACCGAAACCACACGAGAATTACAACCCAACCACACGGTGCTCTATGCTTTCCAGTCAGGAAAGGGCTTGTTTCTCACTTCTGATGCTGGGATCCAGGTTTTTCTTTTGGGGAATGGCAGAAATAGTGGTGCAGTGGCCTTTACCCCATTTTTTGTCACTGTCCCCGATGTCACCAGTTACTGCAACTCCTATGGCATTGTCACGCTGGAGGGATATGACAACCGTGTCCTGCTGGTAGCCAAGACAGCGGAAACTTCCAGAATACTGCTGAATCAGAGGCCATTAGGGAGCACAACATGGGAGCCAGTTCCTGGGACAGAATATTCATGGATTGGGATAAATTTGGGAAGCGGATTTGGAATCCATCGAGTGGAGCATGAGACAACGGCATTTGGGGCATGGAGCGTCGGGACAGGGGAGGGGAAACGCTATGGAGCAGAGGGAGCCTGTGACAGTGGTGAGTGGAGGGGGACTTTGATATCAATAAATAATCTATAATTATATGTATATAAATAACAGCTATAGTAATTATGGTTAATTAAATCTAATTATAAAAATATATAAAAATATATAACTATGCAATTATATAAATGACAGCATTTATTACATAAAAATTAATATATTACTATATAAGAATAATAGTAAAAGAACTACTTGTAGTATATTTAAATAAATAAGGATCAACAGAGACATAAATATATAAATAATACATAAAAATTACTATCTCTAAATGTAAATAAATAATATAGAGAGAATATATAAATATTAGAGATAAATATAATATATATAAAATTTCATAAATTTATTAAATTTAATAAATTTAATATAGAATATATTAAGTATACATAATAAAAATACATTCCAGTGATACATGTATATTTTTAAATTAACTAGAATTATACAAAAGTATGATATTTATAATAATGCTATACTATAATAGAAATATGTAAGCAAATGTGAGTAGATAATTAATATATAAATGAATACATAAAGAATATATAGAGATATATAAATAATTTAGAAAAAATATACATAAATATAAATAAGTACAATAAATAAAGGACCACTCACTTAAACGTTGGACTTGATGATCCTTGGGGTCCCTTTGAACTCCAAATATTCTGTGAAGTCTCTGAAATGGATCGTTAAGGATATCAGTAATATAATTAATTAATACCAATTAATCACTTGTCATTAATAAATCCCCAGACCCCTGCCGAAAGGTGCAGTGCCGCCCCAAGGAGACCTGCCACCTGGACAAGGGTACACCCACTTGCCGCCACGATTATCTGGGCACCTGCACTGGCTCCTCATCCCTGCAATACCACACTTTTGACGGGGCCTCTGTGTCCATCCATGGAGGCTGCAGGTACACCTTGACCAGGTACTGCGGGGCCGACCCCACCCTGGAGCCCTTCTCCGTGGAAGAGGGGTGGAGTCAGGATCGCTCTGAGGCACCATTGGCCAACGTCTACGTCTACGCCTACGCCTACAATGTCTCTATCCATGCCGGGGGGGGCAGGACCGTCCAGGTGAGTTTCCCCAGGCATTGAATCCGTCATTCCTGAAAAAAAACATTTATTCTGAGTGGATAAAACTTTCCAGGTGAGTTTGACCTTAAAAAATTAGGAAAAACACACACAAAAATGGAAGAGTATAAATCACTGCAGTGTTGATGTGGGCCTTAAAAAATAAGTAGAACTATCAAACACATGGAATTTTGATTTTTGGTTTTCCGTCCCAAACAACCCAGAAGACCAAGGAGAAGGTTTTTAATCCCCAACTTGAGGTGTCTCCAACCCACTCCAGGTTAAATCCACTTCTGGTTAAATTCCAGAAAAAAAAGGCAATTTTAAAGTTTGAAACCACCAAGCCCACAGAATTTTGGGAATTTTTCCATTCCCAATCAAGTCACAAACAAGGAAGAGGTGTTTCATCCCTGACACCAGGTTTCTCCAACCAATCTATCTTCATGTTGGGGTTAAATCCCAGAAAGAAAGGCAATTTTTAAGGAAATGAGTCAATATTAAGGTCAGATTTCTCCATGAGATTCATGAAACACAAAGAAATCTGTCAAAAATGAAGTCTAGGTGACACATCCCTCAATTTTTCTCGGTGGAATGTCATTACTTCCAACCATGGCCTCAACACAAACAAGATCTTAAGCTCAGAAAGTGTAGAAAAACTTTTCTTGGTTTGGATTTTGTGGAATTGGGGCAAAAATTCTGATTTTAATGAAAATTGATTATTCCAAAAGTCACTTCTCCTTCCGTTTTGGGAACCATCCACTGAGTTTTAACCCTTCTCCTCCTCCTCCTCCCCCTCCTCCCACTCTACCAGGTCAACAACAAACCCACTGACCTTCCAGCCACCCTGGAAGCTGGAAAAATCCGGATTTTCCAAAATGAGGGTCGGACCATCCTCCGGACAGATTTTGGGCTGCAGGTGACCTATGATGAGGACCAGGTCATCATGGTGGCAGTGCCCAGCAGCTATTTTGGGGCCACCTGTGGCCTGTGTGGCAACTTCAATGAGGATACAGAGGATGAGGCAATGGTTCCCAGTGGTATTCCTGGTGAAGGTGATGAAGGTTGGGCAGAAAGTTGGAGAGATCCTTCATGTCAGAAAGACTGTGGAGACCAGGAGAATCCATGGGACACAGAGAGGTGTGGTGAGTTCATGTGGGGCTTCCAAGGATCTTGGGAAAGGGAGAAGAGGATGTGTGTGGGAATTCAGTTTCAAGGATCTGCCTAGAGCAATGGTGGTGTAACGTATCTGGTGTTCGTCTACAGTGGTGTTTATAGGTGTCAACATAATCAACATCTTCAGCACATGGAAGGGTTGTGATGGTCTTTTCATCACAAAATACCCCAAAACCCACCTGATCTGGGCCAGGTGCCCAAAATAGATGGAATTATGGTGGGATTTTCCTGAGGGTGTCCCTGTGGGGTGTCCCATGAACACCAGTTCCTTTTAAGTGTCTATGTGAGCAACACCTCCATTATGGGGAAGGTTTGCATTGGTCTTTTCACCCTAAAACACCCAAAAGTCCCACTGATCTTACTCTGGATGTCAATAACACATGGAATTACATTGAAGCTTTCCTGAGGTTCACCTCTCTTGGGTGTCTCACAGACTCTAAATCCCTTACAGACATCAACGCAACCAGCAACTCCAGCAGTTCCAACACCTCCAGCACCTCCAGCAGCTCCAGCAGCTCCAGTACCTCCAGCACCACCTCTTCTTGTTTCCACAACAATCGCTTCTACAAGCTCCACGAGGAATTTTGGGAAGACAGTAGCTGCCATAAGTGGTGTCGGTGTGAGGGCACAGGGATGGTGAAATGTAACCCAGGAAAGTGCAAATCTCAGGAGAAATGTGTCACAATCAACGGCGTTTCCACATGTGAACCCAACCGGCACTACACCTGCATCGGGACAGGTGACCCGCATTACACAACCTTTGATGGGAAGAGGTTTGACTTCCAAGGCTCCTGCATCTACCAATTTGCTGCCCTCTGCACCCCCAAACCCATGCTGGTCCCTTTCAATGTCACTGTGGAAAACAACCACCGTGGCAGCCGCGCTGTAAGCTTCACCAAGACCGTCACCCTGGAGGTCTATGGGAGCATCATCAGCATGAGCCAGGAGCACCCGCGCAAGGTCAAGGTGGGTGGACACTAAAAAATCATTTTCACTCCGAATTCCCTCTCTTTTTTTCCCCCAAATTCCCCTTTTTCCCCTTCTAATTACCTTTTTCCTTCCAAAAAACCCTTTTTTTCTGCAAATTCCTCATTTTTTCTCCCCAAAGTACCCTTTTTTACCGCAAATTCCTCATTTCCCCCCCAAATTCCCCATTTTTTCCTCCAAATTCCTTTTTTTTTATCCTGTAAGTCCCCATTTCCCCCTCCTAAAATTCCTCCTTTGTATCCCCCCAAATTCAAATTTAATTTCTGCCCAGCACCTCTAGGTTGAAGCCCTGAGAAGGGAGTTTGGGGTTAAACCTCACATTTTTGATATGTTTAGAAGTTTGTCTAAAAAAATAAATAGGAAAAATACTGCAATCAATTAATAAAATAAAAATTAAAAATAAAAATTAAATTAAAAAATAGAAGTAAAAAATAAAAAGAAGAGAAAATAAAATAGAAAATATACTGTACAATTAAATGAGACAAAAATAAAAAATAGATATAAACAGAAAATAAAAAAATAAATTGAACAAAAATTGAAAATGAATTATAATAAGAACAACTCAAAAAGATAAAAATACAATAAAATAAATAAAAAGAAAAATAAATTATTTAAAATAAAATTAAGATATAAAAATAAATGACAATAAAAATATAATCGAAAATAAAGAAGTAAAAATAAATAAAAATATAAAAATTAAACAAAATAAAAACTTAATAATAAAAATAAATAAGAAAAAATATAATTAAAA
>NW_020925676.1:3730746-3854452 GCF_003984885.1 Neopelma chrysocephalum
TCCACTGCTTATTATATCAAAACAAAATAAAAAATATAGAAATAAAAATAAAATTAAAATAAGAAATACAATAATAAAATAAAATCAGAAACCTATGATTTCAATCCAGTTCCTTCTTGTCTTCACCCCTTGTCTCCCTCCCCCTTCCTCCAGGTGGACGGCACCTTCGTGTCCCTACCCTTCACCCACTCCCACTTTTCTGTGTTTCACCGCGGTGTCCATGGCTTTGTCATCACCGACTTTGGCCTCACCGTCACATTTGACTGGTACAGCTATGCTCGTGCCATCCTCCCCAGCGCCTACTCTGGTGCCGTCTGTGGCCTCTGTGGCAATGCCAACGGTGACCCCGAGGATGACTTTGTCACCCCAGGTGGCCACCACGCCCTCAACGAGACCCAGCTGGGTGAGAGCTGGAAGGTGGGGGATGTCCCTGGGTGCTCAGCTGGTTGTGGTGACCAGTGCCCAGTGTGTGATGCATCACGGGTGCAGCCATACCGTGGGGACAGGTACTGTGGGGTGATTGCCCAAGCAGGGGGACCCTTCCGGAAGTGTCATGGTGTCATTGACCCGAAGCCATTCCTGCAAGACTGTGCCTTCGACGCCTGTCACTACAGGGGACACCGCGACACTGTGTGTCAAGGTGTTGCTGCCTATGTCACCGCGTGCCAGAGTCACGGGGTAGATGTGGAGACATGGAGGACAGCAGAGTTCTGTGGTGAGTGTGGGTGGGGTGGGGGTGAACAGGATCCTTCCTTCCTTCTTTCCTTCCTTCCTTCTTTCCTTCCTTCCTTCCTTCCTTCCTTCCTTCCTTCCCTCCTTCCTTCCTTCCTTCCTCCCTACTTTCCTCCCTTTCTCCTTCCTCCCTTCTTTCCTTTCTTCTTGGAGGGACTCCTCTTCCCTCTTGATATTCTCCTCACTGCTTCTTTTTATCCCCAGATCTTTCCTGCCCTCCCCACTCTCACTATGAGCTTTGTGGGAGCCCCTGCCAGCCCACCTGCCTCACCCCCTCCATCCCTGCTGCCTGTCCCGACTCATCTTGCTCTGAAGGCTGTTTCTGTGACCATGGTTACGTCCTCAGTGGCTCTGACTGTGTTCCCCGCTCTGAGTGTGGCTGTGAGTACCATGGTCGCTACTACCAGAAGGACATAGAGTTTTACCCCTCATGCCGGGAACGCTGCCGCTGTGGAGCTGATGGTGCGGTGACATGCCAGGAAGCATACTGTGGTGCTCATGAAGAATGTCGGGTGGAAGATGGGGTGTTGGGGTGCCACCCCACTGGTTACGGACGGTTGGTTGTATCAGGGGACCCCCACTATGTCACCTTCGATGGACGAACCTTCAATATCCCAGGATCCTGCACCTACATCCTGGCACGGTTGTGCGAGCCGGCACCACGGTTGGTCAACTTCACAGTGTTGGTGGAGCATGAGGCGGGCAGTCATGGTGACCCAGTGACGATGAAGAGGGTGGTGGTGTCCATCCATGGGTACATCATCACCATGGAGCGGGGACGGAGGTGGGAGGTGCAGGTAAGTCTGTAGACCCCCATGGTGACACAGTGACAATGAAGAGGATGATAGTGCCCACATTGTCCCTGTGGAGGGGGATCCAGTGACACCCATGGTGATGCAGTGGTGATAAGGAGGGTGGAGATGTTCATCCTTGGGTATGCCATCACTGTGGAGCAGGGTCTGAAGACCCTCACAGAGACACATTTATGAAGAGGGTGGTGGTGTCCACCCATAGGTACATCAATATTGTGGAGCGGGATCTGGAGACCTCCACAATAACTTGGTGGTAATAAAGATGGTGGCAATAAAGAGCAGTTGTCTGTGTGGACAAACCACTGTCACTGTGGAGCAGGATCTGGAGACCCCCACATGGTGACAATGTGGTGATGGTGTCCATCTGTGGATACACCGTCACTGTGGAGGGGGAACCAGTAACTCCCATGGTGACATAGGAATGGTAAGGAGCGTGGGGGTCTCCCTCCATGGCTACAGCATCACCAAGGAGTGGGGTATGGCGACCTTATACCGCGTTTCACAAACGTGTCACCCTGTCCCCAACCCAGGTGGACTCAGAGCGCTACACCCTCCCACTGGTGCTGGAGGACAACAAACTCCGCGTTGGCCAAGAAGGGAATAACATTGTCCTCCACACCGCTGCGGGAGTTCGTGTCCTCTACAACGTTGCTACCTTCCTGCTCATTACTGTTCCCGACGTCTATCGTGGCCGGCTCTGCGGGTTGGGCGGTGACTATGACGGGGACCCCAGTGATGACTTCCGGCTGCCCACAGGGGCACTCGCGAGAAACACCCAGGAATTCATCACCTCCTGGAAGATTCCAGAGAAGGATGGAGCGTGCAGTGATGGCTGTGAGGACGGCACGTGTGGCGAGTGTGATGTCACCAATACAGCGTCCTACAACAGGAATGGATCCTGTGGGATCATCCGCGATGCAGAGGGACCATTCCGGGGGTGTCACCCACACGTCAGCCCCATGGAGTATTTCACTCACTGTGTCCACGATCTCTGTGCTGCCAGAGGGGACCGTGGTGCCTTGTGTCATGCACTGCAGGCATATGTTGCTGCCTGTCAGGCTGCCGGCGCCGTGGTTGAACCATGGAGGACAAAGGAGTTCTGCCGTAAGTCAGACAGGATTTCGCCCGTTCAAGTCCTATTTTCCTCAAAAGCTACATTTTCTCCTGCAAAAAAATCCTGAAATTTTGGAAAAAACCTCCTCAAATTCTGGAAAAATTCCCTACAATTTAAAAAAAAACCCACCCAAACAACAAATTTTGAAAAAATTTCTCCAATTTTGGAAAATTTCCCTTGTTCATTTTGGAAAATATTCCCTCAAATTTTGGGAAAAATCCCCTCAATTAAGAAAAAAACCCAAATGTTCCAATTTTGCAAAAATTCCTTCAAAATTTGAAAAAAACCCCTCCCATTCTGAAAAAATCCTAAAAATTTGAAGAAATCAAATTTCAAAATGAGTCCTCCATTTTTGAAAGAACTAACTTAAATTTTAGAAATAATACCTTCCATTTTGGAAAAAAATCCTCCCATTATGCAAAAATTCCTTTCATTTTGAAAAATTACCAGCCATTTTGATAAAAATTTTTCAGTCATTAAAAAAAGGCTCAAATTCCGAAAAAAATCCCATTTTGAAAAATAATTTGAAATATATCTTGAAAAATCATAGAATCATAGAATCAATTGGGTTGGAAAAGACCTCCGAGATCATCAAGTCCAACCCTTGATCCAACATTGCCGTGGTTTCTAGACCACAGCACTCAGTGCCGCATGCAGTCCCATCTTAAAAACCTCCAGGGATTGTGAATCCACCACTTCCCTGGGCAGCCCATTCCAATTTCTGATTACTCTCACTGTAAAAATTTTTTTCCTAATGTTCAAACTAAACCTCCCCTGGCAGCTTAAGACTGTGCCCTCTTGTCCTACTGCTGGTTGCCTGGGAGAAGAGACCAACCCCCACCTGTCTACAACCTCCTTTCAGGGAGTTGTAGAGAGTGAGGAGGTCTGCCCTGAGCCTCCTCTTCTCCAGGCTAAACAACCCTAGCTCCCTCAGCCTCTCAAATTTTGAAAAATTCCCTCTAATCTTAAATTTTTTTTCCTCCAATTTTGAAAAAATGAACTTCAATTTTTTAAAAAATATTGCAGAAAGCTTTTTATTTTTGGTAAAAAACACTTGGATTTGTAAAAAAAAGCTCCAATTTGAAAAAAGAAAAAAACAACTGAGATTTTGAAGAAAACCCTCCAATTTTGGTAAATACATCTGATTTTACTGAAAACCCTCCAAAATGGAGTAAAAATGCCGCATTTGAATGATACCCTCAAGTTTAAAAAAAAAAATCTAATTTTGGGAAGAAAAAGTTTTGATGGAAATGCTCAAATTTTGGGGAAAGACCTCTCCGATTTTGGAAAAAAAACCCTCAAATTAAAAAAAAAAAAAAAACCAAAACTAAAATTTTTCTGAATACCCACAAATTTTGACAAATAAAACACCCACAATTTTGGAATCATCTCAACGGTGTTTCTTTTCACCCTTTTCCCCAGCCCTGTCCTGCCCTCCCAACAGCCACTACAAGCTCTGCACCCGCACCTGTGATGTCACCTGTGCTGCCCTTGTGGGCCCCGCTCCCTGCACCTGGGGGTGCTTTGAAGGTTGTCAGTGCGACGAGGGGTTTGTCTTCGATGGGGACACCTGTGTGTCACCTGAGCACTGCGGCTGCTTCCACAGGGGACGTTACCTCAAGGTCAGGGAATGGGGCAGGTGACCATTGAGGCTGGGGATTGGTGGGGTTTGTTTGCTGGGAACCAGACTGGGGGTTGGGCCGACCCATCTGGGGGTTGGGCTAACCCATCTGAGAGGTTCCAGAGGATTTTGGGGAAAAAAAGAACAACTGATGGTGAAAAAAATTGAGAAATTATAGGGGATTAGCCAGGAAAAAAAAAAAAAGAAAATTAGTGGGGAAAATTGACAGTTAGTGGGGAAAAATGACAATAGGAAAAAATTATAACTAACAGGGAAAACATTACCATTAACTGGTTGAGTTTCCCAAACTCCATCAAATCCACCTGAATTTCTCACTCTCTGACATTTACCCCCCCCCTTGGAATTTGGGAATTACCCTCCAAAATGTGGGAGATGGGTCATAACCTCCAAGATTTCCTGTTTCAG
Organism: Neopelma chrysocephalum; assembly: GCF_003984885.1. Taxonomy (NCBI): domain Eukaryota; kingdom Metazoa; phylum Chordata; class Aves; order Passeriformes; family Pipridae; genus Neopelma; species Neopelma chrysocephalum. The sequence goes on from NW_020925676.1 coordinate 3,735,452, forward strand.
GCAGGAGAGACTGTCACCTTCAACAACTGCTCCAAGGAATGCCATTGTCACCCATCGCGGGGACTGGTGTGCCGGGATATGCAATGTCACCTGGACCAGGTGTGTGTCACCCGTGACGGGTCACAAGTGTGCGCCAAGAGTGAAGGTCACTGCCAGCTCACACCTGGAGCCACCCTGACCACCTTTGATGGCGTCCCTGGGCTTCTGTTGGCCAGTGGCACCTACAAGGTGTCGGCCCTCTGCGATGAGGAGGCACCTGACTGGTTCAAGGTGGTGGTGGAGGTCAGCGACTGTCATGACATGAATGTCCCAGCTGCCACGGCTGCCATCGTCTTTGTCCGCGAGGGCGTCATCAGTGTCAACGGCAACATGGAAGTGTGGGTGAGTGGGCGAGGCAAGGGGCAAGCATGTTGGGGTGGTTTGGGTTATTCTAGAGAGATCTGGGCAAAAATCCTATTAGATTTTGCCCCTTACTGAGCTACTTCACCCAAAATAACGTGGTTATGCTCAATAATTAGCCATTTTTGCAAAGAAAAAGAGTGATTATGGCTAATATGGAGTGATATTGCCCAATTTAGAGCCCTTTTGCCCAAGAAAAACTAGGGTTTTATCATGTTTTTTGGAATTGTCTGGAATTTTCCAGGTCAATGGCCTCTTCACACGCCCCCCCGCCATCATCTCTGACTCCGTCTCTGTGACCTCATCCCCTGGGAATGTCACAGTCACCCATCGTTCAGGGATGTCTGTCACGGTCACTCGTGATGGGGAGGCAAGCATCACCGCGGCTTCGAACCTGGCTGCCCGTCTGTGTGCCCCCTGTGGTAATTTCAATGGAAATCCTAGAGATGACCTGAAGCTTCCAGATGGACGTGATGCCCAAAGTGTTGGCGAGGTGGTGGACATGTGGAAATCCCGGGATTTTGCTGGATGGTGAGTAAGTCCTAATTTTTTTACCCCCATATCCATGTTTTTTTCATCCAGAAATTTGGGAATAATGTTGATGGGGGAGGGGATGGGCAGATTCTGGAAGAAATTTTCCAGTTTCTCTGGTTTCATCCGCAGCGACTGAGGAGGGATCCTGCAGGAACGAGCCTGGTAAGCAAACTTTTTGCCCAAAAATGAGCCATTTTTCATAATAATGGGCCTTTTTTTTTCCAATAAGCCATGTCAATGAGCCGTGTTGCACAATAATTACGATTTTTGCCCCCAAACAAGCTATTTTTGCCCAATAATGAGCCATTTTTCCCCAAATCAAGCCATTTTGCATAATACTGATCCACTTCTGCATAGTAATTACCCACTATTTATTTATTAATATTCCATTTTGCATAATAATTCCCATTTTTGCCAATAATTTTTTTCTGCCCAAAATGATGCAGTTTTCTCTCTGTTCCAGCCACATCTCCCACCAGATCCGTCAGGAAGTTGATGCTCCCATCTATCCTGTCCCATAGGCAGATCCAGCTCTAATTGTCCCAGATTTAGGAAAATTTTGGATTTTGCCTCAAATCCATGAAATTTTCCTGGATTTTCCCCAAAAGGATCATCTCCGTGTGGATCCAGATGCCACAGTGTCCCATCCGACCTCTGGAACCTTCAAAAAATACCAAATTCAGGTCAAAAAGACCTGAATCCCCCTGCTTTTTCCCCTATAAAAATTATACTTCCATTGGATGGTTATGATACAACAGTCAATAAATGCTTTTAAAGGGTTTTTTTGAGGGTGGATTTGAGGTTTATTGGTAATTTTGAAAACTGGGAGGTAACGGTTCCAAAGTGTATGGGAGTACAACTCCCAAGTATGAGGCACTCTGACTCCTAAGTGTAGGGCAATGTTATTCCCAATGGGGGGGGAGGGAGGGTTGTGACCCCATGTGATTCAAATTGCCCCAAAGTGTGGGGCATTCTGACCCCAAGGTATACAGCACTGTGACTCACAAAGTGTGGGGTGTTTTTACGCCAAAGTGTGGAGCATTGCAAATCCAAAATGTGGGGCACTGTGACCCCTAAGTGTGCGATATTGAGACCTCAAAATGTGGGTCGTTGTGACACCAAGTGTGGGATATTTGGCCCTCAAAACATGCACACATGACCCCCAGGTGCAGGGTGCCTTGACATCAAAGTGTGTGACAATGTGACCCAAAGTGTGTGGTGCTGTGGCCCCTAAGTGTGGAGCACCGTTAACCCAAGCACAGGGCATTGTGACCCCAAGTGTGAGGCACTATGACCCTGAAGCTTGGGATATTTTGACCCCAAAATGTAGGGCACTGTGACCCCCAAGTGAGGGACATTGTGACCCCAAAATGTGTGGCAATGTGATCCTTAAGTGTGGGGCAATGAGTCTCCAAAGAGTGGGGCAATGTGACCCCCAAATGTGGGGCATTTTGACTCCAAAGCATAGGGGCACCATGACTCCAAAATATGGGACAATGTGACCCCTACATAAGGGACAATGCAACCCATAAGTACGGAGCATTATGACCCTAAGTATGGACCACTGCAATGTCTACATGGGACATTGCAACCCAAAGAGTGGGGGGGTCTTACCCCAAAGTACTGGGCACTGACCTCCAAGTGTGGGACACCGTGACACCCCAAGTTTTGATCATTTTGACCCACAACTGTGGGGCACTGTGACCTCCAAGTGTAGGGCAATGCAACCCACAACTGTGGGGCACCATGCCTTCCACATATGGGGCAATGTGACCTCCAAGTGTGGGGCACTGCAACCCCCAAGTGTGGTCCGTTGTGACCCCCAACTGTGGGATGTTTTGACCCCAGAATGTGGCGTGTTTTGACCCCAAAGTTTGGGGCACTATGACACTAAAGTGTGGGGCACCACACCCCACACCAAGCCCTGTCCACCCCATCTGCCCTCTCAGTGCTGAATCGCCCCTCTTCCCCTTCCCCCACTTTTCCCCATTCCTGCTCTATTCCCACCTGGATTCTTGGCCACCTGGGCTGTGGGGTAGGGACCCCCAATTGCCTCTCATTTACCTCCATGGGAGCAGGATATCGGATGTCTCCCACCCCATCTTGGAAGTTCTCAGATTTCCTCATTCTCGCCTCAAAAATAATGACAGATATGAAAACCTTGGCAGTGTGATCCAAAATTCCCAGAAATCCAGGAGGACCTGGCGACATTCCCAGATGCTTGTGCAACGGTTTGGGTCTTGCCAAGAAAACTTGGAATTCTCCTGAAAAAAAAATGCCACAAGAAGCTGATTTTTAACCATTTTTTGCTTTTTTTTTTAACCTCAAAATCTTGAATTTTGTTTGTGGTGGATCCGATTTTTGGGGCAAAAGTGGAAAAGCTGGTGTGAGAGTTGTTTCCAAGGATGGGTTCACAGGGTTGGGTAGGGGCTTGGCAGAGAGGGGAGGGTTGGGGGTGCCCTAAGGCACAGGGAGTGGTTTGTGGGGTTTTGGGGTGACCCAAAGTGGGAGAAGGGCTTGTAGGGGGGCAGGGAGGGAGAGAAAACTCGCTGACACATTTCAAATATTAATTAAGCTACTCAAATATTTCTATATTCAAGCAATATTCAATCATTATTGTTGTGTTGGTTTCTTGTTTGGTCTTTTTAGACACAATGACTAAAAAAGGTTTTTTTATTTATCTTTTAAGTCAAGAATTAACATGTTCACATTTTGCAATGAGAGTTATGGTCACCCTCTCTGTGAGCTCTATATGTGAATGGGTTTTTATCCTGAAAATGTGCTAGTGGTCTGATTTCTTTTTTTTTTTCCCTCCCTTAATTTTTTTAAGTATTTAAAGATTTCCATTCACCTATTTACAATGGTAAATAGCCCTAGAAAACCTTGAATGGACAGGACGTCTCAGAAGTCTTTTTAGGCTGTTATGTTGTAAGAGATCAATTGCAATAAATCAAAGGTTGATCAATATTTCATGTTTTCCTCTGAGATTAATGTGTTTAAACTTTTTTTGTGTTTTAATGGAGAAAAGCTCCACCAACACACAGGGGTTGGTCACTAACTCTTGGATAATTTATTCTGTTTCAACTATTATTTTCATCACATGGTCACAATTCTTGGGAAATTAAAAAAAATTGGGAGAATAAATTCAAATCCTTATTTAAAAAAAAAAGAAGAAGAAGAAAATTCCCTAAAAATAAAACTGAGCAGCACGTGCATATTCCATGTGGTGTTTCGCTACCTGTTCAATACAAAAATCCATCAGCAGTTTTCCAGGGGGAAAACGTCTTCATCTAAAAAGTGAAGCCAGTTGTTTCTACATATTGAAGACACAATGCAGTTTTTTCTCAGAATCAGCAGTCTGAGAAAATACTTTCAATTAAAACAAACAAAAATTCTTGTTTAGTTTTGTGGTTTGGGTTGGTTTTTTTTGTTGTTTTGTTTTGTTTTGTTTTTTTGTTGGGTTTTTTTTGTTGTTTGTTTGTTTGGTTTTTGTTGTTGTTGTTTTGTTTTGTTTTGTTTTTTACTTTTGGCTGTAGGTGCCAACATTTTAATTCTCATTTTCAAGACCATGCACTAGGTTTGGTTGCCAGGCCACACTAAGTTTCCACTGAGAGTCTCATGTGAAAGCAGAAGAACAGCTTTGGTCACAGAAATACAAAGCAAAAGGTGTGAATCTTGTAGTTTGATTTTTTTTTTTTTTTTTTACAGGGAATATGGTGGTGACAGCAATGGGAGGGTGCAGGACGTGGCACATAGAATCTGAGTCATGGAATGGTTTAGGTTGGAAAGAACCTTAAAGCTCATCTTGTTTCAGCCCCCTGACAAGGGCAGGGACACCTTTCACTAGACGAGGTTGCTCCAAGGCCCATTGAACCTGGCTTTGAACACTTCCAGGGATGGGGCAGCAACAGCTTCTCTGGGCAACCTGTGCCAGGACCTTACCACCCTCACAGGGAAGAATTTCTTCTGTATATCTAACCTAAATTTCCCCTCTTTCAGTTCAAACCCATTACTCCTTGTGCTATCACTACAGTTCCTAATGAACTGGATCCCAGATTTTACTTGCCTATCTGTTACTCATGGGCCCTTTCCTCCCTGAAAGGGATCTCTGTGGGGCATCCACATATTGTACCCTAACTATTGGAATTCTAATGCATCACAGGTCTGTGTTTTGCTCTGAGATCCATGGTGCTTGTCTGGGTTTCAATTTTTTCATGATCTTGTGTATTTGAATGGTCCGCACAGCCCCCACATGCTGGGGGAGAGAAGAGGCCCAGCAGAAGCAGGTACCTCCTGTTCGTAAGCTTGTGCCATAGCATGAGGCAATTGCTCTTCTTTCAGAAAGTTTCTACAAGCAAAATCAATGAAGATTACTTCTGAGCCACAGAGAATCTTTTCTCCCCCCCTCACTGGGGCACTTTTTATTTGAACTAAGTAGACAAGTTCCTTTTCAGGAGTGAAAGGGCCCAGGAGTAAATCTGCCTCCAGCCTTGTAGAGATAGTTACCTCTGCAATTTTTTTCTGCCTACAAATTCCACAGTACAAATACCAAAGATATTTTTTTTCTGTAAAACAAGCACACATGTTTATATAGGTCTTTGTAAATTCCCTTTCCATGAAAGTGGATATAATCTAGAAGATTACATAATATTGCTCTGGGAAAGAGGAGTAGGTATGAGGATGTTCCAGAGCTAGATGGACCAAGGCAAGGCCAAACAATGAAAAAAAATAAGAAATGACAGTACTGCAGATAAGTCACTGTGATTTCGGTACTGCTGAGCCTCAACCCCCTCAGAGCTGAGATACTATCACAGTAGTGGTGCCTTACTCAATGCTGATATGGCAAATAATGACAGAAAATGGGAAGAGGCTGTGATGCCACCTGAGCCAGAAACAGCTTTTACTCCAACGGAACTGTATGAAAGCATGTGCTGTGTGAGCAAACTGTGATCACCTGACAAAAAACATGCTTTCTATGACTGCATCCTTCCTGCTATCTGCCAGCAAACCTTTTCCTCCTGCCTCTGCCTCCAGCTCTGGCATGGCAGACAGCTGGCAAGGCAGTGAGTGAGGCTGAGAATATAATCCTATTGTGTTTTACAAAGTCCCACACAGTTTTAGACAGCACCTTCAAGCTCTTTGTTTAAGTTGTTCAATAATGTGCTCAGACACCAGAGCTGGGAATTAAAAACCCAATGCCAGGCATTGCAGAAAAAGTTCAATGACTGGCTCACTGATGAAGCAGGAGTGGAGTTTGTGTGAAAATGAGTTGTGCAAGGATACAAAAGTGTATCAACAGACATGGTTTGGCCACTGAGTGTTCTCTGACCTCTAGATTGGGCCTTACATCAGGATAAAGTTCTGAGGTTGTGACAGATGGGCTGGCACACATTCTGTGGCAAGGTGGGCTTCAGCTGCTCAGGTACTGAATGCAGAGAAGAAAGGAGCGGTGAGAGAAGAGGGAATATCTCTCAAAACAAGAATAAGCTACACTTTCAGCTTGGCTTTTACTCCAGAAAAATGTCCTCTCAAGCTTCTAAATAAATGTTCTGTTGTTCTGTAATGGAAACCCCTCTCAATGTATTTTGTGCAGAACAGCACTTTGTGACCCTGCTGTCATGAAGGGCACAGGGATCCCCACTGGGGCTGGTTTAAATGCCCAACTCGTAAAGGTGCTCTCTTGTGCTTTGGCTGCAGCAGACAGATGTTTAGAGATTTCTCAGGCTTTATCCCTCCAGACAGGACGGGGGAATAAGGTAATAATCACTGCTAATTTGTAAATGTCTTCCTTTGCCAGGCTAAAAATATCTCAGACTCCCACCTCAAATAACATTTTGCAGGCTGAGCCACCTGTGCCCAACGTCTGTGCTGAGTATGAAGCTGGATACAGCAGGGAGATGGGAAGAGTCAAGGTCAAACTCCAATATTTGGTGCTTTTTAAGTGACATACTCTAAGAACTTATTTTCAAAGACTCTGGCTTCAGTTTGCCTTGTGCTTTCAGATGATTTTGAAGGGATTTCCTGACTAGTGGAACAGCTTCTCTTTTCCTGAAAAACTGGAAATTACTTCATTTTACTAGAAGGCAAATTGACTCTCTTCTAGGCTGAGGAATTAACATTTGCATCACTTGACACAGATGCATGCACCTTGCGAAGTATTTGGAGTGTGATTAAATCCCCTGCTGCACCAGAGCCAAGATATGGATTCAGACAGGCATGTTTCACATCACCAGGTCAGTGGATCATAATTATATGGGTCACTCAGCAGCTGCAGCTCCTCTGCCAGATGGTTCATGCACACACACTGGTGCCGTCTCGAGCAAGGCTCTCAAAGTCACTCTGGAGGTTTCACCAACACAAGACCTGTCCAATCCATTGAGATGATACCTTCCGTCCCTGGAAAGTGATGAGAACATTGTCTTGTTCTCCCTGCAGTTGGCTGAGTGGCCGGTGCCTGCTGGCAGCAGGAGCAATTTCACAGGATGACTGGTGAGGTCTGAAGCTGAGATTATCAACGCTTGATGGGAATTCCTAAGTGTCAGATTGGGTGAGAAAAACACCCCAACCTTCAGTTTCTGGCATAAGAGTCACATTTATTACTCTCCTCACAGACCTAGGTGTAAGGCTTCTTAAAATAAAATTGTCTTGAAAATTAATTGTACCCAGATTATTCTCTCTGCTGCTAAAATAATCACATTCCTGTACTTTCCACAAGGCATCTATCTCCTCCAGGAGGAAGGGGACTGGAAGGACTGGAAGGACCTTCTCAGCAGCACCAGTGACATGAATGTAGTTGTCAATATAGACACAATGTGGCAAACAGCACGTAGCAAATGGGAAATAGGAAGAGATTATTCATTGCCACCAGTATAAGGCTGAGCAAACCGACAAACCAACCAGAAATACTTCCAGCAGAGCACAATGGCTGTCAGCTTGTTAACAGTGGTCTGGTCAAAAAACCCTCCTTTTTTGCCTCAAAAAACCACATTGAGTAGACTACATCTGAAAGTCTCAGACTTCTGAACTGCTAAGCCCTCCTATGATTGAAAAGACAATAAACCTAGGGCACTTAGGAGTGTGAAGTCCCCTCAAAAGATGAGCTTAAACTCGTATGAACAAAATGAGATGTCCTGCTCATTAGTTTATGTGTCAATATCTATGAAAGGTGAGATGCTTGTACCACTGAACCCCTCCTTGCAGTGCCCTGGACACTTCAGGGGAGTTGCAGCAGCATCTTTTCTGCTATTCTCCTTTCCCTCAGAGGCAGGAGTTACGAATCATAAAAGGAAGGAAAGAATATAAACTTATTTTCCTACCAATTGATTTTGAACCACCCTCAGAGTAATTTTAGCAGTCCACAGCAACTTGTATAGGACTTGATTTAGTCACAAATCCAAAACCTATAGACATAAATCTTCCTTAAATTTGGGGGCATTTGGATAGGAGCTTGCAGCAATAATCTCACCTGTCCCTCTTCCCTCACACAGTATAGCTAAATAAATGTATACAGAGACATTGTATTTGCTGGTTTTCAATTATTTGTCTGAACACTGAACCGTGCTTCACCCTTTTGGTTGGAATCAAAGGGAAGAGGCAGGTGGGGTTGTGTTTCTGTGCAGTCTACATGTTTACGGCTTCTTCCAGATAAAGGATATGATGATCTGTCTGTCTGCCTGACACAGAGGGTGATTTGCACACCTATTACAACTGAAACACAAAAGCCATATAGTTGTAAAGCACATGCCAGTATAATTAAAATGGGATATAATTAGATGATAGCAAAGAGACACTACAGCACTACAGGGTGCTCACACAGTAAAGCTATACACAAAGGAGAATATATAAATGCAAAAGGTACCTTGCTTAGGATGCAAAGCCACAGATATTATTATCCCATATTAACCATAATACTTTTCCAGAAGCTTTTCAGTAAGAAACTGTCTTAGAATCTCTCAGCCACCTTTCTCTGCCCAATTAGCATTTTGACTTTGATGGCTGTGTAGGGAAATAAATGATTTTATGGACAGACGATTTCCCTCAGGTCTGAAAATGATTAAGAAAGGTCTTAATGTGACTGAAAGGGAAATTTAACAAAAAAAAAAAAAAAGAGAGAGATGTTTTTAATTCTCCCAAAAAGGGCACAGTTAATGAAAACTGAGTGGTAAAATCTTCTGAAAAGGTGTAAGAAAATGGTTGGGGTTTGCTTTGTTTTTTTGTTTTGTTTTGTTGTTTTTTTAAATCCAGAAAGAGTGATATTCATGGTAAGTCAACGTGACAAATTATATTTATGTCACACTTAATGAGATTAGAAGTGCTGTGAGAAGACAAGTCAATGCAAAACCACAGGTGATCCTGCTGCTGACAGCCTTAGCAGATGCAGAAAATGAATCACTGTCCCTTAAGTCCCTGTAGAAATGCTTCAGGGGCCTGCTTGATGCTTAGTGCCCTCATGGCCTGATAAAAATAAATCGGCATTAATTCTGTTAAGGAAAAAAATTACCTTTCTTTTGAGGAGTGAAACAAGGAGGCCTGCTCCAGGCAGTGCAGAAAAGAAGAGATGCCACCCAAAATAAAACCGGAGAAGTCCTCAGTGAAGCCATGTGGTCAAACAAACTGCAGTACCAAACACACTGCTAAAGCAAGATGTGTGCAACATCAGCAATCAACTGGTGTAAGTCTCATTCTTTACAAAAGAGGAGTTAAACAACAAACAAAACTCCAGTAACAGGGCAGTTCAAGCAGGAATCCATTACAGCTCATTAGAAGAGTATTCAAATATTTCCCCTAGGAAGGAGGCATCCCAGCAGGTTTGTAAAGCCTAACCTTTTTTTTGAAGGCCAAATCATGTGCTGCAGGAGGAAACCAAAGCATAAGCCAGGTAAGGATGAAAGAGATGTCTCTTCCCACCACCCACTGCCCATCATGCAGTGGAATACCTGCCTCAATTTTACCAGAAAAGCAACGTCACTGGTGCAGGACAAAAGGACATTTTCTCACACATCCATGGACTCCCTGAAATGCCTGCAACCAAGGCTATCAATCAGTGCCAAAGACATCACTTGTGCTTCAATGAGTCTGATTTTTATTGCACACACCTGTTGAAATGATATCAAACTGCAGCACAGATATTGTGATACAGAATAGACACCAGTGGCTATAGCAGGTAGTGTAGCCTTGTCAAACACAGAAATGAAAGGGAGAAAATGGCCAGGAACCGCTGAGAGATGGTAAGACAGACAGTGGGCTGGATTAGCCTCTGGGTTTTTGCACAGGATGGCCCATGTGGTAGAGAAGTGATCAAAAGAGGAGCAGCCTAAGACAAACTGCTTCATATTTGCCTCATGCTAGAGATACAAGCATGACTCCCATGGCTCAGAACTACTGGGTTTGTGTCCATGGCTGTGTCTGGACAGGTTGATGAATACCCAATTACTCCAGAGAAGCAAACCATATTATTTCTTTAAAATGCTCTTTTCACCCTGCAGAAGGAAATGACCATTCCTTTAACAGCTGCATCACAAAAGTAAAAGCATTGTCCTTGTCCTGCAGGCACCAATCTATTTTTCTGTCTCTTTGAAATATCTGCAAATTTCTTTGTGATTGTGACTGTATTCAGAGACCAGGAACCTCCAAATGCCACCAAATCATCACCCTCAGGAAGCCTGACAACACAGGTCTCAGCCAGGCTTTGGCTGGTAAAACCCAGAGGCATAGCAAATTCAGCATCGAACACATTTCAAAGCCACCTAACATGCTGATTTAACTAAGATATGTGTACAGAATCTGCTAATCTTTCACTCAGAGCTGGCACACACTGAAAGGAGCAGCTGTGATCATGTGTAGTCTTTGTGGCATGGGGAGTGTATTCCAGTGATATTGCATTAAACATAAAGAAGAAGAAAAGAAAGATAAAAGCAGTTTATGCATAAGATTAAGCAACTGGGACCTCTAAAATATCCTTTTCATAGCAGTGTTCTTGGGGTTCTTTATCTTGAAAGCAGAAGGCAGCACAGGCTGAGCTCACTGGCACAGCAAATATGTCAGGCATCTTGTCAATAAAATCACCCTTTTCTTCAGGGGTGCAGGAAGAGTTCAGCAACATCAACAGAAAAGGCAATGGAAATCCACTGCTCTGTGCATGCATTTTATGTTCAATAGGCCAAAGGGAGAAGACTGAGTCATACAGAAGCTGCTGATCTGCAGAGCTGCTCAATTTTTAGACCTTTCTTACAATAACTTGCTGTTGCATTCAAACACTGCACCAACTCTGTGACTGAAGAGCATGAGCAACGCCAAACCTATCTGAGGCAATCAATCCTTTACAACTCAAATGTGCCTTCAATTCTTGAACCTCATTAAAATAAACTAAACATGATGTTCTGAGCCACCCAAAGGAATCTGGTGTAAAGTGTCTTCAGGGACAGGAAATAATAATATGAGTAATGGATTTACAATGTCCAAAGTGGGTGTTCTCCCTCTTTCCCCTTCTGCTGCCCAACTGCTTTGAGAAATGATGTTCAAAACCAATCTATTCATTTCTGCCTCTCTTAAAAATGAATCTACTTCCTTATTATCCTACAAAATTGAATATTTAACTTCAAGTAAAGTGTTCCATGCATGCTGAGTTGTTTTGTTTCCTTTGTGATAGAAATGGAAACACAGTCTTCAATCTCAATAGAAATATTTTGAAAATTTATTTGAAGACTGCAAAAAACAACAAAAAGAAGATAGTGTTTTCTTTATCCCAGGGGAATCTGAAGAATCTGCTGGGAATAGAAATGTTTGCAAAATTCGGTAGAAAAAAGACTGGTTTACAATTCTTTACAAAGAGAGATGTTGAAACTCTTGGAGAAATTCAATAAAAATTTTATTTTCAAGATTTGTCATTCATTATGATATTTACCAAGATTAATGTGCTCAACTCTTAAGCCAAATGCACCCTTTCTATGTGTCATGAGCACACTAGAGAGATACATACTTTATAATTTTCAGGATTAAAGAGAACCAATAATTATACAATTTATGAAAAACCATCTAATAAATATGTTTAGATGTTTCCTATGCCATGTCTGTATTTATAAATAAATAGCAGATTCCGTATGCCTCTTTTAGAATAGCAAAGATGGCTAAGTACTATAAAAGCAATGTTTTCTATTCAAATCCAAGACCCTCTCCAATTTTGCCACTTGTGGTGGACTTTACTCATATAGGAAATGTTCTCTGTTAAGTATTTGTATGTTATTTTTCCATAAAAATGGGTGGGAAGATCTGCTCTCCATAAAAGAAATTTCAACTAGGAAAATATTTAGGCAGAAATATGGTGCCTTTTTTTTTAAATTGACATATGTAATGTTTTATTTATAATACTTTAGTTTCAAGAGAGGCAAAATTTCCACTTTGGGTGCAAAACAAAAACAGGGTAATCTGTCTTTAACAGATCAAACATGTATATATATATATTTATAAATATATTCATGTTGAGATGCACTTCCTGACTCCTGGAAAAATTATTCCAAAGTACAGGCACCTCTGAAGGTTGTTTTTGTGTTAAACTGAGCACTGAAACTCACATTTAGTCTTCCAAGTATAGTGCAGTCATGGCAACTGAGAAAAGAAGTTTGGTATATTTATAGGAGGAAAATAACCATATCAAATTTCTCCTGCCTTTACAAATTATATTTAAAGGTCGGTAGGTCAGAAAAATACTTTAGAATATGTTTAGCTTAGAAACCTATGCAAATTATGTATGGTAACTTATAAATGAAACTATAAATGTCTGATAACTCCCTGTAATGACTCCCTTAGCAGATACAATTCATTTCCTTTGTGTACATTCAGCATGGAGAAGCGCCAATTTCCTCAGAATTTGCTTTGTACCTTGTTTAACCATCATATATCTACAAACCACTATGGAGTAAAACTTTGCCTCTGGGGTTTTAGAAGCTCAGACTGACATTTAGACTGAATGTACACGTATAAAAAATGTAAAACAGACACACAAAGTCAAAAGCCAGAGATTAATAGCAACCTGATATGCAAGTCACTGAATTAAGATCTGACAAATGATGGAAGGAAAATGAAAACTTTAAAAAAACCCAACAAAACAAAACAAACAACCAAAAGCCAAACCAAACAAACAAAAAAAACCCCCTTACATTCCAAGTGATAGAGGTAAGAATTGAACACAGAAAAAAAAGGCAAATTAAGTAGACACAGGGGATGAAGGAATTTGTTCAGATTCTCCCTTAGCTTGATGCCCTCACCCACAGGTACAGGGGTTAAACAGGTGCAAGTGAACAGGTGAGAGGCCCCTTGTGGGTTCTGGAGGCTGATCTTCAGTCTGCAGAGAGCCTCAGAGACCCACAACCAGGCATAGCTCCCAAATGACCTGACCAAGGAATATTTGAAACAGAAAACATTATCTTCATTTGCAAATTTAAGGAAATTTGCAGGGCAGACAGTTTCATAGGAAAGAATTCTGCTGTATCACAGAGGTCACTTGCTGTATCATAAAAGCCATCTTGCATGGGGGAGGGAGAAGGAGCACAGAGGTAGCTGGTGGCACTGGAAGAAAAAAAGCTTTTTCTGAGCCCTGTGTAAAAACACCTGCTTATTTTTAAGGTACGGTTACATACATTCAGAATACTTTTATGGAATCTTTGCAGCCTGTTTCTGTGAATCTCCATGTCCATCCATGGTGTTGCAATCTCTCTCTGGTTTTATTTTCCACAGTATCTGGTTCATGTCTCCAAACTGGAGGTCCTGCCCATCCGGGTCCAAAGGAGTGCTGCCAGGTTTCACCGTATTTTACAGCAAACCAAAGAAATAAACAGGAGTCAGCAAACCCAAGAATTTCAGAAAATGGAACTTCACACCTTGAAATATGTAGGGTTGAGCATGTGAGTGTGGTGGGGTTGTGAGGAGGGGAAACCCATCACACTCTCAGGATTGCCTTCCTCTGAGCCTCAGGAGGCAAAGCTTTTATGGTCAGTTTTTAAAGTCTTTTTCTAAGTTTTTCTTACAGCTTAGCCATGGGAATTTTGTAAACAGCTGTGTTTGTTGATGACCCATTCTATATGCATACACAGATACATGCATACATACACCTGCAGATGTAAGCAAAAAGTTAAGGAAGCAAATAAAGATGTAATACATGGCCATCCAAACAATTCAGGAAGCAATTTTTCATAAAATTTAGAAAAAACCTGTCACAGAAAGGCTGAAAATAATTATAGTAGCTAAAGAAGTACGAGAGAGATGAAGAGAGGAAAAAATAGCAACAATTCCAGCTTCCTACATCACAGGAGCTCCAGACCTGAAAAATATGTTCCACATTTAGAAGGAAGAGAAAATAAAACAAGACAGGTGAAGCACAGGATCAAAAAAGTTTTTCAACAATGTTATCTACCTAGAGTGTTCAGGAGCTGACCTTATTTCTACAAATTAACAGTAGGTATGAGTAGTATTTAACAAGTAATCTCCCATCTCCTTCAAGAGTTTGAACCTGTCAAGAGAATAATGGGTGAAAAAATACATTCTTCAAATGAGGTGACACTGTGCCATACAAAAAAATAATTTAACATGATGGAAAAATAAAAATAGAAATTATAGTAAGATAATTCTACTAAAAAATAGAGCAAAATCACATCATTTTAAGCCAGTTATTCCAATATAGGGGATAGCAAATGCTTGGTCAACATACATCAAATACTTACAGGTGGAAACATTGACTCTGGTTTACTCCAACAAATGTTCTCGAGTCCTAACTATAGTTGTGGGGCAAGATGTGAAAAGTCAGCTCTGGAAAAAGACCACTTTCAGGAGCCTGTTTGGAAAGAATGGAAAAGAATGTGAATATTTTTGAGCAATCTATCATAATTGCATTACACTCTTTGTGAGGAACAAGGTCACTGATTAAAATGTGTCAAGAGGCAGAACCGTGATACCTTCCCTAAAATAAAGCTTTACATGGAGCTGGAAGATATGTGAAGAAATATCTTTTGACAGCATCCTGCCTCTTGTTCAGGAGGAGCAGCAGAAAGAGTGAACTTTAGGCTCAGGACTCCAACAAGAGAGGCTGGAAGAGTAGCTACCCTTCTACCTGAAAAATTATGTGAACCACATTAGTAATCTCATCTTATATAGCTCTTGATGCTTCTTGTCTTGTCATCATCCTTAAAACCAACCTGCATTTACACATTCTGAGTTCTCTGTTCCATAAGGGCTGAAAAAAAAGAGAGAAAAGTGCCTACAGAACTGAATATAGTTGACTTAATTCACAGTAGGAAGCATATCACCACTGAAATCAGAAATTCAGAAATTCAGTTCAAATTAAGTTGCTTGAGAATCGAACTCCAGATGTGTGAGGGATGACATTGTGAGCAGAGCAACGTCTCCCTCTGCACGACAGGACAAAGCCATGCAGGAGGCTGAGGCCAGTTATTGTCATTCTCATTTACAGTCACACTGCACTCAGAAGAGGCCCCTTAATGAAAAAAACAGGATTTGATTCTGACTGAAACTAAGAAAAGATTTCAAGACAGACTACTCTAAACAAGCTCCTGGTGCTCCTGTGACCAATGCACCCAGGTTATTGCCACGTCACATTCTGCAGCTCAGCAAGAAGAGCAGAAAACATACCCTGTGCTAAATAAAATGCAATGCTTACCAGTAATTAGCTTTTCCAGCTTCTCACTCCTGAAATGAATTAATCTAAAATGCTGGGAATTGGATTTTAGCTTCAGTCTTTATTTTAAGCATAATCCACCACCATGAGCTGGATTTAATGTTTACTTAAGTGGTTGGAAGTTCAAGCACTTTTGATTATCAGATTTCTCTGCACTAATTGGTTAATTTAAGTTAGAACAAAAGAAGAATATCAAAACAAATGTATCTAATCAGGCATCCAAAGCTGTCCAGACAAGCAGAGCATCATTACATTACCATTGTCTTTGGAAGACAGCAATTACTGAAGTCATGTCACAGATGGTTAAAAACTGATTTAGATATTTCATATTGTTTTTCCCTTCAACCACATAATTTTGGCAGTTTGACATGAATGTCTCAGGCCACATTTCATCAGATCAAATAGAAGCTTTGATCTCACAGTACAAGGTAGATTTTACTTTAAAATTTGAATGTGATTACTGTCTAGTGAACATATAAGCAAACTGATTTAATGAAGATGTGATAAGATAATATCATAAATACACAGGCAAAACGATTTTCTCCCTTTTTACCCCTATACTGTTAAGCCTTTCTACAGTTTTGTACTTACAGTTTGCCCAATTTTTTTAAGGCACAGGTATATCTTATGTCTAAACTTTAGTCTTCATCTGTCATCTCTCCATAAATCATCAAGCCATTTTTCATGCAAGTGAATTGGGAGATCTATTACTGAGACCTTTGTCTTGCTTTAGTCCTATTTTAAATATCTGAATGAAGATGAGATGATGCAGCCAGTCTCCCGTTGGCCCCATGACATCAGACCAGTGTCTTTGCCAGGAGAGAGAATGTTGCATCTGCTGCTCCTGCCCCATGCTAAGAAATTCAGCAGGAATGAAGGGATTCAGGAGGACCTTTCTTTAAACTTGCCTTCTGGTGAAACAATTTTCTCATGTTAGTTTACTATCAAACAGAAATCATCACAGATTGGGAACACAGTACCATTAGTGTCATTATTAATTAATTAATTTATTTTTCAATTTCTGATGCAAATAAGAGATGAGTTATGTGAGACATATATTCCTGGAAGACCGATGCAAAATCCAGGGCAATGCTTCATCTCCAGGTTATGAATGATGGGACAGAATTTAGTTCAGTATGTGTGCTGGTTTGGGCTGGGATAGAGTTAATTTTCTTAATAGTAACTATTATGGGACTATGTTTTGGGTTTGTGCTGAAAATAGTGTCAATATTACTGGGATGTATTTAGTTATTTAAATTCTGTCTTTTCTTTCAAACTTCATTAGCATTATTTGATCTGTGCAAAAATAGACAAGGTAACGAGGCAGTTAATCAAGAAAGTGATCTTGTTGATAATTTAATGCACTCTTAAGGGGTGCTTCTCATGAATTTATTCACCGTTATCAAAAAAATTTGGAAATAATGTTTTTACATTCTCCAAACATGTTACAATTCCTATATTTCAGAGGGAAAAGTGAATGAGCAGGGATACTGTGAAGAACTAGACTTTTTTAAATGCCTTAAAACATTGTTACTGCAGCAAGCTGTGCAAGCCTCCTGCCAGTACAGTGAAGATAAAGGCTGAAGGAGGAGGTCGTAGTCTGTGTAGATCTGGGGCGACTCTTTGGGTGTGTGATACTTCTCTAGGTAACTTCTGTTTATCTAAAGGAGGCCAGTGGCGCACTCTGGGCATGTGATGCTCACCTCCTGTGAGCCAGGCTGTGTCAAAAAGGCCCTGCATGCACACACCCATCACTACCCCGGAGAAGGTCTCTTGGCAGGGGTGCCTTAAGCACCCCCTCCAGAGCCTAAGCGACTTTGCAAAAACCATCACTTCCAGACTCTGCAAAACCAGCCTCCTCCCACCAACATACACATAGGGAGGCACTAGGAGGATTTCTCAGGGTATATAAACCCATCAAACTGGGTTTCATGGGCTTTTCTCCCCCACTACTCCCCTCTCTCTCTCTCTCTTTCTCTCACTCACCTTCTCTCTCTCTCTCTCTCTCTCTTTTCCCTTTCCCTTACACATTTTCTTGGGTGCTATATTACAACCAAAATGGCTAAATACCTCTTTTCCCTTGCAATACCTTTATACCTTTATACTGCCATGTTACTATAGACAATAACAACCAAAAGGGCTACATACCTGTTTTCTTTCACAACAAAACTGTTCTAAAATAAACCACACATATATATATATGTATATAAATACTGATCATCTATTATCGATTTACTTTAATTAGCACCAAGGAATTTATTAATAAAACAAAAGTTACTCCTGCCTGGCAGGGCAGGTCATAACTGATACACATGATTGTAAGGCCATGACTGCACAGCGGAGTGGAGACAGACATGCAGAGACCCAACATGTGTGTGGTTACTGCAGTGGTGTAAAACCACTGCCAAGGAGGGGGCTATGAACTACAGCTTCTAAGTCAGAAACATAGAAGAGCAAATTACAGTAAAGTCAGAATGCTCTGAGCAGAGCAGGATACATTTAGCAGATGATAAAAATGTCAGTACAGCTACTTTTGAAAGGAATGAGCACAAAATGCTTAAAACCTGAAAGTGGTAGCCTGGTGAGTCCGTGATTCCATGCATTGTCCTCTTTCAGACTCAGCTTCCCAAAGCCTTGCTCCTCTTACATCCTACAAAAGGGCCTTTGGTTTCTTCTGATGCCAGTGTTCTGGATTCCACTTGTTATTTTTGCAAGCCATGGACACAGGAATGATGTTTTGGTTGGAAAGACATTTCTGTAGAAAATCTAGATCATCTCCACTCATGACACGAAGTGATCTCTGAACATGGGAACTGGCTTTCCTGACAAGAAAACCAACCCCCAGCAGTGTCCAACAGCAACAGGACCCTAACAGTCCCGTGGGTCTGGGTCCAGAGACTGAAATGGAGATGTTTCAAGGGGTACCTTTCTCAGAAGGTGGAGATGACAAGGGTATGTCGCCCTTTTGGTTGTTATTATCTACAGCAACATGGCAGCATAAAGGCATAGTCTCCTAGGGGGTCCTCAGAGGCAGAGTTTCTGTTTAAATCCTTGCTTACAGCAGTTTTCACAAGGATAAGTTGTGGCTATGTAGCTGTGAAAAGAAGGAAGATTTTTAGGATAAAGGTTGTTGAAAATGGATGAGTTCACCCAGATCATGAGAGAGGAGAAGTCTTTTATTCAACTTACAAAAATGCTGTGAAGGCAAGTTTGTGCCAATATGAGGCAATTGATATTCAATAAAGACTCATGGTAATTTTTTGTCTCAGTCTTAAATAATCCTGTTCAACTTAATTTGTCTTGATTTCAAAGTGTGTTTTCTCAGAGTACACTCCCTGTATGACCAAGCCCTAATTCTCATCCAGAAATGAGAAATACAGAAAGACTGGTTGTGCCATACAGCCACACCTGAATGAATCCAAGGAAAATTAATCTAGCCGTATGTTATAAGGTACATGACATTTGAACAGAAAACTGACTGCGTGTCAGTGCTGCACACTCTGTAGAAATGAGCATTGTGTTGATATCCACTTTGCTTCAGAAAAGATAATTCATCTTTCTCTCTCACAAAACATGATAATTGACTGATATATGCTTTGTCATGATTCCCATTATATTCTAATTCCATATAATAAGTGAATAAATAAACTGATTAATCAAATGCTGGGTTCAAAAAGTATCCCAGTGGGTATTATAAATCTACAGTTTATCACACTGCATGGCTCTCTTATTCCAAGTTGGCTGTTTTATTCTATGTTTGAACTTTTTTTGGCCATAGAGAAATTTGTTCAAACATTAACAAAACCAGGAAGCAAATCTCAAGGGCCACAACTTCACGTCTTGTGAGGAGGGCACAGAGGGTTGACATCAAAAGCTCAAAACCAGGCCCTGCTCACACACTGGCTGTAGGGATTTTACTGACTTCTGATGGCCATGAGATTTTGTTGTCAGACACACTAATATGAATCTTGCAGTGAAGTTTGATGAATTAGACAGGATTTAGTAACTCTCACTGGAGCAGGATCTGATGGCATACTGCATCACTTCAAAGCCATTCAGTCAAGAAGTTTCCTGTGTCAATACTATTCTGCATTCATTTCCTTCATGTGAAACAGTGATTTAAAGACTTCCAGGGCTTGCCTATTCCTCTGCAGGGCTTTGCCTGCTCATGCCATTCCTTACAGTAATGAGGACTGGTTACACACTATGTCCTGGTGCACTGAGAAAAAATGAAGCCTTGTTCCAGAGAGCGATGCCCTGAGTGGAGTTAGCTGAGCCTGACATCTCCAGTGCGTGGAAAGACAGGAGCCGTCGAGTTGCTCCCTCAGTGTATCTTTCTAATATTTACCTAAATGGACTGTTTAACTTCAGTCACTTTTAATAGGACAACATCTGGAAGTGTATTTCTGCTTAAATGGTCAAAAATGGTTGATGATTTTATTAGTCTCAACTTCTTAGCATTTATGAAATAAAAAGCCTCTATTTAAGAAAATGAAAATGGTTGATTTTTTTTTTGTTAATTTGGTCAGAATTCAGCACAAACCCTTGCACCTGTAAATGCAGAAAAGAGATAAAATGTTAATGTTCAGCTCATGGCTGTATGCACTGTGGATCTCTATGTCTGACTGCAACTTTAGGAACTCCAAGGGCACAACAGGACAAAAATTGACAACTATCACAAACAACTGCAGTGCAGCTGATCTGACCACTAACAGAGGGATGTAATCCCTTTCCCCAAAATCACTGTTGCCTGGAATTTATTGTAGTATTGCAGGCATTAATTTCCCCCTGATTTATATGGAAAACCAATAAAACTATAAAAGAATGTTCTTTAAGACCAAATTGCTGAAAATGAAATTACAGGAAAGGAAAAAGAAAGGAACACTGAAGTTTCATTAGAGAGAATATATTTTTCTGTATTCTGAATGTAGGTGTAGGTGTAGGAGGCTCTAAAGATGGCATCAGGTGTGCCACTAAGTCACCAGCAGCAGAATCAGATCACACTGGAGCAGGTCCCAGCGTTCTCTGCACCCACAGGGAACACACAGCCCTTTCTTGAACAGTGGGGTTGTTTCACCCCTGTGAGTTCACTACACATGCTCAACCTTCTCAACCAACAGCCTGTGGCAGCTGGATCATCCATATAGCATTTTTCCTCTGTTCTGACTGAATTAACCTATGCCTCCATCAAGAATAATTGTGCATAAATATTTAAAGAGCAGTTTCCATGACAACCTGAATGCATGACTTCAGATTTTGCCTTCTGCAAGCACTTTCTGTCAGTAGAACTGGGTTACTGAAGTACCTCTTTGGGAAAGTGGAATAAACAGGCAAGTGTTTAGGGTGACACTGTAGTAGTGTCTGCACCCTTTTTAGACAGCTCTGAGCATGAGCCTGATCTGAGAACTGGATCCTCATCACTACCACAGTCTCAATGAATACATCAGACAACTGATTTATAGTAAGAATGGTGTTTCACATGAAAATAAAGCATTGCCATTTATTTCATTGCTCTTTACAGAACTTGTTCTGGGTACTTTATTGAGGGACTCTGAAATTGTACCTAATGAGGAAACTACCCCACATTGACATCAGCTTTCACAGGGGTTGGTTGGGGTAACTCAGTTTCTCAAGTGTCATTTTCTGAAGCAGAATAACCTGTAATTTTATTTTGTTGGTGGGGGGATAACTTGAACTGACAAGGACGGATTTCACCTCCTAAACCAATTTATTCCTTTGGACACAGCTACTCTCTCTAGCTTAATAAAAGGAAACCAAAATGAAATAAACATGAGATGAGATCTTCATGAATACAAAAAGCATTTCATGAAGAATGAATCAATTATATTGGCTAAGTCTTAAAATGTTTGGTTGTTGGTGTTTAAAACTATGTTCCCCTCATCACTGACGTTTTGGAGGAACTTCAGAATAACCAGAGGTTTTATGTTTCTCCTCACTAATTTAATACTGACATTGACGAAATCAACAAGAGCCATACCTGATTTCAGCTGTCCCTCTCAGGATCCAGCTCATAGATTTTCAGATGCAAGGCATGTTTATCCACAGATCTCACAGTATGTAGACATTTTCATTTTGGTATGTAGATGCAATTTCAGTTAGAAATTTTCTCTTCCGACTACTTCATTTTAACCACAGGCATGCATATTTTTTTCCTCTCTGGGCATTATTTTCCTTCCTTGCAGCTTCTAGAAATGCATAGAACAAAAATAAAGATGTAATCAGTGTGGCACTGACTTTTTCCTTCAGCTTTTAGCTTGTGTAGCATATTATCTGCCCTACAACGTGGTGTAGTTTGCTCATCTGTTTAAAATGAAATCTTCTACAAGTCCTAATTTTTTGAAACTTCCAGATTCACTTACACACCAAAACCGCTATTTATTGCATGGAGGCACAGTACATTAAAAGGCAGAGTGTCTCATGACATAAAGGCAACTCTCTGTTTACATTGCCATTTCAACCCCCTTGTTCACAAGTGCGGTGTAAGTCCAGTGCTGACTCTGTGAACACTCCACATCTGAAAACCTAATATACACAAACTGTAACCAATTTTCTCTTAAGTAATACTTAAAATATATATTTTTTTTATTCTTCCAGAAGAAAGTCATTTGGATCACCACAATGGTTTTTCTTTTTCAATTTGCCTATTTCTAGCAAGGCAATGGTTCAAGAATTGATCAGCTGCATTGCCTTCTCACGTGCACAGCCATTGCTGATCATGGGGAAACCTCATACACTGAAGAGTTTTTTTTTCCTGACCTTCTTGGAGGAAAATAAAAACAAATATCCATATTTACCATTTCAGAAATTCTTCTTTTAATGAGCCCTGCGTCTGTACAATGCATAAGGTATTCAGCATGAAATGGCAAGCACAATTTTTAATGGCAGTCTTTTGAAAATCACAGGTTTCCCATAGCTCCTTAACAAGCTAAATTGCTTTTTTTCTGGATGAGACCAGATTGCGCTCAGAAAGAGAGAACTGCAGTCTATCCCCTGGCATTTTCATGACTCATAGGGCTTGATCTGAACTGTCAAAATGGTTAGAGTTTTTCTGACAAGGTAAAAAGAAACACTGATCTGGGCTGATTGCTTGCATCTACCCACGGAATAAATGCATCTTAGCTAATCTGATTAAATTCCTATGAAAACACATTACATTTTGGATGTAAAAACTTAGGCTTTGTTCTTAATAGGAACCTAATTAGGTAGCTAATAAAACTGGCTTAGCATTCAGGTGTGCATAAACAAAACAACTGCTCTTACACTGTGCAGAGACACAGGTGATGTTAAATCTGCAGGCACTGCTGGTCCCCTACACTTCACATTGCTGTGAATGATCCCCTAAAACATCCTGTGCAGGAGTGAACAGTTGTTACAGACTGAAAACTGGGGTCAACCTGGTTGGAGAAACATCCCATTAGTTTATGAAGATGCTTTTAAATTCTCCATCAGAACAAACATCCTCAGAAACCATGGGAACTTGTTACTAATTACTATGCATTCACCTTCTGCCTCATGCCTGCACTGTGCCTCATTCTTCCTCCTGGTCTCATTAATTTGTATGGGCTTTCTATTCTTTCTATTCTTCCTCTTTTTTAATTCACAGATCAGTAAAGCAAATACATTTCATCCTATTTTCCATGTTTTAAATTAGTAGATAATTATTTTGAACACAGAAATTTTAAATGGGAATAAATCATTGGGAGTACACCTTCAACTTCACTGCTGGTTGGACATCGAGAAATGGAGCTGCAGCAGCCTCATGCCTGTCCAGATACCGCATTCAACAGTTCTAACAGAAACTGATTGTTACATGTTTGTGAGATGATAAAAATAATCCTCAAGTTCTCATTTTTACTGCAAGAGACTGATAAAAGAGTGAGCTTTGCTTGTGAATTTCCTAGAGGAAACTTCCCCCGAGCTGACTAGAACTCTAAAGTGCCCTGGGTTAGAGGCATCCTGCTTTATCCTCCTGCTTCAGGATGCTGAAAGCTTCCAGAAAGGGGATCTCTTGGAAAATGCTCTAGAAATTGGGAACCAAAAAAAAAATATGGATTCATCCAGTAACTAATTCTTTCAAATAGCTTCTAAAATCCTGCCAAGACTTGAAACAAGAAAACTGTCAAGAAGAAATAAGAAAAGTCAGTAGATCATGAGGGAAGGGATAGAGGAGAAACTTCTGCATCAGGAAGAGAGTCATACTTCTGCCAAAAGGATAGTATAGCAGATTTTCACTGATAGGAAATGGTGATGGCTTCTCTCAGTGCAGAAAACTCTTCTACAGGGGAGAACCAGCTGAGAGGAATTAGGTCTGACCAAAGACTGTGTGTGTTTTATCAGCCTTGAGAGAGATCTGATACAGTGGTGAACAGAGAGGGACCAACAGTTTTGGGAAGTATTGAAACAAAACCCTCTGCCTGATTTCTCAGGAAGCCCATTTCTCAACAACACAAACATAAATTACACTTGCAGCCCGCTCATTCCTCTCACCTCATAGCTGGCCTGTCCTCTGTGGGACGGTCTCTAGCAGTTGCCAGACTTCAGCTCTTGAAGGGCGGGGAATAAAAAATCTTGAACATGTTTCTCTTGTCACAAAGGAAAATGTTTTGCTCCTATATCTGTTTTCTCTATCCACGTGCCCTTACACAGGAGAGATTTCAGCATGTGCAGATAAGTTTTCTGGATAATCACTCTGAAATTACTACAGAACTAGCAAAACACTGACACACTTTAGTGCTTTATGAAAGGCCTAAGCCCAGGACTCTACATCAACAAAATTTTCCTTTTTCTGAAAGGTGGTGGGTGGGGAAGGAGCACTGAGGAGAGGAGAGGAAAGCGGGGATCTCCTTGTGTAAAGATACAGGCTGTTACAACAGGGGCACTTACAGCCAGTGTGACCAATGTCGACAATTTCTCCAAGCACTTTTATCATTTCCTTGGAGGGTTTTTCATTACCTTACTAAATTAAAAAAAAAATAAATAAATTCAACTTGGTGTTGGTTTAATAGGCCAGCATTTATCTTCTTGAGGCAATTCACTTTCTCTGAGGTTGGAAAGGACTGTAAATGTAATCCAAAGAGTTCTCACACACTGAAATGCTGTGCCCCCCCCTTTTTTTTTTTAGCTACCTTGAACACCAACTGACAGAGAGAGCCACAGTGGAGAGATACTAAAATCACAAGCAGATTTATTTACCTGTCCTTTTGAGTAGTATTTTGCCCAATCACCCTGGAACATAGAAGTTGGCAGATTCTTATGTCTGTCCAGGCTGACAAACAGGATATAAAATAGTAGAAATAACTCAATCCTGCTCTGACTATCAATTAATTAAAAAAACATTTACTATGGACCTGAACAGGATTCATTTAGTTTTAAGATGCTTCGGTTTCTTACTCTTGCTGTTGTAATTGTATGACACTGCAACAGATAACTTATTTTAATTAAATTTAAGGAACTTGGGAAATATATTTGACAGAGTACTTTTTATAATGGAGATCATAACTTCTTTTTCTAAAAAACAGTGTTTATTTCTTGGCTCTTTCCTGTCCCTAGAGCTAGATCCAATAGCTACTATCTACCTAAAATTGTTTATGCTGTTGTCCTCAAAAGGTATTTAATTCCCTTAAAACTGAAGCTAAATTTGCCACAACACTATCCCTAAAAGTTCTTGGCTTTCAGTGGTATCATGCTACCTATGTGAGGGAAAAAAAAAAAAGAGGGAGAGGAATCAAGGTAGAGAAACCTAAAAATGCTCAGTTTAAAAGCTTAAAAACTTTGTTTTGCACATAAAGCCAATTAATGAAAACCATCATTACATTGAATCAGGAAGGACTAAGTACCACAGGATTTCATGTGATGAAGAGCCGTGATAGAATCATTCAGCCCCTGAATGAGCTCCACACCTGTGAGGAACAGAGAGGTACATGGTCATTTTCCTGCTGTCACTTTTTATTCCTCTCTCTGCTACTGTTTCTTTAGACATGTCCGAATGAAATGTTTCTGGCTTGGTTTCCCCTTCCTGTTTTTTTGATCTGTTATGGATCCCCCTTCCCACCCCCACAGATAAGAGCTCCATCGTGGTCTCCCCTTTGCTCTGCCGAAGCTTCCAGAAATCTCAGAGCCTTTCTACAGAGATCTGGGTCTATCCCAGCCCTTGATGAAAATCCTTTGTGCAACACCAGGAAAAACAGAAGGAAAAAACCTAAACAAAGAAAAAAACCCCACGCAAATAAAAACAAAACAAACACACGCACACACCCCCCATGACAACAAAGTGGAAGACATGCCAGCGGGCAAGCCTGTGACAGAGGCTGTGCTACCAGGGACCTGGTACCAGGGAACGAAGATGGAGCAAAAAACCAACACTGTCCTTTCCTCGATGTCAAATCTCCTGTAGCACCATTTTTCCATGTGATAGGAACCATCTCATTTGCTCAACAGTCTTCAATCTTCTGGAAAATCTCTGGCTTACAGCTCTTTTATGCAATATCTATCTTGCCTGACATTTATGGTTACTAATGTCACAGGAATGGACCCCTGGGGCAACAACCCCTAACCCATAACGCCAGAGCTGGCACTTGACTTTCCATTTGGGTTGCTCTGGCAAACCATTCCCTGTTCAAGGGCTGATCAGCAATATTATTTCAAAGTGATATGCAAAAGGATATTTTCAATATAGAAACTAGCTAAGAGGTGGGAAAAATCAGCTGTGTTATAATTGGTCAGGGGCCATTTTTTTCTGTCTGGCTGCATTTAAATAAGATAAATATTTCATCTGAATAAAGAACAGGTGAGAAGGATTCACAACAATTGGAGATAAAACAGCTGTGTAACTCCACATATTTCTACTGTTGCCAGCAAAGAACAGCACAATGATCATGTATGGCAATACCAAACCAGATGATCTGAAAAACTATTTATGGCTTCCTGCAAAACACAGCCCCTGCTCAGGCCAAAAAAACTCACCCATAAAACATAATCAGACAGGGGTTGTGATGTCTGCAGGTCCCTGTAAAAATGTACAAATAAACTTCTGTGTGTCCCAAGCATGTGGCAGGTGGAAGAATTGATCAAGATGTGTGTTTAAATCCCACTGGAAAGCAGAAAGTTCTGCCTCTGACAACCATTACCAGCTGCCCTGCAGGGTTTCTGTGGTTTGCCTGAACCACCAAGCAGAACATGGTCTCACCTGCAGCTCCCCTGTGGGCTTTGCTGCCTGATGCTTGGACATGAAACCCCTGGGAAAACTGCAGCAGAGACATGGGAGGAGCAGGACAGAGGGACCACAGAGGGGTGAAATCTTGCTTGGCCTCCCAGAGGCCAGATAAGACTTGACTCTCGGAACAAGGAAAATTTATTTATTTGTTTGTAGAACTTGTCATATGAAGGACAGATAGTGACAGTGAACCTCTTGTTGCTATTAACACTAACATATTAACACCAACTCAAATTCCCAAGGCTTGTGCAGTGCTCAGCCTTGTGCAGTGCTCAGCAGGAAAGCAGGAGCCTGAGCTGTTCAGTGGCATCATGGAGTCTCCCATCATGCGTCCGTGTTTGTACCTTGTCTTCCTCGAGACCTAGGTACTTGTCAAGTCAAATGTGACCAGAAGATCTAGCTCTCACATAGGTTCAGCTCTGTAAAATGTTTTGACACCGGAAGGTCAGGCAGAGGAGAAACACTACATCAGTGCTCACTCCCAGGGAAAATCATGGCTCAACACTTGTCTAATTCCATCAGTCATAGGACACTGAGGTATGGGAAATCTTGCTTTATTACTTCCACTTCCCACAGAGCAACATGCTTCATTATACTCTTGTAACAACAAAAAATATGTTTCTTAGTCCAGCAAAAATACTGGAGCTGTTTTAGAAATTCTTTTACGTTGTCTTCAATATGAGCTCAATTCTCGACAACTCTACAAAATCAAGTGTGTGAGAAAGAAGTGAACATTTATAAACTGGGACTTTTTGAACAGCCTGTGCTACAGTCCTCTGGCTATTACCTTTTGAAGAGTCCAATCATAGGGAGATTTTTAAAAAAGGTCATTCTGTCTCCCAGGCTTTAAAGGAATTAAAGTCAGGGTTTATATCAGTGTAAACTGATTTGAATTTTCTGCAACAAGACGATTATGGCAGCGAGAGTTCATCAGAGATCCCACTTTTTACTCCTCAGCAAGAGGCCAGGGTGGTGTTCCAGGGGTGCTTTTTCCTTGGATTTCTCAGCAAAGTCCTCATTAGGACCATTAGCTGGAAAAAAACAACCTACCCAAAGCAAAACACGTGTTGGCTTTCTTGCTGGGTCTTTTTAAAGGTCAGACTCAAGAACTCCTGGTGGTTCCTAAAACACCACTCTTAACACTTTCTAGATAAAATACTCCTACATATTTCATCCTAATTCATCATTAGTTTCTTCTTGCAACACTTCAACAAAAATAGAGCAATCCCATGGATTATTTTTTCTCATTCATGGTGATTTTTGAAACGATGGTTGGCAAGGGTTTTTTGTCTGGCACTCAACCAAAATTCAGAGGTTTAAGAGTTTTGTGATGCCAAATTTCTGCCCTGTAGACCATTCTCTCACCACCTGCTGGATGAATGAGAAAGACAGAATGTTTCCTCAAATTTTACCTGCCATTTCAGCCGGAGTTAAGAGTGGAGCATTTTACCTAACCAGTTACCTTTGTGCCTTCATGGCCTATGTCTCCCATTCAAATTCTTAAATGGAATAAAACAACAGTTTTGGTGACAAGTTTCATTTCTCTGTGAAAGCAAACTGCAGACTAATTCCTTTCCTGGAATTCATAAGACCCAAGTACTTCCCTATCTCCATCTAATTTTACTGACAGACAGATTGAACTCCCATTTGCAGACAGACTTTACTGGGCACTGCAAAGGCATTAGATCTCTGTACCTGCAACTAAAACTTTACAGCCTATGGGTTGCTTTCTGCAATTTTCATATCTTGGTGTCAAACAATCCTGGGAGGATTAGATTTGGAAATTTTTGTGATTCCTTCAAAATTCAATAATAGTGTTTGCTCTTCACCCATTACTCTTTTGTTTAGAAGCTTGCATGAAATACAGCTATGGTCATGAAATACAGACATTGCCATGAATGCCAGACAAAGAGCTACCAAATTTTGGATCAGTGTGTGAGTTTAAAGTTTGTACCCTGGGCCATCTTCACTTCTTTCAACATCTCCACCGTATGAAAGGAACAACTCTTCCTTTTCATATACTGAGTATTGTTCTGATCCAAACCCAAGGAATAATATATGTCTGCATAACTAGTTTCAGAAGTTGAGAAAAATTTAAGATGAGATGCTCAGGGAAACACCTACAATGAATGTGCTTTTCAGATACTTGATAGCATAAGATCAAGCTAGTAAAAGAGGTGATAATTTGAGATTGATGGTTCCTTTTGTAAATCTCCAAAGAAGTGGAAGAAGCCTGGTTCCTCGTTTTAAAGAGTGCAGTAAACATAGGCAGCTTTTTTTTTTTTTTAATTTTCTTCCATTAGTTTCACTGGAATAGTTCAACTAATACATCACTGAATGCTACCACCTTTACTGGAAGTCAGCCCCTGAAGTCTTACATGCAAAAAATCTGTAATAACTACAACTCTAATGTCATCATTAGGCACATTTGTCTCTGATCAAGATTCGAACAGAGTTGTCAGTGATAAGAGGTGTCGGAGGATGAAAATGAAGCTTGAAAGAAAAGCATCAAGCTTGAGATTCCTCCTGTGGATGAAACCACTGCACAAGTGGATATAGACTGTAATGGACTATTTAAGTTTATGTGTTTCAGGTTTTATGTTGTGTTTCATAGTTTTTTCTGTGTAATTTCCTATATACTGTACTTTAAGTTCTAGTAAATTTCCTTGTCCCTCATGGCCCTGGACCCTTCCCTCTCATTGGTTGAATTTTGCTGCATTGCAGTACCCTTCCCTATATGGTTGTACCATCCCTCTGTTTTGCATACTCCGCCCTTGCTCCTCCCGAGTTACACCCTCTTTCCAGTAAGTTCTCGCCCTACCCTATAAAAGGCGGAAGCCATTTTCATAGAGAGGCCATTTCACCTTGGACCCTCAAAGTGTGCCGACCCTTTATTCCTGCGCCGATCAACAAAGGGGTGATCAAAATATAAAGTGCTGATAAAAGATTATAGCCTTAGCTGCTTGCTAGAGTTAATTTTTAGATAGAATACTGTTAAATTAGAATAAGGACTTGCTTGTTTATACTGACTTACAGACAAGATATGGTTAACTTTATAATGAGGATTCTAACAGAAACAGAGGCCTTGGAGTTGTGATAAGGAGCTTCAAGAGATACCTTGAAGATTGATAAAGGAGACAAGACGAAACTGGTTTTGAGGTGAGTGGCCAGTGCCAGCTCAGCATTCCTTGCAAAGGTCCAGGGATCAGAGCTGAGGAAGACTCTTACTTCATCCAAAAGACCCCCAAGTGAAGACCCCCAAGGGGTGTTCCAAGGCAGAATTGTGGGAGTGGTATATGTTAATGATTTCCCCTCCCAATTTTCAGAAATTTGCTGACCTAATGCATATGTAACACAACTAATATACATGTAACACAACTAATGTACATGTAACACAACTAATGCATATGTAACATTGTATCACATAAAAAAAGGTTGAACAAAGGCAATAGGTGTGCATACTTGGCAAAATGTAGTGGGTTGGCTTTTGGATTTTCTTAGGCCTTCCTTAGCAACGGGGGTCAGAAATCTAAGGAAGTATTCCATATAATCCTTTAGCGTAACACAACATATAAATAAGGCGCAGATAAGAGAGCTCGCTCTCTTCTCTCTTCCGGTGGCTGAAGATGACAGGGTCTCCGCAGATGGTCTTTCTTTGCTCGTATGGGCCAAGGCCTGCCTGTTTAAACCTGGCATTATCTCCGGTCCCTCCAGGAGGTGTGGGGAGTAAGTCAGTGCTTCACGCAGTTCTACTGTCTCATTCAGGAAAGTATTTAAGTTGGGTTTTTTTGTTTGTTCGCTAGCTCTCTATTAACGGTGTATATTTGAAGGATATTTGTTTTAGGGTTTTTTTGTCCCTGTTTCCCCCCTCCCTTTTCCCTTTTTTTTCCCTCAGGAGCTCCCTGTTGAGTGTACAATATATTCAAATAGTATATATAATTGTAAATATATGTAAATATATATATTTTTGATATAATTGGGTTGGTTTCGATTTCTCTCAGTTTCTATAGTTTTTTTCCTTGCCTAAAGGGGGAGGGAGGGAAAAGGCTTTTGCTGAGTTTTGGAGATTTGGCAGGAAGTCAGCTCTAAACTTGCTCACAAAATTATTCCCCATGCACCCAGCGCTGTAAATAAACATATGTGTTTCAATACTCTTTGTGAGTTTTGGTGTTTGATTCTGCAGGGACACAGAAGATCACCCAGACAGCAGCATCACAGTTACCATGTTGTGAGGATGAGGATGGTGCACTCTAAGGATATGTCCTAAGAGGTTTAGGGCACTTTTAGATCAGCAGGTCCTGGCATTTTCCCCATCCTGAACCTGGGATGGGGAAAATGACACATGCATGACACGACTGGGACACCAGTCATACTGTCAGCCCCCAACAGCTTTTGAACTTCTCTTTTAAGTCAACCTTAAACATTTTCTGCTTTAGGCTTAAACAAACTTTGAACCCATCTTGCCTATTTTTAAAGAGTGACAGGGTCTCACAACTCCCACAGTTACACTTTCCATCCAAATATTTTGCTCATTCAAACTTCCACATGGTTCGGTTTCTCTGTCCTGGAAAACTTACTTCTGTGAAGACCAAAAAATGTACCAAGACCAAGGTTAATAAGGACAATGCTGTGAAGGTGCACAGAACTGAGCCTTCCTACCCCCCAAAACAAACAAATAAAACAACCTATGACACTGTGTTTGGAGACAAAGTCTGAACCCGGCCCACCTTGGAGCAGCCAACAACGTGACCAGGGACAAAGATGGAAATAATGCCTCATCCTGTATCCAGAGCTCACACAAATAAAAAAAAGGAGCTGCACTGAAAACCAGCACTCCAGCAGCATGGATCAACCAAGGAGCAGGCTTAAATGCAGCTTCTGTGCTGGTGTATGAGACATGGGGTCAGGGATCATATGCAGAAGTCTCAGTAGAAGCTTGTCAGGGCCAGCAAGGCCAGTTAGAATCCTATGGGGCCTGACACAGACTTTTTGAGGGTCATTCTGCCACTTCTCTGCATTTTATTTATGTTAACAGTAGACCTCTCACTGTCTTGCACAACAGTAGATAATGTCCACACTACAGTCATTCTTGGTTGTCTTAAATAGAATTAGATAGTGGCTAGGAAACAAATACATAAACCAGAAAGAAGTGATGTCCATCACGACCTGAGGGTGAACACTCTCACTGCTGAAAAGCGGTGTTAGAGGAAAATGTCTTTGTGTTTCTCACCTGATCCATGGAGCAACATCAGTCTTGGATCACTTGGAATCAGCTGGATTTTGACGCTGTAACTGAAGACTGAAATATTAAAGGTTTCTAACATTCAAATTCTGGAGTTCATAACTCATTTGGTGTCTCTCCAGTGGGCTTTGCAGTGTGTCCCACCTGTCTTGCTCTCTCTGGGACTGGATGCTGCCATGGCTGCAGTGTAGCTGGAGGTTTCCTGCAGGAAGGGAATTTTAATGTGGCAGGGGAAACCACAACGAACCCTTTGATTTACCTTGCTTTGTTCTATTTCTGATATTCTGATGTCTATGACTGACTGCCACACTGTCTAAATTGCATTTCTGCTGATGATGTTAACAGCTTAATCTCTCATGCTGTATTCACTGTCTTATAAGGAAATACTGCCAAAATTCTTTGCTTCCTCATTTAGCACTTGCTCATTCCAGCTCCACAGCTACTCACTCAGGTTTCTGTGCACAGTCACCTCATTAAGATTCTGCTGCACTTCCCACTTTCTAAGGAAAATGTCAGGTCTCTGCACTTTCTCCGGCCTTTCCAAAGGTCCATTATCTTTTAGTCTCTGTATCTCTCACAAGGCCATATGCTTTATTCTCCTCTTTGCTATATGAGCCTTTCCAGAGATGAGTGTGAAGAACTGCAAACAGTTTTCCAAATGAGACTCTTCCAGCTGAAACAAGGCCAATTCCCAAATCTCGTAGTTGATAAATGTATATGTGAGTCTCAGGATGCTGTTGAATTTATTTGAACAGATGTTAAGCATTCTGCCAGGGAGCTCACACTTTATCCACTACTACCCCTCACTCTACCTGAAATTTAACAGCATATGGAAACAACACTGGGTGTGCAATATGGCTCAGTAAAACAAAATAAAAAAGCAGAATAGCTAGCAAGACTTGTTATATTCTCATTTGGTTAAAAAAAAATTACAAAAAACCAACCCAACTTTTCTTTTTGGAGCCAAGAATCACTTTGTGACCCACGTACGCAATATCTGACAGTACTTTGCTTCAGAACATATTGCCCTAAAGTGACTGAGAATTCATTCTTTCATGTAGTTGAGAAAACATTTCTGTAAAATTTTTATACAAAAATATATAAAAGTTACCTGCCATTCTTTTCAAACAGGAGGCAATTAAATTTTATTTTGTTATATAAGTTTTATTGTAAATGTTTCAAAATGTTGTTAATGTATAAATATAACCACACAACAGCTTTAATCAGACTTGGGTAGCAGTTCAGCCACAGTGCAACAATGGACATGGGCTTTGACACACCCTAAATATCAGCTGAGAGGCTCTGAAGCCACAGGTTTTGGGGAATAGTGGGATAACAACAGTTAATTACAAACTGATACCCACAGGGAGGTTGTTCTCATACATAAGCACTTCAAGCTCTGCCCTGGAAATCTGGTTTTCTCAGGATGACACTTGGGTAATTGGCCGATCATCTTTCTTTTGGATGGGTGGGACAATATTTAAACAGCAAAAGTTTGTTGAAAGGAAAAGCCTTCTTAGAAGAAGAAACAGGAATTTTGCAGACACTCATGTGAAGGTATAAAATAATGAAGAAATAAACATTACATTTTCCTTCAGGTATTTAAAACACTTTTAGTCCTGGTTTTGTTTCTATTTTTAGTTTAAAAATCTGCTTCAAAATAAGAGCAAGTTGAAAAAAAAAGCTAACACTTTCATTTCACTAATAAAATACAGAATACTTAGAACTGGATTCCATATTTACATGGGAGTACTTCCATACAAACAGGGTAGCCTCAGGAGGTCTGGAAATGAAGGAACTCAGCCCCACCATCCTTTTCTGGGTAGTTATTTGTAAACCATGATTTTTGACACCATGATAAAGTTAAAGAAGCCTCCCTAAAACTCCCCATGGGTTTCCAGTAATAAGCAGTAGCTAAAGCATCCTTGAAACCTCTTCTCATGGTGGCTGAGAGAGACAGCAGTCAAGGGAGCTTGGATTTGGAGAAAACTTGGGAGTGACAACACCAGGAAGACGTGAAACAAGAGAAAGAACAGGTAAAATCACACTGCAGAGATGTCTGTGGTGGTCTAGGCAGTAGGGAGGAAACAAGACCAAACAAAGAAAAGGGCCCAAATACCCAGCGAGCCCAGTGTGTTGAACAGGTTGGGAAAGCATTAGTATTTGTGCATTTTGGCAATATTCCCTTTATCATCAGTTGTCTCTGAATGAAAAGAAACACTGAGTAAAATAGTCAGGGCCTCATGACACCCCAGCCACATGCTGCCATCACCTGCCTGGGAATTTAAGTGATTACACCTTATAGCAAAGCTTCTTAAATGTTCCATCATCATTTAAATAGGCAGCAAGGAGAGTTGTAACTGGGCATTAATGTTCTATGGTGCATAGATGGGTGACACTGATTCAAAAGGAGAAAATAAAAGCTGGCTTGTACAGACATTGACCTATACAGACTTTCAGAGCTGTAGACTCCAATCCACACAGTGGTGACCAGCTTTTCTGAGTGATGACACAGCTACCTACAATGATCTCAGTAGATGATTTTTTGGCAGTACTGAATATGCCATGCGAATGCAACTACCAGGTGGTGTCTAAGTCCAAAGCTGCAAGTGCAAGTCATCACATTTTATGAAGGGCAACTATTCCTGCAGTTCTAATTTCAGTGTATGAGATTTGTAACATTAATTTCCTTAACGTGCCTTTGAATTATCTCTTGATATGTGTCTTCTAATTTCAAACTTACTAAAAAGAGTGAAGAGGGGGTAGAAAGATTCAAGGGAAGACAATCCACTGGTTGGATTATCTAGCCTTTCAGCATCTTTATCCTGAGAAAAATATAATAAAACTGAACCAGTAAAATTACACTGGTACAAACCAAGAGCACAGGAAGGTCAAACAGTATTTGCATTTCGAATGAAACATTTTTGAATATGACCTTGATCTTTCACTTTTTTTAGAAGGATTTAAATGTTTAATGAAAAAATCTGAAAATCTCACGGAAAAAATGTCCCAAATCAAACATATTGTCTAATAGTGTCTGACTCCTAACCGTCTTTTTATTATTAATTTATTAAATAGCTTTGTTCCTCTTGCTGTACATTCACCTGTTTTAAGGAGAGCAACCTCTGGAGACCATTTTTGTGCTGTGCATGAGCTGGAAACTGGAAGCAGAAAAGACACTTCAAATGGTAAGAAGACTGAAAAAAGAGCTCAGTTCCATAAGTAGTAATGAAATAAAACTAATATAATGAAAAAAACCTAAGATATACCATAAAACCCAAGATAGATGCATGTGTGCATGTCTGTAGATATTTATGCATTACTGAGCACTGTACAGATACATCCCTGCATATATGTATGTGTGGGAAACAACTGGATGGTAGGCCTTGAATTTGAGCAGTTGCAGCTCTGAAGTGCTAAAGAATGTAAACAATCTAGGATGGGAAAGTAGAAAAATAGCAAAACTGTTGTAAATAACAGGTGCTGTTTTCGAGGTTTGCCAGCACGCGAAGGACTGTCAACCACCTATCAAAAGACGAGTCTAGGCTCGTGAACAGAAGTATCTAACCAACAAAATATAATATGCTTGCGCATGGACAGGGAAAAAGAATATAAATTTAAGCCTAATGTAAATAAAGTTGCCGTATGCCTTTGCCTGTTGTCGGAGTGAATTCCTGACCGTCGTCAATTGGTGAACCCCGACGCGATTTATTGCGCAGAAGATTTACGGCAAGGAGGATTCCTTGCAGAAGACCGCGGACCTTAGAGTGGTGATACGGAAGATTTTTTGCAGAAGATTTGCCGCGGATCTTAGAGCGGTAGCAAGGGGATTCATCGTCATGGATCTCAGAGCGGCAGCCGCGGACCTCAGAGCGGTAGCTACGGACCTCAGAGCAGCGACGACGGAACCCCAACATAGCATTTTTCGGCGGACCTCAGAGCCAAGCGGCGTACCTTAGAGCTGAAAAGTAAGTCAAGACTTACTAATTTACAGACACCTTTCCAGGAGGTGAGCCGTTGGGGAATAAATTATGGGCGTGCAGATATCTGTAGAAGAAAAATCCATTTTAACAATACTAACAAAAATATTAGAAAAACGTGGTGTTAAATATGAAGAACGTACTCTAAGCACCTTGCTTGTCTAGTGCAAGAATAATGGAATTAATGCGGATGCTCAGACTGCATTCTGTATAGAAACGTGGGACAACGCAGGCAAGGTACTTTTTGACGCAGCTACTAGGGGGGATACGGTAGCTACAAATTCCTTAACTACTTGGAGGCTTGTAATCGACTCCTTGAGGCAACTCAAAGCAGATCGCAAAGCTGCTTCTGCAGCGAGTAACGCTCTGCAGCCTGAGGTATCTGAGACTGCATCCGGAACTGCTGCGGCAGGCCCCTCTCAAGCCCCCCCGCTTACAGAGCCCCAAGAGGAATTAGCTGCGTCCCATTGTAATAGTGTTGGGAAGCCAGGGACTGTTCCTGCTATGGACTGCACAAAGGTCCCGCTGCCCCCAGACACAGGAGAAGGGTGGGAGGCACTTGCCCAGCCGTCATTACCTTTGAATTTGCAACAGCCGGAGTCTAACCCACAGGGGGTGAGAGAGGAGCCTATGCTAATAGATTTGTCAACTGATGAGAAAGCCGGAGGACCAAGATCTTGTCCCCTGAGTTCCCGAGCGGAGCCTCCTGTGCCTCCTCTCCCCCCAGGACAGCATGTCCCCCAGGACCATGCAACCGGTGCAGGTTTCTATCTCTGCTCCAGACCCTCGCAAGTTTTGGCAGAAGATAAAAGAGCGGGCTCTAGAGGAGGGAGACTCCGATCTGGCATGAGTCCTTGGGGGTGGCCCATTACTTACGTGCCCTGTAATTCGTAACAATGGCAAAGAGCCTGATGAGTGGGAACCATTCAATTATGCTATCATTAAGGACCTGCGTCAGACTGTTATGCATCATGGGTTTAGCTCGCCTTTTGCACAGTCTTTAATCAGAGGAATTTGGGCGAGTGAGCTTACTCCTCATGATATCCGTTCTGTCGCACAAGTATGCTTTAATCCAACGAAGCGCATTGGAGGAGGCTGGCAGAACAGGCATCACTGGGAAATTTGGAACGCTCTCAGGATGACCCTAGGTTTGGTGCAGGCCTGCCTCAGTTGCTTGGAGATGCACCACTTAATCAGCCACAATTGCAGGCTCGGCTTCACCCTCTTATCTTGCAGCAAACCAAAGAGCTCGCTGGTCAAGCCTTGCTTCTCGTCCATGAGACAGGTAAACCAAAACAATCGTGGACAACCATTAAACAGAAGACTAATGAGTCTTATGTACAGTTTATCGATAGACTGAGAGAAGCACTGGAAAAACAAGTGCTTAATGAGGAGGCTCGGAACACACTTATATTGCAGTTAGCTCGAGATAATGCTAACGTAGACTGCAAATGTGCACTGCTACCTCTGCGTAGCAATGCAAGCCTGGTTGAGATGATAGAAGCCTGTGAAAAAGTGGGCTCTATGTCTCATCAGATGGAGACCATGGCTGCCTTGTTTGCAGTGGCAGTAAAGATAGAGAAGAAGTGTTTTCATTGTGGGCAGCCTAGACATTTCAAAAAGCAATGCCCACGTAGACCTGAGAACTACTGACACCTGGAAAAGGTGAACCGCCAAGAACAAAGACTGTAATAATGGGGAATCAGATGTCTAAAGAGGAAAAGTTGGTGCTGTCCACTTGGAAGTACTTCCTAAAGTGTAAAGGAGTAACTGTTGAAGATTATGATTTGCAACGTTTGCTGCTATGGTGTCGAAAGCAAGGTTTTGAAGCTAACACATCAGTTGCATTTAGAGTAAAGACTTGAGAGAAGGTGGGGGATAAACGGTGGAAAGAGGTTTATAAGGGTGCTAAGAGTGCTAAGGAAGTAGAAGGTTTGCCTGCCACCTGGCATATATTAGTTGAAACTTTAAAAGACTGGCTTAATGAACAAGTTTCGGAAGGTGTTCAGTTGCCTGAAACAGAGCCTCTGTCAGATACAGAAGAACTCGGAGGGGAGGAGGGAACTTCAGTTGCTGCGGCATTGCCACCTGCTACCTCCCCCTCTGACAATGAATTACTTGCTTTGGCAGATAAAAAAGAAACAGTGTGGCGTTCGGATACACATACTAAAAAATCTACCAAGAGTCCAACTCTGAAAACCCCGAAAGGTCCAAAAGTTCACTATCCTGCGCCCCATAACCCAGTTAAAACTCCTTGTAAATACAAATTCCCTACTGCTATAGTCCCTTACCGGTATAAGACACCTATGGTACTTGGAGAAGAATTTAAAGCTAAGCAAAGGCAAGCGTCCTCTGTTCCTCTGCCAGAGAAGGAGGAGGACGAGGGCACTGATGAAAACAATGAGGATGCCCCCCCAGCAGATGATGCAGACAGGGAGGAAGCTGAAAATGCCTCCATCCATAGTCAAGCCTTACAACCTGTACATAAGGGGTCCCAGAGCCGAAAGACACGAACGCTATCTGATCCATGGACTTTGCCGGCAGTCACCACTGTCACAGTCATGCCACGTCATCCTAGAAAGTTTTGGGAGACAGTGCGTGTACAAGCTGCAAAAAGGGGGGAATGGGAGTTGTTAGACAAGATCGGGCACCCCTCACAAGCTATTAAGGACGTTGCATTTGTTCCGGGAATAGAGCCAGGAGTAGAAGCTTATCCTGTTTTTAAGGCAGCTCCTAACTCTGGCAAGCAAGATGAACATTATGTATTTGTTTGGAAAGCTATTCAGGATTTGCAAATGTATGTGGCAAAATATGGTGTGAATTCTTCTGAAGTTATGCATGTGATTCGTGCAATTAATGCTGATCTACTTGCTCCTTATGATATTGACCATCCAGCTCAGGTTTTATTTGAACCTGTACAATACGAAGTGTTTAATTCTAACTGATAAAAACAGGCAGAAAGAGCAGTTATAGAGAATATGAGACTTCCTCCAGGGGACCACAGACTGGGTGTAGGAGTGGAAGCCTTATTGGGAAAAAATTGTTTTAGTAGCCCCGATTTACAGGCCCAGTGGGATCCTATTGTGTTACAACAATGTCAACAGGTGGGAATGTTAGCTCTGACTAAAACTATGGAGCTTGCTTCCCCTCGTCCTAGATATACAACAGTGAAACAGGAACCAAGGGAACCTTATTTAAAGTTTGTTGAACATATTGCAGTTTCATTAGAGAAGCAGGTGGATGATGAAGTCCTGCGTCAGGCACTCCTAAAACAGTTAGCAAAAGATAATGTGAACAAAAATTGTCAGAAAATTATAGATGCATTGCCAGGAAACCCGTCTGTGGCTCATATGGTATCTGCATGTTCCAAAGTGGGTACTATGGATCACCAAATGACTGCCCTTGCTGCAATATTGCGTCCTACACCGCAGTGCTATAACTGTAATAGAGAAGGACACCTTAAGGCTAACTGCCCTGATAAAAGCAACGGGGAAAAGCCAAAGGTCTTACCTAATCCTCCTAGTATTCATTGTAACCGTTGTGGGAAACTAGGGCACTTTGCTAAACAATGTCGCTCCAAGTTTCATGCCAATAGACAGCCTCTCCAGGGAAACAGGAAAGCCAGCGCAAGGAGGAGGTGCGCTCAGACACAAGTACCTTCATTGCCACAGTACAACCCATATGCACCCCCCATGATGCTCCCCTCTACTACCAGCTCACAGGGAAAACCAGCGGAGCAGCCAGTATGGATGTATCCACCTCTGCAACAGTAACAATTTCTTCTACAGATATTGTCAAGGTTCCCTTAGATGCTAAGGGACCTATCGGACGTGGACTGAGTGCTTTGTTAATCGGGTGCTCGAGTAGCACAATTGCTGGGATAATTGTACATGTTGGGGTAATTGATGCAAACTATACAGGACAAATCTATGCCATGGTTTCTACCCCCTACCCTTCTGTTACTATTCCAAAAGGAACTCAAATTGCTCAACTTGTGCCTTTTGTGAGTTGTGTTCCCAGGACAGAGAACCAGGAGAGACATACTGGAGGATTTGGATCAACAGGACCTGCGCAAGTATTTTGGTCACAGACTATTTCACACAAATGTCCACAGATGACTTGTGAACTGCATAATGTGAAAGCCTCACCTTCTACTGTTAAGGTGACTGGATTACTTGATACTGGTGCTGATATAAGCATCATCTCCATGTATGAATGGCCAAGCTCTTGGCCTCTGGTGTCCTCTGATTCAGGTGTTGTGGGGTTGGGGGGAACTACACAGCGTTACATTGCAGCTCATTTCATCCTGATTTGTAATCCTGAAGGGCAGGCTGCGACTGTAAGACCACATGTCACTCCTGCCCCTCTAACTCTTTGGGGAAGGGATTGTCTGGCTCAACGGGGAGTTAAAATTACCACGGATTTTTAAGTGGGGCCACTGTGCTTTTGCAGGGCAATAAACAGCCTACATTGGCACTTACATGGTTAACTGACACTCCAGTGTGGGTATCTCAGTGGCCCCTGTCCAGAGAAAAGTTACAGGCCCTGCAGGATCTGGTCCAAGAGCAATTGGCTGCTGGCCACATTGAGCCATCATTCAGTCCCTGGAACATGCCCGTTTTTGTTATACAAAAGAAATCTGGGAAATGGAGATTTTTACAGGATTTAAGAAAAGCCAATGCTGTCATGGCACCGATGGGAGCTCTGCAGCCAGGACTCCCATCACCCACAATGATACCCCTTGATTGGCCAATAATAGTAATTGATCTGAAAGATTGTTTTTTCACAATTCCTCTAGCTGAGGCTGACAAAGAAAAATTTGCTTTTACAGTACCCTCTGTCAATAATGCAGAACCTGCAAAGCGATATCAATGGAAGGTTTTGCCTCAGGGGATGAAAAATTCACCCACAATTTGCCAGTGGTATGTTGCAAAGGCCTTAACTCCTCGGAGAATCCAGTTCCCGAAATGTTACTGTTTCCATTTTGATGATATTCTGTTCTCGGCCGAGCAAAAAGAAACATTGTCTGCAGTTGCAAATGCAGCTAAAGAATCGCTTCAGTCTTTTGGCCTTGTCACTGCACCAGAGAAAATACAAACCGCAGAACCTTGGCAATATCTGGGCCTCCTTGTCACCAAAAGAACAGTAAGGCCTCAACCTATTCAATTACAATTGTATATCAATACCCTAATTGATGTTCAAAAATTAGCAGGTTCATTGAATTGGTTACGCCCTTATTTGGGGTTGACAAATTCGCAACTGCAACCTCTTTTTGCACTGATCAAACATTCCACAGATCCATTGGAACCACAATCCTTAACTCAGGAAGCAGTTCAAATCATTCGGCAGGTAGAAACATTGTTAACAGAACGATTTGTTACTCGCATTGATTTGTCTCAAATTGTTCAGCTTTTTGTTCTTGTAGATCAGAAGTTCCCCTGTGGGATCCTTGTTCAGTGGAACGAGGCCTGGGACCATTCTTGAGTGGTTGTTTTTACCCTCAAGATCTCGGAAAACAGCACCAGGCCTGTTTGAACTTCTTGCTGAGATTATCATGAAAGCACGAAAACGGTGCATTGAATTAAAGGCAGAGATCCTGGTTGTATTGTTTTACCTGTACAATCCTGGTATTTTGAGTGGTGTTTGAATCACAAATATGATTTGCAAGCTGCTATGGCAGATTTTCAGGGACAAATTGCTTATCATTTACCTTCACACCCTTTACTGAAATTTTTTAGTGAAGTACCTGTTGGACAAAAGCTGCTGTCATCTACGGAACCAGTGGAAGGACTCTCCCTTTTTACAGATGGTTTGGGGAAAACAGGAAAAGCTGCTGTGGTCTGGTATACACCCACAGGATGGCAACATGAACTTGTTCAACAATCTGGGTCTCCACAAGTTGTGGAACTCCATGCTGCTACTTTGGCATTTCAGCTTTTCCCTCAGCCTTTTAATCTTGTTACAGATTCAGCTTATGTGGTGGGACTTGTACAGCATTTAGATCAAGTAGTTCTTTCTGATTGTGATGATCGTCTTCTCTTTCAGGTTTTGTTAACATTGTGGCGAACTCTACAATCTCGTACTGCTCCTTACTTTGTTTTTCATATTCGCAGTCACACTTCACTGCCTGAATTTTTCACTGAGGGTAATGCTCGAGCAGACTCTCTCGTAGCACCTGCACAGATCGGGCCTGTTCCAGACAAGCTACAACAGGCTCTCCTCTCACATCAATTTTTTCACCAAGGCAGTACTGCTCTCAAGCAACAGTTTGGCATTACACAATCCCTTGCTCGTTCTATTGTGGCTGCCTGTCCTGATTGCCAGGGTCAGAATGTCCCTGTCTATTATGGAACTAATCCTAGAGGACTGCAAGCTTTACAGGTATGGCAAAGTGATGTTACTCATGTCCCAGAATTTGGACGTCTAAAATTTGTGCATATTTCTGTTGATACATATTCTCATGCTGTTTGTGCTACTGCTCATGCAGGTGAGTGTACTCTTGATGGGATTCGTCATTTTCAACGAGCTTTCGCTACCCTCGGTGTCCCATTACAGCTGAAGACTGACAATGGCCCTGTCTATAGCTCTCAGAAATTTCAAACCTTTTTGAAT
This sequence comes from Neopelma chrysocephalum, assembly GCF_003984885.1. Classification (NCBI taxonomy): domain Eukaryota; kingdom Metazoa; phylum Chordata; class Aves; order Passeriformes; family Pipridae; genus Neopelma; species Neopelma chrysocephalum. The sequence continues at coordinate 3,778,138 of NW_020925676.1, forward strand.
GACTGGGGAGTGTCTCATGTTACTGGCATCCCTCACTCTCCTACGGGGCAAGCTATTGTAGAACACATGCATGGCTCCCTGAAGCGTCTGCTTCAGAAACAGAAAGGGGGAATGCACGGTGAGCCCCCTCAAGCCCATATAGACAAAGCTGTTTATGTTTTAAATTTTTTGAGTTTTCCCCTGGATTCTCATTTTCCTGCTCTCTTTTTGCATTTTTCCTCATTAGTGTCATGTCAACCTGTGACCGCTCCTGCTCCCGTTCAGGTGCGGGACCTGGTGTCTGGACAGTGGTCCGGCCCTCATCAACTGATAACCTGGGGAAAGGGTTATGCTTGTGTCTCTGCAGATGATGGACCACAGTGGGTTCCTGCTCGGTGCGTGCATCCTTTTTTGCCTCGGGGGAACTGGCAGTGATGACTCCTACGTGGAACAGCTCGAATGACTCAGCCCGTGGAACAGCCACAACGCCTGGGTGACCCTGATGAAAGCACTAAACCAGACTACCTTCTGTGCCTCCTTGGCGAAACCAGAGCTACCTTTTCACACATGCCTTGTTGGGGCACCTGTAAATAACTCTGATGCAGTGAAACTTGTTTCTAATGTTACACGATTACCTGATGTAGCAACAAAGGCTTGTAATGCTTCTGCGCAGAGCTGCATTGCAAATGTAAACGACTGGCTTGTTAAGCTACCGGTAGGCATTTCACTGCAGGAGCTAGATATTTTGGGTACCTTAACTGCCACTGCTTGTTTTTATTTTTTTGGCCTGGAAGGCTGGTTGTCTAATTGGAGCATTTCGGGTTGGTTACTGTCCTTACTCAAGACGGGGGTCTTAGTTTTGATAATAGTCGTGGTTGTGCTAGTAATGTTACCATGTATTGTGTCGTGTTTGCAAAGGGCCCTGCAAAAGACGACACAGGGAATATTTCTTGCACAATTACAGAAAGGGGGAATTGAAGGGGTTAATAGTGGGTCTATTAGCTCCCAGGATGGAGATATTGACTGAGAAAAGTTTCAGGTGTATCCTTGATGATAAGGAAGTCAGTACGCAGCCCTAATGGAGAAAACAAAGGCAGACTGTAAAGTTGGTAGGCCTAGGATGTGGGAACTGCAATAAGGCCTTGAGCTTTGCCAAATGGATCGCCCATAGATCCTAGCCAATGAAAACGCTGTTGCTTGCTTACCTAAAATAAGGTTACTGCTTGCTGCTAGCAAGGGGTATAAAAAATAGCTGATGAGAAAATAAAGAGGAAGAAGACATCTTTCCTGCACATAACTGACTCCTTGTATCTTTATCGGCCATCACGACTTTACACTGACACCTGCATATATATAGGAAAAGATATAGACATTTTATAAAATAAATAGGCACAGTAAAGAAAAGTAACAGTTGGTATCATACCAATAATTTTGTTGTTTTTTAATTCTGTATGAATTGTATTTTGTACTTTATGCACCTTAATTTTTTGCTGTTAACTGCAAGAGAATTACTAAGGAGGATTTTTTTGGGAAGTGAATGTTCTTCTTTTATGTTTTCTCTATCAACTGGAAAAATAAAAAAGGAGGAACAGAAAAAGGAAACCACTATGAATATTATTTGTCTTTTCTTTTGGTAATTGACAAAATAAGAACATGCACCAAAGAAGCCCAAAGAGCTGATTAAGGAAAATAAGAAGTAGGAGAATAAACACCTTTCACTAATCTTGTTCACTGATCACTGGTAAAGAGAGGTGACATCAGGGTGATGAGAGGTTTGAAGTGAGATGTCCTGAGTGTCACCAGGAGGGCTGGTTGGGTTCTTCAGAGGGAAGAATGGGTTCTCCCTTGTAGTGGTGTGCAGATCTGCTGGTGGAGCAGGAACTCTGAGCCACCAGGCACAGTGGGATGCACAGGTTTGCCACATGAGCTGTCATCTCCGAGCTGATCCCAGCACCAATCAAACTTCTTGCTGTGAAACATATCAAAGTTGAATATGAGTTAGCAGTGCCCTGGCAGCCAGGAGGGCCAACTGCCGGCCAGGGGAGGGAGGGGATTTGTCTTGCTCTGCTCTGCATTGGGGTGGCCTCACCTGGAATACTGGGGCAGTTTGGGGCACCACAATATCAAAGAAATCTAAAGCTGCTAGAGATGGTCCAAAGGAGGGCAATGATGGTGCTGCAGGGCCTTGAGGGGAAGCTATATGAGGAGTGGCTGAGGGCACTTGGTGTGTTCAGCTGGAGAAGACGAGACTGAGGGGAGACCTCATTGCAGTTACAACTTCCTCTTGAGGGGAAGAAGAGGGGCAGACACTGATCTCTTTTCTGTGGTGACCAGGGACAGGACCCGAGGGAATGACCTGAAGTTGCATCAGGAAAGGTTTAATTTGGATATTAGGAAGAGGTTCTTCACTCACAGGGTGGTTGGGCACCGGAACAGACTTTGCCAGGGAAGTGGTCACAGCACCAAGCCTGACAGAGCTCAAGAAGTGTTTGGATGGTATTCGCTGGCACATAGTGTGACTCTTAAAAAAGCAATCACCGACTCTTAGAAATGGTCCTGTGCAGGGCTAAGGGTTGGAATCAATGATCCTTGTGGGCCCCTTCCAATTTGGCATATTCTGCAATCCTGTGATTCTGTGACCTCCCTGAGAGTGCCTATGACCAGAGCTGTATGAACTCACTCACATCAGTCTCAGTCCTAAGACATGTACATGTGTGTCCTTCCACAACGGGAGAAACAAAACTGTTCTGCAGAATTCAGTGCGATCATTTTGGATGTGTAGTACAAGGTTGTTGGGGAAAAAACAAACTGACAACACTACAAGCTCAATGCTCTGGGGTATATTTTCCTGAAGGTTTATCTGGCCCCTGTTGATTTACTTGCAATGTTTTCTTTAACTAGGAGCTGCAGTGTAAAGGCAATAATATATTTCTTTAATCTCACTTGTTGTCCTGTCCAACTGGCAGGTTTTCTAGCATCAGCTCCAAGCTCAGGGGAGCACCTAACTCAAGACAACAGTGTCTTTTAAAAAAAGAAACTGAACGCAGCTGCCAAACATTTGCTTAAGCAGCGTGTTTTCAGGAAGTATTTTATTATGTTTCATCATTACTCTTCCATCTACTTACTTTTGAATCATTGACTGTGATTGTACCCAGACTTTCTGTTGCCAGCTAACTTATAGCATCTGACAACAGCTGCACCAGGACAGCACATACTGCTAGTAGCAAGGAACGCTGTTGTTTCCGCCACTCTCACAGAGTCTCTGCTGGAACAGCAAGCTGGGGAGCACCAGTGATGGCCACAGGTCTTCCAGGACACACATGCCCACAGAGGATATTATCCCCAGTTTCAATGTCAAGAGCAGCATTCACGGCCCCTGTTGGCCTGTGGGCTGAACCAGGCCCATTGTTGTAACACATGTATCACAGAAACTGACTGCAGGGGAACAGCAAAACATGATGGTGGAGTTGCTCCCAAGAAGAAGTTTGGGATGAAAAGGTATGTGTTTAATGCAGTGGTTTAGTTTGCTGTCTGGAGGAAAATAATATGCTAGCCCAGTTAGTATGACTGTTGGGGTTACCTAAGCCCTGAAGTTTTATGTTCTCTCTGTCCATCCCTGGACCATCTCCCGTCCGCTGCAGAGACCAGTGATGCAGGGATGCTCACACTACAAAGCCAGGATCTCCAGGGCTCTGTCCCCAAAATGAAATCAGTCCTCCAGGTCTGACACACAGTTTGGGAACTGCAACCACCTCAGAGAATGAGCGAAAACAAAGCAAGCAATTCTTGAGGCTGGAGCATCTTACCACGAAGGTAATCCAAGGCTCAGCACTTACCCTGTTCTTTTTTCAAGTCAGAAATCAGGTTCCTTTTGATAACATTTTGCACTGCATTCTGCTTGCTGGCTGTTAAACTCCCGGTTCACATTAATTCCCACTAATCAGAGAACTCTTTGCAGTTTTTAAGAGTTTATTTACAGTTTTGTACATCTTGCATAGCTGCTGGAAAGAGTAATGAAATGGATGATTAGCCATCCTCTTGGCAATTCAAGAGTGGTGATGAATGGAAGAAAGAGTAATGATGTTTATTTTTAATGCAAATCTTAAATAAAAGCCAGTGTTAAACTGAATATTAGCCTTTCCCCTCTTCATAGAGCAAAATATTATTTCTGTGCATATACATATATATTTTCTCTTCTCTGCGAAGTTTAATGCTGATGATGCCTAAATCAAGTAGATCCTTTCCCTCCACAACCACTTCACCAGCTTGCTCTTAAAAAAATTAATGACACTAAGACTTCAGCAGAAGTGAAAAACACATCAGCTCATGAAGATCTATCTTCTCTTTTACTCGCAAAGTGAGCTGCCATTTGGGATAACAATTCTGTGATGTAGTAATCCTTACAAAACTCTCTTTCAAGAACTCATATCAATTTTAAGATGCTATTTGACTGTAGGACTGTGAGAGTGAGAATTTGTGTCTTTCAGGATTGCTAAAGCCAAAAGCCAGTGCAGCTTCAAGCAGAGTTGTCAAATGTGCAAAGCATATGTGGTTTGGTGTATATCCACAAGGTTTGTACTCAAGACCATTCATGGAATGAATGAGTTATTGACAGCATATCAAGACCAACTGCATTTTCAATGCTTCAGGATTCCTGTGTGTTTATGCCAATCACTCTTCAGAGATAAAATACTGATAGTTGAAAGCATCAGTACTTGTGCAAGTATGTCACAGATGTTGCCTGTGAAAGCCTCAAGCACAGTTTATTTTCTAAACAAGTTAATTACACGGTTTCTATTTTAATTGGCAATCACCCCAAACTAATCTTCATACCTAACCTTTTTTTTTTTGTTAGAAATTTCATAGAGCAAGTAGTGAGCTAAGAAATAAAAATCAAATTAAGTGTTGGAAAAGGAAGAAAAACAATCATTGGCATAATGTTAATTGGAAACAAATAGTTTTTGAAGGAATTTGAGCCTCTTAAGAAAGACAGAGTGGAGAGATCCAGATTATATATGCACAGTAGATAAAGATTCTAACAGTAGGCTCCAAAGATGGTCTTTTTTGGTTAACATGAATGAGTAGACAAAGCCAAAAGTAACAGCACCCCAGAGCAAACAGTCTTTGGCAACAAGGTTTATTCCAAGGGCACTGGTCTTGCAACCTCTGCCGCTTGTTTTGGGGGAACTAATGAATTCCAGTAAACAGAAGAGCCGTAAAATGAAATCATCTCTCTGTAAGAGAGAAAGAGAAAACCCACCTCAACTTCAACATGCTACTGCCTCAAACCGATGCCGAAGAAATTTTGGAACAATGTTCATGGGATTATGTGCCCAGAGAGCTGCCGGCACTGCAGTGCCTTCAGTGTAATTTTCGCCTTCTAGAGCTGTACAAGGAAAAGAAGTTGACAATGGCTGTATACAAATCAAAAGATATTTCCAGTTTATAAATCTGTGTTATTCTCATAAATGAAAGAATTAATGAATCTCAATTACAAAGGTTGTTTGGACTCCATTATATATTAATACGCTACCAATATTTGAATTCATTAATTGGAAAAATGCACCAGAAAATTTATCGATATGTACACAGGTACAAGTGTGTATTACTTTTTCCGCCTTAGAAAAATAAATCAAAAGCAGGGAAATTGTATATTTGTAAGCTTTTGTCGACAAATTTGTTCTTAGCTTGGGATCTTGCTACACCAAATTGCCACCTGAAGCAAAGTTTTTTGATTTAGACGTAAGTATAAATCTCTAAAATTATGGTTTTGTAATGGAAACTGTGACAGACCCTTACTTACAGCAGTAAGAACATGAAATTTAGCAATACATGTTACTGTCTATCAACTTTTCCTCCTCCTCAAGAGAAAATTGACAGCCATATTAAGATATTGAGGTTAGTTGTAAATTACCTGGAAAGAGTCATGCCTGTTCTGCAGTGCAGCAACACATCAGGTGTCCTTGCAAAGCTGGTTCCATGGGCTTTGGGGCAATGGGATGGAGAGAGCACCATCCCTGTCCATCTGAAGCAGGGATGCTCACTGACACCACAGAGTTGCTTGGTCACCAGATTTCAGCAGCCTTTTGGCTGATGCTTGTGGCATCTGGAGCATTTTCTCCCTGTTACCAAGCCTGGCAGAAGCACAGCACCAGTTCACCCGGTCTGTTTGTACACATCACTGTGTACCTGTCAGGGGCCAGACAAAGCTCTGTCTCTCCCCTCATCCAAACAGGTCACTGTTACTATGTGAAAAGTCAGGTGCCAGAGGTATTTCCTGGGGAATATATTCCAGAATGTTGCTATTTTTGCTGGTTTGAGTTGAGAGAATAAGTAAGGTGCAGATGTTGCCTTCATACTGGACTGATATAATCCAATCAGGAGATGACTGAGCAGACTTAAGAATTGAGCCTCACTGGGTTTTGTGGATCCAAAAAGTGAGAGAGGACTGTGATTCTCCCTGGATCTGAGTGGTCTTCATCCTGTCATGCTCACATCACTTGCTGGCTATTTCTGAGCACCCCAAAAAAACACCACTGTGGCAATTCCAGTGTCACCAGTTCGTTTTTTCTGAATGGTGGGCAAAGACTCAGCACCCTGACTAAGTGTGTGGAAAACTCCATGGCATGGCTGGTGTCCTATTCCATCCTGTGCAGCTCTCCTTGATCAACACCTGTGAAGCTCCAGAACTGTGACCAGTCCTACCAAATTTCCCTACACAGTCAGTCCTTGGATAGCTTTGAAGATCCACCAGGAAAAAGGCAAAGTTCTGATGGATTCAAGGTACTCTAACAGAAAGTAAGGTTTTGTTTCTGCCTTCTTTATGCCTCCAGTTTCTGTAATTACAGCAAAACCAGCTTTAGACTATTTTGTCTTAGATATGTTTATTTTTTCAAAAGGAGCTGAAGATCTTATGTTTAAGCAGTCCTGCTTCCTATCTAGGCAATGAAATATCAAAGCCTCCACCCTACAACAGTTTTTCCTATAAATATGTCCATTTGGAGGTAACTGCCACTCTCTAGAAAGCCAGTGAGGCTGGAAAACTTCTTATGTTCTTGAAGTGTCTCACGTCAGACTGAAAGTTAAAAGATGCATTTTTGCTGAACAGCAACAAACTCCTCTGGGCAGCTCAGTTATGCCTTAGGAGTACAAGGTCAGATATTCCTCTGAAAGGCAAACTTTCCCAGAAGTTGTACTTTCCCAAACCAGCAGTGACACATGGAGACAGGAATAAATTAGACACCACTGACTTTTCAATAATAAAGTTTAGAGTTGATCAGCTAATACAAGATAGAGCTTGTGCTAGAGCTGACAGGCAGCTTCCCATTAAATTTGGTGGAAAAGTAAGAATACAGTGTCTCAGGCTGTCACTGACAAAGTCAGGACCTATGAAAGTTACAAAGGGATATAACATTTCCTGAATTGTGTCTCTTTTATTGTGCTAATCTGGACATTTATAAAAATACATATTAAAAAATGGTTTCTTCCTTTCTAGGGAATGTACATGCATAACAGAACAAGTTTTCAGGTGCTGTATTGAAAAGGGACTGTGAGGAGGATGGGGGAAGTGGGATTTATTCCTGAAGCTCGACATGAAGTTACTCAGGATGACGTCTGTATTGCTATAGCAGATGTCATGGAAGCTAAGGAAGATCATTCAACCTTTCTGTCTCTAATTAAAAAAAAAACCAACAAAAAACAAAAACAAGGGGATGTAACTTAGCTTTCACATTTCAGAATTTGAAATGGATGTTATATCACCCCTTGCATTTTTAATATGCAAAATAATAGTTTTCTTCCATTGTTCAATAAAAATATTTAATACATACAAATAGATATGCCAGAAAGCAATTACATTCATGTGATTAAAACATTACATTGAAATAAAAATTTATATATACATTCTTTTCTCAGAGGCTTCTTCTATGAGCAAAACTATGTTTTTATAAGAAAACTTAAGTTGAAAGTGTCTGGATCACATTAATTTTTTGTCTGTGAGGGTTCTTCTGGTGCTCTGCAGAGCTGGAACAGCATCTACGGAGTGCAAGCTGTATCTCTAACTGAAACATACATGCTGCTGTGTCAAAAATTGCTAGTTCTGGTGGCACAGCTGTTGGTGTCTCAGACCTCTCTCCATCTGGACTTGTCAGAGTCATGTAAAAAGATGCTGAAATGCCCTCCACAGCACCCACCACCCCACTGAGGGTCAGGAGCAACTCCAGGGTTTTTGATGCTCACACAAAGCAGACAATTGTATTTGGCATTCAATGTCTTACACCAAATCCATGGAACCCAATAGTTCTATGTATAGGAAGCATAATGCACTGGCATGATTTGAGCCAAGATGGAAAATTTTCTGACTTCCAGCAGACCTGGCACATGATTTTATCAAGCCTCTTCCAAAAAGTACCCTCAGGCTCTGCAAGGGTCCAAAGATCTCAGCTCAGCTCTGGCTCTGCACAAGCATTGTGACATGCTGTGTATGAAATGATTCCTGTCTGCACCAGCCAGCCCAGTTAGCTGGGCAATGCTGGTGACAGCCAGGTCCTGTGGAGGCACCAGTAATATTCTCACTCCAGAAAGGATCAGCTCAAGACTCCCAGTTACAGCTCGTCCCTGGTCCCTCCCAAGTTGTCACAAACAACCCATGTTCACCCAGATTCATCACATAACAATATGAATAAATAAATAAATAACCAGATAAGTAGAACACACACAGAGTATGATGATGCTGGTTTTTCTCTTTAATCCTGATAAAGAAGTGCCTGGGGAAATGCTATGAGATTGGAGAACTAGGGTTAGCAGTCACTAGGAATTCTGATGTAAGGCATTGAAAAGGACTTGGTCTGATAAGTTTAATTACTCTTAGTATTAATTAATCTATAGACTATTCAAAGTGGTTGACACCCTAGAATCTAAAAAATAATTCAATGGATTTAGATACATATAACATACTTCTTTACATAATATAATTTACTAGCTAAAAGAATGAGAATAAAAAAACCCAAACCGTCATTTAATATTAAGTTTTTAGGCAGGGAAAATCAAAGAATTTCCACAAGACACTGTGCTCTCTATAACATTAAATTTCTTGTCAGAGTGAGCACTCTATGGACATAGCAGCTACAAACCTCCACCTTCATCCATCCTTGCAGGGGCAAGACCAGTGATTTTAGGACATTGACCACTGTGGCATTGAAGCCCAGATGCCACTGGTGTCCTCAACACTAAGAGGACAAGCTTCTGAGGGATGGCTTTAACTCTTCCAACCACATTGCTAACACTCTGGGAAGCAGGATAGACAGGTCTGGAATTGGAACTGATGATCTGACAGGCACCATAAACAATACCTGTGTTTGGCAGGAAAGGCACATACAGGCTGCTAAAGACAACCCCTCTCTAAAGCTCCATTCTTGTTTGCAGGCCACTCTCCAAATGCATGAGATAGAGGCCTTACATGGAAAGACCTGCAAAAGTGTTTTTCAAAAGGGTCATGAGGGTTTTTTTGAGAGCAAAACACTGATATAGAGTACATAAGGAAAATACTTCTCTCCAATTACTTTATTTTTTAAAATTTATCAATGATAAATAACAAAAATAGCTGTTTCATAGCACTTGCTCCATAGAGGTCCTTAAAAACAAACAAATACATAATTAAGCAAAAGCATCGGGAGACTATGGTTTGGATTAGGATGGGGGAATTCAAAGTGTTTTCAGAATTTTGGATGTTCTTGGATGTGGAATATGTTCCAAGAGTACTTGAGGCAATAAAATCCTGTAGCCCTTCTTAAGCAAAGAGGCCAGACCTGTGCAGCTGTGCCAGTGCTCACAAGCTAAGTCTGGCTGCAGAGAGGTTTCAAAGGGGTCTGAAGTTGAACTCTGGAAGTAAAATGAAATTGACAGGGATGCTCACAGCGAGGATCTTTTATTATTCTGCATTATATCCTGAATAAGATATTGTGCATTCTTATCATGTGCATGCAAAAAAAAAAGGGTTAAATTCATTAGCACGTGCTTGGGAAACAACCAGTCTATACAAACGGGGGTTTCTGTAGGTATGAAAAGATTGAACATCTATTCCTTTGGCATAATAAATGCAATCACTCCTCCTAGACCCATAATCTTCCTTCCAGCTTCAACCAGTGTATACCAAAGTACGAAAACATGAATGCTCTTCCATTAAAAACAAGGGAATATATCCACTCAGATTCACAGTACGCAGTGAAGTAGGAAAACATGCCCTAGCAGAGGAGAGGCAATTCATTTGTAAGTGCAAATCTTCCACTCCTTGAGCAGAGTTTTCCTGCTTGTGCGAGAAGCAGCTTGTACATAAACCACACGCCCTGTCCTGCTTTACAAGGGATGTATCTGTTAGGGCTGTACAGGCCTGTTGGAGGCCATTCTGCTTTTTTCTGGTTTCCACCTGATTTATTCTGCAAAGCCTGGATAGAAGCTCAGCCGGAGAGAAGAATCTCATTCCAAAGAGGAAAGGACATGCCTGGATTGCAACAGCTCCTCTAGGACAGGAGGTGGATGTCTTCAGGAAGGTGGCAAGAGAGAAAACAGACACATAAACACTGTTATCGGAAAGAGGTGTGAACAGTTCTGCCTTTTTGGAAGAATAATGAAAGGTGACAAATTTGTCTCCAATGCCACACTCAACAGCAGGATTTCCCACTTTTCCAGCTACCAAATGCCAGAGAACACACTTCTAGATCACCAGCAAACAGGAATGCCTGACTCAGATATACTTTGAAACCAAGGGTTAGTTTGCCTGCACAGGAGGATGATGAGCACTGCGGCAACAGGAACAGAGTTTAGCCTTGAACAATTTCTCTTGCTTGAAAAAAGGAGGACTTTAGACCAGTCATAGCTTAGGATTTGCATAAGAGAGTTAACTTCTATTACTGGATCACTGAATATGGTTGTCTAAATGTAGGGAAAATATTCTTATCATCAAGATGAAAGTTGTGCAGTTTGAGAGTGACTCGGACTAAACAATGAAACCACCCCTGCTAAAAGAGAACAGCTGATGTGCACATTTGCACCTGCTCGCTGCAAGTGACAGATCCTGCTGCACAGGCAGAGGGAGAAAAATAAAAGACTACAAGAAGAAAGTTGCTTTGGTTCCTTCTGAAGCCTCTATGCCAGCACACAGTCATGCACAGGAGAGGCAGCATTCCCTGCATCTGGTCTTCTGCACCCAAAACCACTGCACTAATGACCCATCACACTTCAGGTAGCAGAAAGGAAATAAAAACCTGGACACCATGATAATTTTACTACAGACATGCCTATAACCCATGACCAACACCTTTTCTAAGGTCAAATGAGACTTTGTAGTATTGAAAGGTCTGGCCACTTACTACAACATGTTTTTCTAAAGACTAAATGTTGTGAGAGCTTAATATTTTGGACTATGGTAATTTGAAACAAGTATGTTTATTTTTAAAATCACATGAGAGGTTAATCTGTGCTTACAGTCTATTCCAGATGGTCATGCTACCTGGCTGAAGTCAGCAATACCTGTGTGTGACACAGCTGTAAGGAAAGTGATCTGCCAGGATTAGTGTGGTCCTCCATCCAATAGCCCAGGCAGCCAGTACTGATCCATCCTTGGATTATGCTCACACTGAGCATGGCGTGAAACATGGGAAAAGCATTAACTGAAAATACAACCAATAGAAGTTTTTTCTCAAAGCATAATTATAGCACCAAAGGTGCTTCAGGGACAATTCTGCCAAGAAGAAAATGGTGAGACATCTTCTCTTCTTCTCCCAGCAATATATAAACTGCTGTTCTAGGCCCTTCTAGGTAAACGGTTGTTTACCTGGACAATTATCTGTCTCCTCTTCACCTTGATGGATATGTCCTTCCATATGTTTTAAACATGACACAAGTTTCTTTGAGGAATTTACATATGTTTCACTTGCAACACTATTAAGAGCAGGGAATTAAATCACCTCCTTCCCTACTTCTTTTTACCAGCATTTACTTCTTTAAGAAGACAAGGAAATAGAAGGAAACAGACTCTTTGAATTTTTATAGGTAATAATAATGGCTTGAACATAGAAATAACAAAACCTGCCAATAGAAAGTAAAGCTCTTCATAGGCAAAAAGTTTCACTAAAACAGCTGGTCTGATTCTGTTTCAGAACACTTTAATGATGACATTTTAAAAGTTTGGAGATTCGGTTGGTATTTAAGAATTCTTGAGATTTTTCTTCTCTCGAGGTTCAATATTACCATATGATTTATAATTACTTCACACAGTCCTGCCAAATACTCTAAAAGAATTTCAGCCATAAGTCACACCTGGCACTGGGAAGCATTGGCAATAACAAAACTTTGATACAAATTAATCACAGATCTCAAAATGAATTCAGCATCTCACAGAATGTGAACATTTTACTCACAGTAAGGTGAACACCATTTGTATATTCATGGGGACCTTGACTCAATGAAACAACTAAACCCTATCGCAGATCCAAGTGTCTTTGAGGTTGATGGGACCAGGCAAAGACTTTGGGTCAGATCCATGATTATAGTACATTGTTGGAATGAAATGAAAAATGTGCTTTGGTTTTTTGGTTGGTTGGTTAGGATTTTTTGGCTAATGATATGTGGATATTTTCAATCCCCTCTCTTTGCATTTAACAGACAGAGTTTGAAGAAAAGAAAAACATTTGTACTGTAATTTTCAGATGCGTTTAAGGTAAGGGTCTTCAGATTTGCCAAAATTTTCCTCTTCCATTTCATATTAAGAATGCAGCAGTTTCTACCAACATTTGTTATAAATGTTTAAAACTTCTGATGATTGCCTAAACAGAGACATTAAATCAACATCAATAATTTCTACTAAAAGATATAGCAGCGAATAAAAAGCTATATTTAAAACAAGGAAACTTAAAGTCCCAGAAGAAAAAAAATTAATTTGTGAGAAAAAAAAACCAAACAAAACCCACCACCGTGTATAACTAGAATATTTTGAAAGACATATTAAGATATTAACACATTCAGGGAATGAGACAGATCCACATCTCAAGAACATCTCAGGGGAATCAAAATTCAACAAGGGAGAGAACATTTCAAACATGCAAAAATAAAGTAAAACTGAGGAGATTGGAAATTTCCACACAGCATCTCCAAGTTCAGACCTCTCTGGCAGCAGCTGTGTAGCAGACAGAACTCCAGGCCCCTGGAAATATTGCTCAGGACAAATCAGTTTTTAAAACTGATGCTGCTAGTTCTTTGTTATTAGTTTGAATTGTGTGTGCACCAGGTTTATTTTAGTCCTTTATTATTTGAGCTCAAGAGAATTTATTTTCATTTACCAATCCAATAAAGAAAATTGGATTAAGACATCTAATACAAAAGAGCCTTCTAAACTGAAGCTTTTCATGAATCTCACAAATAGTAACCTACTTATCCCCTTACATGTTTAGTGGAAATAAAAAAAGCAAAGTGTTTACTTAAGCAGATCTGGAAGTCCTGTGTCTATACAGATGTTGTAAAAGCAACAATTCCAACAGCATTGAATGAAAAAAAAGGCTCATTTTTGTAAAATATCACTGATTTAATATCTAACTGAAGTTTTTCCTATTATTTGTTTCTTAACAAGATTTTGCCATAGCTAAGTTGGTTCTAAAAGGTTCAAGAGGGGTAGAAGGGAGAGGTTGAGGGAGACTAAAATATGTACATCCTACAGGACTCTGACCTGCTTTAGAATTTGGGTTGGCAAAAATGTCTGCTTTACATTTCTATTTCCATTGGTTATACGTGATGAACGTGCATAGGAAGACTGGTGTTTCAAATTCCAAACCAATTCCACTTTTCTTATTAAGGCTGTTCCTAAATCCAGATGTGCAGAAGAAAACATATCAATGGCCATAAGCAAACTGAAGTGGGCAACACATCTCACCAAAAACACGCTTTCATGCCTGTTTTGCTTTCTTGCTGACACCGACACACATTGAAGCACCAAAGTGTTCCAATGGGTTGAAAAAAATTCCAGCTGAAGAAACTGATGTTCCATGAGGTATAAACTTTGACAAGGCCATCTTCACCAGAGATTGCCAAAAGGTCAAATATTCCTTACGTCTGTGATGAGGCCCTCAAATACATTTGGACACTTTCAAACAAAGCAGTTCCAAGAAATTTCACCCAATGGAAATGTTAAATCCTTCTGTTCAGGTATAAACATTATTCCCAAATCTCCAAATTTCCTTTTCCATTGGGCTGCAGTGTGGGCTCCAGTATCTCACTGCTGTGAAGAGAGGGAAGACCTGGTCTGGGTGCTTTTTCCCCCATTCCTTCCTCATCCCCAACCTCTCTGCCTTCTCTCTGCCCTTGTTTCTGCCAGCAAATGCCACTCCAGCCCCTTATGGACATGCTGGATCCTGAACTCTGCAGTCTCAAATTATTAAAATGGCAAAAATCACCTGGGACTGAGTGAGCTCAGTGACAGCTCAGACCTTTCAGGTCACGCAGCAGAGGAGACACCTTCAGTAATTAGGATTTTCCAGGCAGACGTGAGCTTCCTTTGCCCATGTTCTGGAGTTGCTAATGCCATGTGCATATAGAATGATGTCAGGCTGACATAACACACCTGGTCTCTCTGCAATGCTCCATGGCTCAGGATCACACCAGTTTCCTCAGTGTCCTCAGTGGCAGGCGAAGCTTCCCACCTTTAGAGACTCCATCTGAAAAGCAGAACATGGGTTTTGTTATTTATTCTTAGCATGTAGAGCAGTACCTTTTCTGTCCTACTTCAGCTGAAAATATATTACTACACATCTTTTTCATGAAATAATTACAGGGACAGTGTCAAAGACACTTTGGGCTGCAAAAACAAGGGTAGAATTGTTGCTTCATCTGATGTTACATTTTCTTTGAAATGTTCTTCAAAGAAAAGCTTACCTCACCAAATTACCTTTTGACAGCAGATGGTCTTAAAAGTACTTTCTTGGACATGAATCCTAAAACAAGAATTCCTTGTAAGGAAGTTGATTAGCTACATCAAAAATTTTAGGAAAGGTCAGAAAAATTTAGGGTGTCTGCGTAGTAAGTTAGGCAGAGAGAAAGGTGGCAGCAGGTGTGAAAAAGTATCTGCTGCAGATGTACTCACTCACTGTGATGTGAAGGCTCCAGACAGTGCTGAAAACAAAACAAAATCAACCCCCAAACTTCTGATGGCAAAATTATTTTGAGTGGCTTAAAGACAACACTGGAAAGTTAACTGAAGACACCAGTGGAGATATACCTGGTTTACAATAAATTAAAATAATTATTATAAGTGGTCATTCACCCCATTACTGCCTCAGTTTTGCTTAAAAACTGCACAAATAAATTTTTATGGAATTTTTACTGGAAATAGTGTCTTGTCTCTACTGGCTTATCCTAAGATGACTTACACAATTTCACCTGCACAGAGGTGTTGGGAGCATACAAAAAACCAAAAGTGGAATTTTTGAACATGTCACAATTTCATAAATGCTCTTCTTTTTTCTTTGTTTTGGCTTTTGTACTTTTGACAGTCAGATACTAGAATCTGCTCTGCTGCCTCCTCTTCCTCCCTCTTAATCACCATTTTTCTCATAAAATGCCAGTCATAATTAGTTTGCTTATTACATATTCAGAGGGGGGAAATACAATAGTTTCCAATTTAGGTATAAAAAATGGTCAATTGAACAACAAAGCAGACCTTTGCTTACTCCAAATTTCACTTCTTTTGGAAAAAGACATTAGTTGTAAAAGCAGGATGCTGCACTCAGCACTTTGAGTACAGTAATGAAGGCATCTTAAGTTGATCACAGTTTTACTGAGAAAAAACACACACATGCAAAATAAACCACAATATCACACCACTGAGAGCTAAATATATCCAAATAGTGTCCTGTCTGAAGAGGTTTGGTTTGTTTTATTTTTCCATACACAGAAAGACACTGTGAATCATCGGAAATGTTGCATTTTTGCTTGGAGGTTGACTCTGAACTTAGTAATATCCTGTGACTAACATTATGCAAGAACAAGTAAGTACCTTCTAGTCCTTATCTACTAACAGAACCAGAAAAGAAATCCTATCTTTCTGTTGTCCTGATCATCTAACATGCAGTACAGACTGATAAGGCAAAAAAAAGTCCTGGAACTTCCACTGAGGTGACTGAAAGCCATCACTGTACTGCAAAATAACACTATCCATTTGCAAATCCTTATAGTTAAAAGAAACCTCTCTCAGATTGGACTTAAAACAGAGAATACAGTTATTAAAACAGAGAAGATGAAATGCCTTCTTATTTGAAATTTATTTTAGGGTTTACATGTTACTTTTAGTAATATTCACTTGAGATGCAGTCTGGAAAAAAGCTACTGCTGGATCCCTGGGTTTGAATCTTTATTGATGAAATTCTAAATAAATACAGAAAGCAAGCTCCAGCATACAAGAAGGATGAAAGATGAGCAGTCTGGGAAAACCATTATATTTTAAATATATTGAATACAGGAGAACGTAATAAGATCCTCTGTAGCAAACACAGCAGCAATGAAGCATTTCAGAGTAGGACCCTCTGAAATCAAGACTGGTAGGAAAGGAGAATGTTGTAGTGGCTGCATCAGTGTGAGCAACAGGGTTGAGACTGTCACAAGCACTGAGGTTACACTAGGTAACTGCAGCTATGTCAGGCATGGCACCTGCACCAGGGAAAAACTGCACTGCAAGTACATACAATCCAAACCTCCTGAGAGTTTTTCAGATCAGCAGCTTTGGTAAAGGCTTGTGTGTGCCAGTCAATGCCTATGCTAATTTGAGACACCAAGAATAAGATGCCACAGTCTGACCAACAGATAGGAAGAGTCCACTCATGTACAAGACCTGCAAGGTCAGCATCTGTGTCTCTCCTGGTCTGGCAAGGCAGGTCATTCAGATTCCTTATCTGTACTCACTAGACAGCAAGGACAGCAGCTCCAAGAAGACCTAGAAAAGCTTGAATAGATATTCAAGGACTAGGGAGTTGGGGAGTCTGGACTCACACTCCAATTTTCTATGGAAAATGAGATGAAAGCTCGGAATTGTTCAGAAATAAAAAGGATAGGAACATGAGAGAAAACATCAGCATAAGTGAGGGAGATCATGGCTGATGGAGGAGGGTAAACAGCTGCGAATTAGTTATTTATTGGCCAGAGTAGTGTTACTGAGACAGATGTCCAATTGGGGAAAGTGCTACAGCAAAGTTAATGCTGATGCCACACACTTGCTGGAAGGGCATTGAGCATCCAGCATAGAGCTGTGGTTTGTGCAGTGGTGATATACTTGTGGAACATGCATCTCATCTACCTGGTGAACTCAAGTAGATTTTCCAACATTCCTAAAAATATAGGAAGCTCATCTGTTAAACGCATTACCATATGGAGTTATAACTCATGGTTTCTAAGCAATTGAAACAATGTTTAAGCAACCTCCTCTCTCAAGGATATGCACTGATGTCAATCCACTGCCCTGAAGACTGTGCCTGGACAGGAGCTGGGACTCCAGAGGAAGGCAGCAATTGAATATCTGCTTGACCATTCCATTTCAGGGCTGGTAAAGAACTGTGCTTATAGCAGGTTGTGTTTAATTACTGCCCAAATTACTGTTGACTTTTTTTGACTGGAAGAAAAATATCTGACGACTCAGTCAAAACTCAGGGTAGAAAGAAACACACTGATCCTAGAAAAAAAATGTCCAATAATACAGTATTATTAAACTAAGAATAGCTCATTTTGTCAAATATTAAGAATCACAAAATCCTCTTAAAGATATGGATTTAAACATGAGCATATTTTATTATCCTTCATCACAAATATGTTGATTTTAAAGGATAGCGGTAGACAGGGGAAAAAACCCCCAGAACCACACAAACCCCATCAAAAACCTAAACCAAACCAATCAACCTCAACAATCCAAAAGAAATGAGTAACATTGTTTAATTCAACAAATGTTTTCCCAGTATGCTTTAAGTCATCCGGAGTACGACTTGTATTGTATGAGATACAATGCTAATGAAGGGCAAAATTCATGAGCTTGCATAAAAATATGGTGCTGCTGTGCTGGTTTGCTCAGAAGGAATTAGGGATGAAATCTTGCACACTGAATCTTACTAATGCCCAGTAAAATATACTCATCACTCGTTTTTCTGTAGGAATAAATCTACTTTTACAAGCCCTACACAAGGGATTGCACAGCCTCTAAAATGCTGAAATGCTGAAAATATTCTCAAGTATGCAAATCTTCCAGTTTAAAAATGTGTTATTTTCCCCTTTCCTTGTAACATTTCACATAATGGCATCCTGATTGTGTGACTGAGGTAAAAAACAGACTCCTTTAATTTATGCCTTTAAGAGATGTTGACAAGCCTAAGAGCATTTGAAAAAAATGTTCCGTAAGTTTTTCTGGAGGAAGCATCTCTGTGGAGACTGAGTTGCAGAAGTTTGTCAGTTCCTTAGTCACTGTAACCTATTAATAAGAAATTGTTATTTGGGTTTTTTTAACTCTCACTCTGTGCAGGGATTTAGAGTGCAGCAGAGAAGGAACCTCTCCTGGGACTCAGGAAGCTGTGGTTGGGCTGACAACCTGCCCTGCATGTCTGCTAGAAAAGGAGAAAGATCCCTGCCAGCTCCCAGCTGAAGAATACGGATTATTCCACCTCTTCGGAGTAAACAAGAAACTATGGAACCAGATCTGAATGAGCTGCTTGCTGCTTGTGCCAGCTGTTTCATCTACTGCTCTGTGAAACACTTCAGGGACATACATTCCCTCGGGCCTTTTGGGGGGAAATCTCTGGTCAACTTCATAAGATGGAAAAAAGACACCTTATCTCTGGGATGATGGCTAAGCTACCAAGGTGCTGGTGAGGCATGAGGATCCCTATGGACCGAGCAGTCAGACTGTTGAATTTGCTGCCACAGTGATCTGGCACAAAGTCATGACAGAAATTTCAGGAGTGGAGCTTTTTCCTAGTAAGAAAAGAGAAAAATCTGGCTAATGTAGCTGAAAGAGTTGTAGGGATCACTATAACTATCCTTCATTTAAAAAAAAAAAAAAGCTGTTCAGTTACACATTGCTAAGGTTCAATTTGCAGAAGAGATATCCTGATCTCCTGGCTCTCTGCAGTATAATTAATCTCCAAAGCAGGCAATGAATTCTGAAGGGTTCCACTCACCATGTTTTTTGTCAGCCATTTTCCCATTTCATAAAATAGAGGAAAAAAAGATTTTCACATACTTCAGGTAGCAGGTCTAGAAATGAGGGAGAAAATGAGGAGGGTAAAACCACTCGTGAATTCAGAGCTCTCCAGCACATTTTGAAAGAAGTCCCAATGTGCAGTATTGTCATGGTTTGAAAACCATTTATGTCATGGTTTGAGCAGGCCCCAAATCCAATTCTGATTCCTAGCCCCCCCCTCCCACATCTCAACCCCATGTGAGATGGGTTTTCCAGACAAAACACAGACTGTACTATTGTTGATAAAGTAAGGCTATAGTAATGTAAGTGCTTGACATAGAGTTAAGTTCATAGTAGAATTGTGCTAATGTGTAGTGGAGAGATTTTGATTATATTTGGATTTATAGAAGAGTATATGTTGATTGTAGAGTATTAGAATTGTTGTGATATGTTTAGATTTTGCAGGAGCAGGGGGTGGAGTGTTGTAGTGGTTTGAACCAGATTTCCCCCTGAAGCTGAAAGTGGTAACCCCCAGGGGGTGGTGACCCTTGGGGCTTGACCCAATCAGTGCTCCTGCAAAATATAAACATATCTCTGGAGACCGGAAAAGAAGCAGTGATACTTGTTGTTGGAAGAAGAGGTGGCCATGTTGTGGTGAGCCACGAGGAGCTGGGGCTCCGGCCCCTTAGGGGGCTCTGCCCCCCCAGCCCCCGGTTGGGGGGCTGCAGGGACTCAGAACTGAACTAAGTGCCTGTGTCTGAGATGCCGAAGGAGTTTTCTCCACTGCGAGTGGGTGATGGAGCAGCAGGGACAGCAGCGTCCGAAGAGCAGTGGCAAAGAGCCAACTGATAAGGACCAGAAGGAGGAACATAAGCCAGTATGCTGCATGGAAAACACAGAGATGTCTGAGGAGAAAGGAAAGCAAAAAAGCAGCACCTGAAAGAGGACTGAGCCAGCAGCAGGAACAGAGTTTCGGGGTAAGAACTGGACAAACCAAACCCCCCAAACTCGCTAGAGACCCCTCCGAGAAAGAGGGGGGGTGGTGGACTGAGAGGAGTCCTAAAGTGCAGTATGCACTGCTGAGAGGAGCTAAGAAGCTCATGGCCTCCTGAGAGATAAGCCAGGACGGCCGAAGGAATGTGTGTGGAGGGGGTGACCTTGGGCTTCCCCCCTCCTTGCTGCAGCTTCAGAGAAGCTGGCAGCCATCTTTGAGTCAGAGCATGGGAGCTCTGCACAGGGGCTTGATTTCCCCTGAGGATACCAGACCGTCACGAAGACCCCCGTGCTTCGTGATATGACCGTGGTGATGCGACCTTGTCTGGGGTTACGTAGTCCACGGAAAGACCCCCGTTTTGAGGACGGAGGGCCGAGGGGCTTGGAGACCCCCTCGTGTGTGCTGGCAGAGAGCCAGCAACTACTACTACTGCCTGGAAAGAGAAGAAGAGAGCCTGCTGCCTAGAGAGAGCCTGCTGCTGAGAGACTGGAAGGGGTCTTTTCTTCTTCTTCTCTCCTGGACTTTTATTTGGAGGGAGAAGAGATTTGGCCCATTGTAAATATTACTGTCATGGTAGAGATAGATATAGAGTTAAAATTGTATGCAATGTATTATAGTATTTATTTATGTGTATAGTCTTTGTAATATATTCCTTCCCCCATATTGAGTCTCGTATTTTTGTCTGGAAAACCCATCTCACATGGGGTTGAGATGTGGGAGGGGGGGGCTAGGAATCAGAATTGGATTTTGGGCCTTTTCAAACCATGACAAGTATAAAGGTTTGCAATAAGCAGTTGTTTAACATAAACTGGCATCAATCTTTCATAAAGAAATTCTGTAGTGGGTGGTTTCATTGCCTGGAGATACTTAAGCCTGAAACAAGTTCAGTCCCTTAATAACAACCAAAGATTTTCCTGGTAAGTCCCCATTGCAAGACAATGGGGAACAATTACAGCAGGGGCTGATGTCAATGGTTGTTCTGGGGTTTCCTCTGTCCCCCTTCCCAGAACTTGTTTCAAATCCATCCCTGGATAGGAACACAGCCAGACTCCAAGTGATAATGCTTATGGCAGGTGATGGTTCTCGTTTCTCCAGTACCAAAAAGACAGACAAAAACTGTGTCTCCTTTTGTGGTTTCTCTGGTTCCTTCAGAGAAATTCCTCCTAGAGTAATGGACAGAGACCGTAATTAAGTGCTCTTTCTTTTGGGGCATCCAGAGTATTGACCTGATGTCCCAGAACAGCAGCAGCAGACAGTCCCACTGTTTTTCTCCAGCTAAATCTCAGTGATGTGTAAATACATCCCTATTACAGATGGCACCGGGGTCTCTCTCTCGATTCCTAGAAAAAGAGCAGCTGTCTCAGATTCTCTGAGGAGAAACACAAGACAAGGATGAGAGGAAAACTGCTTCCAAGAGCTCCCTTCCACAGAAATCTGCCTCCTCTCCATGAGCAGGGCACTGTGGTGCTTTGAGACAGGCTTGTTTTTTGTGGCATGTGTGAAAAGTTTTTGTTTCACCTTGCACACACTAGAAATCTTTTCCTTTTGTCCTGGCTGAATGAATGATACTCCCACTAACTCTTGCTGCTAGCCGTGGCTTTTTATGTCCACGATGTAGATTAAAAAGACATTTAAAGGCTTGGAAAAAAATCACTTTTATGTAGCTAAATGCTTGGAAGCCCTCTGCCCCCACATTTGTGTGTGACCTGGAAGAAATCAACTAAACTGTGAATTGTCAGTTGATTTTCCTTTAAATCATGAGATGTTGGCAGGGGACACCCTCTATATACAGACTTCCCATTAAGTGTTGAATGTCTGCAGTTGGAAGCGGAAGTGAGCAAGTTCATTGACATTCACATCACCAATTTTGTGGTAAGAAGCTCACTTATTACAACAATTTCCAGTTGGTCAAATGCAGTTATAACTTTTTAAAGGGTTCAAAATCCTTTTTTAAAGGGTTCAAAAAAAGCAGGTGCTACCAAGTCATCTAGGAAGAAAATCTGAGTGAGGGATATCCTATATCCTCTGTGTTGAAAGGGAATTAAGGAATTAAATGTTCTAAGTCTGTGGACTTAGAGCTGTGCTTGTGCTTTAGCCTTTGGAGTCTTTGGAGTTTGATGGACAAACCTTCACCCACTGACAAGGCCAATGAAGTCATGACATTCCTGACCCTGGAGACCACATTTCGAGAGCTCTCAGCTGCATAGTGGCTGTCATTTTTCCTCTGTACATCTTGAAATTTTGCTGAAGTAGTTCAAATAAACTAAGTGAGCTGAGCTTAGAAACAGGGATAGAAATTACTGAACTTGCAACTATAAGCGCTGTAGAAAGACCATTCTGATTTTCAGCTAGTCCCTGAATATGATGAAGGGTTGCAAGGAAAAAGAGACACAAAAAGGACACAAACCCTGGGAGGCTGTGGAGGATCACCCATTTAACCACTAATAAAAAGCAAGCAATAAGGATAGGTTAAATATGCCTGTGAATAAAAAACAGGTAATGATCAGGATTTAACATTGACCCCAGGAAAACTGAAAGCTTACAGACTGGGGAAGATCTAAAAAAATGCTAAGGATGGAGTTAAATATTTGTTGTCCTCAGTATTGCTGAAGATTCAATCACATTAATTATGTGTAGGAAAGAAGGACTGACAGAGGACAATTACATTAGAGTTGTTAATTTTTATCTGATTCCATTCTCCAAGGTTGGTTGGCTTTACTAAAGACAATTGCTTTCATTTTCTGATTAATGATATAAATAGTGATTTGTGATAAATGAACCTGTTATAAAGTCTTTTTGAAAAGGCGGAACGTATGAAATTGATCACTGCATATCAAACAGTGTCATGCCTGAGGAGTTAAAATGTGGTGTCCTGAAAGTTCTAGTAGTTTATATTAGTAGCACAAACCAGCAAATGACTGCATTTCATTTCTTGCCATTCTCTTGTTTTGATAAGCTCCATAACAAGGACAAATATTTACAAGGTCCTGTACCACGAGGAAGGCTGCAGATACATCATGGAGTCCACTACTGAGAGGGAAATAAGGAGACACTTCTCATGTTTTTACCCTTCCAAAATTCTTTGCTGGAAGACAAGGACCCTATTCAGGACACAATTTTTCAGTTAATTTTTATATAATCACTGAATGACATGGTCTTAAAACCTTTATACGAGTACTATACATTTTAATATTTCACAATTGATTTCTCTGAACCATTAGGTGATTTATGGAAATTACTTTTCCCAGCAAATAACTTTAAATCATGATCACTTGTCCAGGAGCAACAGGGGGAAAAAAAAGAATGGAGTGGGCAGAGTGTGTCAAATCCCACTCGTTTCTACCTTTTAAAGGTAAAAAAAAATTACTTCCACCTACCTGCTGCAAGTCTTCCAATCTCTCCCTGTCCAGAGGAGACCAAAATACATGAGGAAAATTCCTTACAGGCTGTACCTATGATTAATGTTACCCCACCCAGGAGACCTCAATGGGTCTTTGGTGTATCAAGAAAATGACAGCTCTCATAGCAATGAAGTTTATGTATCTTTTTATGAAAAAATTCCCATTTTGCTTCAAGCAAATGTCTGATTTTCTTCCAAGTGAAGGAAAGCTTGTCCAGGGAATGGCTGAGGGTTGTAAGTGCTGGTCACAGGAGACACAAAGGCACAGGGACACCTGACCAATAGCTACTCTGATCCACAGAAACCAGGGTTGGCAGGGATCCTTTGGTGGAGATGGTCATCAGTGTGAGAATGTTACCCCAAACTTAAAAATCCGGGGAAGAGAGTTACCAATATTGATGCTCTAAACTCTCCCACACAGACAAATGAACTACTGAAATTGTTGGTTTACTACTCCTTAGAGTTTATTGTCTTGGCTTATCACAAAACTGATGGAGAAAAATTAAAACTAACCCAAATTGTGCCATGTGAATTTCCCTGCACCGATTTCCTTGGGAAGAGGGAAGGAGCTTCCTCCAGCACACTCAGACCGTTCTGTAAGCCTCTACATGCCAGTGAAGGAGCTGGAGCTTAAATCATCACCAGCATCATTATCTGTTAATAGAGGGCAATAAACAGACGACCTCAGGTAATTTGACTAGCACAGCATGGCTCAGTACCCCTCAGATCCCAGAACAGAGCCATAAAGAGACAGCAGCTTTGGTTACTCTTCCGATACTTCCAGAGGGCAGTCATTTCCCTTCTGCTGCTCTGAGTCAGCTCAGGGGTGTCCTGTGTGTTTACATCTGTGCCTGAAGAGGACATTCTGAACACCTGGGAGTCCAAACACCATGCAGAGTAACCTTTCGCATTTGAGATATTGCCTTGTGTTTGCAGCTGGCAGGAAGAGGGTATGGATTTGCTGTGGACCTTTAGGTGCAATGTGTCTGGCAGCTTTGTGAGGCTGGGTGCACAGGACACAGTGCTGTACTGAATATATTATGTATCTATATGTAAATATCTTTAACAGGGAGTTAGAGATTACTGTGACAAGTGCTTTTGGAAACTCACAAGTCCATTCAGTTTAAATAAAACTTTATTACTAAGTTCATTCATTGCAAATCCATTTGTGCTAAATGTTTATGTTTGCTATCTTCCCTCCTTATCACTCCATATGCTGAACTGCTGTTCCCAACAGTTACCCTAAATTCGCTGCGGGTGTGCAATGCCAGGGAGCAGATGCCAGGCAGCCAGTGCTGATGGCTGAGGTAGTTTGATGAAACCATCACCTGGTTGAGATCACAGTTCAGAGGGTTAAGGTGGTTCAGGCTTGGGAGACCCTTGATAAGCAAATTAAGCACAGAATCAGGAAATTTTCTGTGCCTTTCTTCTGTTCCTTTCTGTGTCACTTCCCCATTATTGCCAGAGGATCACATCAGCTGCCAATGTTGCTTGTTTTGGGTTTTGTGAGTAATCTCTCCTCTGTGTTCACTAGCATGCCTGGCCCATTTGCTGTTCCTGTGTTTCTTTGCTTAGAAACTCTTTGCCACATGCAACACGTGCTTTCAAGTACACCACAATGCTACTGTTTGCCCCTTAGTTACTTTCATTTCTTATATTCATTTACAGTGCTTATACATTATGTCTGGCTACAAAGTCCTTGTACGTTCTTGTGGTTATACTACTACATCTGTGTTTTTGGTTCAAGATAGGATAACATTATTTGCATCTTCATGAGTGCATTTTAACTCATACAGGTCGCAGCTGACATTTATCTACATTGATATCTTCTAATGATACACAACCCCCCCACGCACTCATTATTTTTCCTCTGTACATTTCGAAATTTTGCTGAAGTAATTCAAATAAACTAAGAGAAAGAGAGCTGAGCTTAGAAACAGGGATAGAAATTACCGAACTTGCAACTATAAGCACTGTAGAAAGACCATTCTGATTTTCAGCTGGTCCCTGAAAATGATGAAGGGATACAAGTGATAAATTGTTAAATGAATTCTGTACATTTTTTTAGCCTGCCCCTTTCTAATTGTCAAACAAATCACCAAACCACCGAGTTTAATTGTGTCCTGGCAGAGACCACAGAAAATTATTCTCTGGCATTTGCTGCATCACTGCAAATTGGCTCCTCCCTGCCCTAAAAAACACAGCAAAAACACATCAAGGAAGAAATGGCTCCTTGGTCTGCAAATCATAGAATTCCGCTTACAGCCACTTTGAATATGAGCAGCACCACTTTAATTTTCCCTTTTTTTGTGACACAACACTTTTTATCTCTCATCTATTGGGAGCAGCAAGGACAATCTGGTTTTGCTCTCATTACCACTTGGCAGAGATGCAGACAAACCCCAACGCTGATTGAAGCCTTTTAACCCAAATATTGAAACTACAGAGCTGAATGCAAGGCAGCAGTTTGCCAATTCCTATTTTCCTCAACAGAATGCAGGTCTTTAGGTGGCCCAAGAGAAATATTTGCCATCTCTCCTGCTTCCTCAGGGCCAGCAGGCTGTGCTTGAAAATTCCAAAATTCTTCAGCCCCTCCTGGTTTTGACAGTGACTACAGACATCACAGTGGTGAGTCTGTAATGAAGTGGTGGTGGTGAGAATGAAAGACTGCAGGATGAGGTCTTTTAGTTAAAATCATCCTGGTCTCCTTTGTTAGGGAAGCTCTTGGAACTTGAACTACACAGATGCATTTCTTTTCTTTTATCCACGTATTTCAAACATAACACTGAAAAGTCACTTGCTCCTTTGCCTGCTTTCTCTGAAGTGGTTTGTCTAGATGTCTGAAAATCCTTGCTTCCATTTTGAGTGCATTTGGCTTTATTCCTGGAGACACGTTCTTACTGGGGCTCTTTTTATGGCCAGTTCATTACTGACCTGAAAATTCTACTTTCAAAGGGTTATTTACAACATAATTTACCTGTTGATCCTTACTCCTTCACCAAGTACTGCAAAATATTTTGATGATCCATTAGTAATTTTAAGACTTTCGTCAATAGCCAGTCCAGGTTTGCAATCTTCATTTCAAAATGTTGACATTAGCGACTGGATCACAGGTATGCATTTTAGCAAAGCTGTACAGGTGTTTCCTATATTCTGCTGCCTTCTTCTTGGGCTAGACCAGTAAAAGTAAAAAGAAAAAAAATACTGGCAGTGTGTTTCAGGTTTTCTCTTAAAATCAAATCAAGAGTATATAATAAAATTCATAAATGAAAGAATTATTTTCTGTTTTTTTGTTCATTTGTTTTAAAAAGCTTAGAATCATCTTCAAAAGCATCTCCATTCTCCTAAAAATGGAAGGGCATTTTACCCTTTCTTTCAGAAATAGTCAGACCATTTTCAGGAACAATCTGGCATCAACAACTGCAAACAAAATTCTGGCACTTTCTCCTCCATTTCTCTGAATAAATGTTATTTGGCAGGACATTCCTGCCAGCTCAGTTAGGCAATGACAACAACTTAATCAGTGTATGCAAATAGGATTAGAGGCAGACATTTAGTTGTATTATTGATTTTCTCTGGATAATTTCAGATGGCATTACAAGGAATATTACGGTCTTTCACAGGGACTTGATTAGAGAATTGGTGAACTACTTAGTATTCTGTTTTGTAGTGAATATCCTCAAAGATACACATGGAACTATATTAATTTTTTGGCTTGCAATAATTTTATGGGTTACATTACCTGGACATCAGTCTATTTGGCTTTTCTTATTTGTATAAAACGCACTATATTATCATTAGTCCATTTACTTCCAGAGAAAAAGTTATTCACCAATAAAAAGCAAAGCAAAAACCATGTAGTCAGGCATTTTTTTTCTGAGAACAAGATTAAAGACAATTATTTTGACATTGGGTAAACCACAATAAATCCACTCTCATCTTCCTGCAGTCTTCATAACTCTCCCTCCTCTGAAGTAGAAAGGCAAGAGGAGCAGGTGGGAGCACAGGAAATGCCATCTGTAGATGCGGAAGCAAATAAATTATAGTGGCAGAAGTCAGATATGGGAACAGATGCTCAGAGAGAGGCTGTGGGACCTCCACCCTTGAGGACAGCCAAAACTCCACTGGAGGCATCTCTGGGCAACTTGCTCTGGTTGACACTTGGGCTGGAGATCTCCTCATGGACCTTCCCACACCTTTGATTTTATCATTCTGTAAAGTATCTTTTTTTTGTCAATTCGAAAGGGGAAAATTGTTGGGTTTGGGGATTTTTTTTCAAAGCTAGGGTGTTGTATTTTAGGGCCATTCCAATGTAAAACTGCATTGCAAATGGTTGCTCAGCTCTGGAACCCAAATATAAATCCCTTCTGTCAGCTTGCTGAAGAACAGGAACTGGAAAAACAATTGCAGAGAGAGGTGACCGATATGCCATTTGTTATATTTCAAATATATGAAGATGTATTAGCAATTGCATACTAATAAATGCTAAGACAAAGATGTACTACTAAATTATACTACATCAACATAGGAATAATCAAAAAGTACCTTAAAGGAAAGAATGCCAAAAAAAAAATTGAAAGAAAATCAAAGCTCCAATTTTTTTCTCAAAACCTGTTTATGTTTCCAACCAATGGAGACAGCAAAGTGTCCCAATGGCTCTTCACACTTGAGTGTGCTTTGTATGCTCAACCATTTCACAGGACAGAGCAGGGAAACAGTTTCCATGTACTCAGACAACAACAGATGCTGAAATGATAACTAGCCAAGGTCAAACATGACTTCCTGCAGAGTCAGGTAAATGCTGCAACTTCTCCCATTATCCTGCCCCTACAACCCCTGCAATGGACCGAAGCATTTTGATTAAATTTGGATTTCAGCAATCCTGACCCTGTGGGAGCATCATCATTATCAGCCAAATCAAGCAGCTGGTGACAAGCAGGGACATGTGGTGACTTAATCCTGAGGGACTCCTCTTTCAGAAGGGCTGAGCAGGCAGCCCCCTGCATCCCCTCAGACCTCACAGTGACACAAAGACACAAAATCCATGGGCTCCATGGGCTCTGCAGGTGTTTTGCCCTATCTGCCTGCTGAGCTCCCACTCATCCCCAAAAGGCTGGGACAGGTAGGGTCCTCCTTTCCAAAACTTCTGCATCCCACACCCTGAGCATGGAGATGTCTCTGGCGCTGAGCCTGATCAACTCAATCCACTCTGGGAAGAAAAACTGGTTTGGGAGGAAAAGCAGGGGAACTTTCTCAGGTTCCATGGGAATCATGTCCAACATCACTCTGAGCTGAAACAACAGGGTAAGTGCCATCCCTCTGGAGCACCATTAAATACCCCCCACCACAGAAAAACTTCCCTCACTCCTCTGAGAGAGGAGGCAGCAGTTTGGGATGTGCCTTTGCCAACAGCTGAAGCCACAGCAGGCCCCACAGGACTGACAAGAAAGTTCCATAAGCTTTCTTAAGCCTCCTCAGTTTAACAGATTCCTGAG
This sequence comes from Neopelma chrysocephalum, assembly GCF_003984885.1. NCBI lineage: Eukaryota > Metazoa > Chordata > Aves > Passeriformes > Pipridae > Neopelma > Neopelma chrysocephalum. The sequence goes on from NW_020925676.1 coordinate 3,807,204, forward strand.
CAGGGTGTGAGAAGGAAGCAACCCATAGCTCAGACATCTGGAAGTCACAGAGCTGTGAAAGGACATAGAGTCCTACACAATTCATGGAGAGAACTGACAATTTTACAATAGCACTAAAATATGCTGCTTAAAATAAGTATGCATATTAAACAAGGACTACATTTTAGTTAACTACAAATAATTGTCTGTAACATTACTATACGCTGTAAATTATGCATAATTATAGTAATAAACTAATAATTTTATCACACTAGGTTTGTCTCTTAATGTGTATATAATTCTTAAAATACATGTAAAATTACTGCATCCCTTAAGCTGTTCTTAATAAAACTTTACCTCCTCTGTGTATATAAGTACATTATTTTGCAATACAGTATTATTTTCATTTACTCATTTCAGTAGAAAATAGTGCATAGAAATAAGAAGCTTGTGTAGACCATTTTAAAAAATTGATTTATAATGTAATATAATTGCTTATTATTTATATTGAATGGAAATGTACTTACCTATTGTTTCCGCATTACAAGTCCAGTGAACGTTTTATAACCACTAGTATGATATTGTCCACATGAGACAACCTCTTTTCCTCACATCATGCATATTGCAAGCCTCATACACCAGGACAGAAAAAAACTTCTGTGGTGGGACTTTGACCTGGTGGCTTGACTTGCATTAAGAAGAACTTCAACAGGTCTAAATGGCACTTAGCCCTCTGAGAGTTGAGCATGTGCTGGGAGTCTGGCCCTGCTAATATTTCTGCATAGGCAATAAATAAACATTTTCTAATACACAAAATAGTGCTTGAGCTGTCTCTTGCAGATCAGGGCTGAAGTTTGAGGGTTTTTTACTACTTGAGATTATTTCAAAATATAATATAATGCTGGGATAGAGAAATACTTGCCATGTGTACACCTCGGTGCCTGCTTGCCACCATATGTAATTGGGCACCTCTACCTTCAATTACTGCAACAATTCAAACATTGTTTTATTATACAGTGGAGGTTCCTTATATTCCTTCTGCTAAAGAATATTGAAATTACCTCTGGCCATTATATATGCATTCACTATTCAGAAAAAGACTGCTCCATTTTTTGCCTTTTTCTTACAGATTTTTAGAATAAAGAGGTCCAAGCTGGCACCAGTAATCATGCACAGGGGAGCTCTTTGAGGTAGATTCCTACTAACTAAAGCTGACAACCCAATGCCATCAAGCATTTAGTAGCACACAGTTGTGTATAAACTAATATTTAGTTGCACATTTTGCCAATAACCTGTGAAATCAACCAAGGAAATCTCATTATTTCAAAGCTGTTGCATGTAAAAGCCATTGGAGGCCATCAAGGCGCTGCTGATAACTGTTTGTACATCTGAACACTCCACTGTTCATGTCCACTGTTTCACTGCTGGCAAAAACAAGCTTTATTCTGCCCAGTGACAATAAACACTGACCTCTGCTCATAGGTACATTATACCAAGGACATACCTGTGCTTAATCTGGTTTTGTGCACTTGAGTGATGATTTTGAGCACTGCTTTGTCATTTGAATTTTGTACAGGAGACAGTGATGCTCTGGTCCTGCCACGGGCACAGTTGTATCTCAGGTCTCCCATTGCTTCATTCACACGAAAAAACAAATCTGCTGAAGAACCTTTCCATTCAAAACACTTAGTGAAAGTCTCTTTTCCCTACTGACAGACAGCTCACCAGTGGGCTGAGATCAGATTCTCCTGTTGAAAGAAAATTGAAACCGGATAACTACTCTGCAGTCAAAGAAGCAAAAGTTTATTTTGGATTTGCATGAATTCTGGCCACAATCTAATAATTTTGTCTGTTCTTCAGAACCTTGATGGTCCTACCTGACAGTCCTATCTGACAACAAATGTTCTGCACAGCTTCCTGCAATTTCTGAATTGAATCACACTGTAATATCCTGAACACTGCAGATGGGCACTTTCATTTTATATTTGCAGTTATAGTGGGTTTTAAATCAATAACCATGGCAACTAGTCACATTAAAGAAAAACTCTATTCTACAAAGAGATCTTTTTCTGTTTTAGTTCAGGTTATTTCAAAGAGTCATTTTGTAGATCAACATGACAAAGTCTCCAGCTATGTGCCGATCACTCCTATTGCTCACAAAATCATGCTTCTGACACATCCATTCAGTTGTTTTTCCCCTTCTCTGTGCTCACGATCTTCTGTTCTCCTTTGCCAAGTGCTGCAATAATGGAATAGTCACTTTATTCATAAGTCCCTTATTCCCTGAGAGGCAATCACCCTTCCCGAAATCTCTGTATGTACAGGAAAACAGTGCATTCATAAGAGAATTAGACCTAGTTTCTCAGCATTCTTATTAGCCACAATATTGCACATTTAAATGAGAATTAGTCACAGGGAGTGTGCTGCTCCATTCATCTTCTTAATGACTTTTGCATTTCTAAATACTTGCAGAATTAGGTATTTAGGGTGCAATGGTTGTTACACTCTGGATTTAAGCTTTAAGCTGCCCAGAGTGGTTACCTTTTATTTAAGACATTTTAAAAGCCTTTTGGTTCATTCTAACCTTGAATTAGCATCTGGAGAAATAGTTGCACCCTTTTCTCTAAGAGAAATTATTTTAATTTAGTGAGAAAAATAAGACATTTTGGCAAAAGGTTTTACAGGAGTAAAATACAAACAAGAAAAAATATTTCACTAAAACAGTACAAAAAACCTGCTTCACAGAAAACACTCACTACAAACAATCAATATATCAGCTTTAGAAAAACATAATTCATTGGTTTTAAGCTACTCACAAGAGAAGGAAAAAAGAAGAAAACAGATTAAAAGAGTAAAGAAAGAGAAAAGAGAGAAGGAGAGGGAGAAAAGGAAAAATTATTACCGTACAAGACCTGATGGTTCACATAGTTCAGGTTGCAGGAGAGAGGAGAGAGAGGAGAGCAGAGAGGGACTCACATGGAGTCTCATGTATTTTTATAGTTCAGTTTTCCCTCGCAGGCAGGATATCCAGTCAGTGCCTTCCAGGCCAGAGTGAGTTGTGCTGTAGCCAGTCACAGGCTGCAGGGGTGTGGTGTGGGCAAGCCTTGACTGACACCCCGGCTGCAGGGCCTGCAGCTCTGCTGTGTGCTCTGCGTGGGCTGCAGGCCTTGCCCTCTGGCTCCGTCATGTGTTCTGTGTGGGCTGCAGGCCTTACCTTCCAGCTCTGCCCTGTGCTCTGTGTGGGCTCAGCCATGTTGGCCACAGGCCTTCTGGCTCTGCTGTGTGCTCTCAGCAGGCCTTGTGTGCAGGCCTTACCATGGACCTGCAGGTCTAGGCCCAGTCCTTCTCCACACATACACACACACACTCTCTCTCTCACATTGAGTTGGTTCCGACCCATATCAATAATTCAATGAAATTTGGATCCAGTATCTCACATCTCACAATGGTGCAGAATGGGCATTAGGAAGCATAGCTGCTACCAGCCCTGACTGAGAGAGTACTTAGACAGCCAGATTTGCAGTTCCTGCACATGAAGAAGCTGGAGTTTAATAACCTGAGTTTAACAGCCATTTGCCTCAGCTGAGATAATGGCAGGATGGTTGTGTTTCCCAATGAAGTATCCTTCAAAATTGGTGCTCCGGATGGGGAGCCATGGGCGTGTCTCGAGACAGCTTTGTTACTGGGCAAGTCATCAATATTTTTCTCTTACAGAAAACAGCTATCCTCTCTCTGTTACATTTGTGTTACTGCTTCACGCTTCAATAAGCACAAGAGCACTTCTCTGGGAGAATGGAAGAAATGATGCTGGTAAATAAGGAGTCATGGCAGCCAGGCACACAGCTATCAGCTAGTCTAGCAGTGACAGGTTCTCCCATTCAAATCCTGGTTTAGGCCTCAAGTCTGCTTGAAGATAAAGTTTAGTGGATCCACTTCCGGGAATGCAATGGCTCCCACTTCTGGTATAGGCACATCCAACTCTGAGTGTATGGGTAGTAAGGGGACTGAAGCAGACTGAATGGAGGTCACTGCACAAAGCTATAGGCAAGGCCTTTGTTTTCCTTCACATTTAAACCTGAAGTTCTCTCTAAATCCCTTTTCTCTTTTGCCCCGTTTTCTGTTTTTAAAACAGATTTCTGGTATTTAATGTAATGTCTCCAGGGCAAAGACAGCTATTTGCATTTCCAAGAAAGAGCAGAGAGACCAGGGTATTGGTTTAGCATCTGCAGAGGTCAGTGCAGTCTCAGAATATGAGGGTTGTGAGGACTTCCAGCTTTTCCTCTCATAGTTACTGGAGAATGGAGGCATCAGAAACACTCTCAGATAAATGCTCCTGGCCTAGACATTGCAACAGCAAAGTGTCTCTCTCTGTCAGAAAACCCAGAAAAATGAGCATGATTTTTGTTTCATGCTCATTTATGGAATTTCACCTGCCTCCAAAAGCAATAAATTTGACTCTCAGATCCTTTTTTTAGTGCCTGTGGTCCATTAGGATTTAAACAGTTAAACAGTCCTTCTTTATAGGCATCCAGCCACAACAGATGAATTTGTTTAGTGACTTTCTAGTAATGTATTTTGTCATTATCACTACACTTCTTTATCTAGTCCCTGACACCTTTTTCATCTTTGGCTACTCTAATTCTAAAAGAGATTTCTCTGACACAAACAATAAGATCTGAGTTTAGCATCAGATCTGCACTTGCTGCACATGTTATTCTTTCAGTTTCTCTGCATCTTTCAGCAGATAAAACTCTGTTTTGTCCAAATGTTCTCTTTCAAGCTTGCTAAATTTTTCATAACCATGAAGAATTTATTTTGCTACTCACTCTGCCCTTCTCTCCCACAGTCACTTGGAAAGGAGAAGATTGTTCAGCAGCATCGAGTAGATGCAGTTCCAGCTTAGTTTTCCCTGGAGGTCACTGCCCTTTTGGCTGCTCTTGCTCCTGCCCAGGACCTCAAAAAGTACCCTACTGTTAGTAATATTTTCCTAGTCCTGAGTTAGTAAAACCTCAGCAACAGCCTTTGAAGCCAAACAGGCTGAACATGACCCAAAGGGCACAGGCTGCTCTTTGTCAGAGCTGCTAGTGGGTGTTTTGTGCTGATGGTTTGTGACTCACAGGCCTGTGCTGCTGTTCAAATAGCAAGTACCACCACAAAGCTGTCTTCTTTTTAATGAGTTTCTACTTGATAAGGTGTACCAGTCCAGAAATCACTGTTTCCTGTCCTTGTAAGAGTTAATCCTGTTTCAAAGAGCTCACACCTATGAAGAAACTAGTATTCAGTGGTCTAACAAAAGACAACAATTAAGCCCTTTATACTACTGCCTCAAGGGAGTTCGGGCTTTATCTTTTCCTTCCATTTCTCTGTCCTGCTGAAGCCACAATGGGAGGTGAAGGCCTGCAGGTCTCTCTCTTTCTCTCTATTCTTAGAAAAAGGTACCTTATGGTTTCCTAAACCATCCAGGATATGAAAGTGAAGCTTAACAGAAGAACCTCCCTAATTAAAATAGCTGTACACCGTCCCCCTCCATGTATCACAGTACTTAAGTTCTGAAAACAAACACAAGTAACGCTTATCTGGATGATTTTCTGTGCAGTCAGTTTCAAGAGAGGTCCAAGTAGAAAATAAAATTTCATGAGACTGATGTGAGGATGTTTTCTTCCAAATCCCTGGCAGCTGTGCTGCTCTGGAAACACCAGAGACCTGCCCTTTCCTCTAAACTCCAAACCTAGACAAATTTCAAGACTTGGTTCTTGAACAAGCTCACTTTGCATCACATTCTACTGCTTCTAGACTACTTTAGTAACATCTTCCCTTGTGAATTGTTCTTCCTTTTTCCTTCACTCTAGTTTCTTTCCTCCTTAAGTCTTGTTTCCTATTTTCCTGCTCCATTTCTGACACTCATCTTCATGCTGCTTTCAGGACACATTTGATGTTTCCTTCAGTTTCTCTGGAGAGCAATGCAAGTTGTCACAGAACTGCAGTGACACTCAAGGGAACAAGACCCTCAGGAGGTGTTGTTGGAGAATTCTGACATGGCCATATCAATGATGGCTCATGACAGAGTTCAGCCATCCACTGAAGCAAGGCTCCTGGGGGACTTCCGAGCACTCCAGTGAAAAATCCAGTCCTGGGAAGGAAAAACAATTTTCCCATTCTGATCCCTGAGTCAGAGCCATTCATGCCAGACCAACCAAGGATGAAAAATATTTGCCCCATAATGCAATTCAGACAAAAAGTTTTGTCTGAAAAGAAGCCTAATGTGTTTGTCCCTCCAGGACTGTTCTGGAGAAATGGGAGCTCTCTCCAGAGTCATCTGAGAAATGCACTCTGCATCCTGAAGGGATTAGTGCCAAGAAATACTGTGCTTCCTACATCTGTGAGCTGTGCTTCTTCTACTGCCACTCTTACCTGCCAAGATATTGGCGGCAGAGTTAATTCATTGACTGCTCAGGTGTGGTGTGTTTACAGCTGAGCAATACTTTTAGTCACAACCACAACGGATTAAATTTTGGGCATACTTAGCACAGTTTTCTATCAGTTTTGGTTTCCAGCAGCCATCCCTCAGAGATGTGCAGGCTAGATGCTCCTGAATGATCTCTTGGGACAGATCGCTAGAACTCTGTCCCAAAAGAGCAGTTTGTCAGCTTAAAACTGTGGGACCTACTTATGGGAAGGAAACAGGCAGAAACATGAAAAATATGAGGAGTACATTGGAGGGCTGTTTTCCTGAGACCTGGGAGATTGCCTTTTGCCAGGAACTGTAGCATTAATGTCACACAGGCAGCTTATAAAATTCAAAGCATCTTCACAACAGCAGGGCCTGTACATATGGAAATTTTATGTTAAATGCCCCTTGTCTGCAAATTGTTTACAAAATGCACTAAGTAAACACCTACAACAGCGTATGGACAAACATTCCTCTAAGGGGAAAATTGCTGCAACGACAACCACCAGTCCCAATGCCATGAGCACTATAAGGTACTGCCAGAGTGAAGTGGTCTGTGGTGAATGGAGCAGACTGTCCCTGCAGCGCCACAGGCTCTCTTGTCCCTCATTTGTGGCACTCCAAATGCTACAGTTGCTCAGACTGAAAACATCTCCCCATAAATTACCTCCACTAATTGCAAACTTTCAACTTCTCATTCCTGAAAAGTGTCTCCACTCACTAGTTCCAGCTCAGCTTCTACATACTAAGAAAATGATTCTCTCCCTCCAAGCACAGCTTGCAACAGCTTCCCCAGAATCCACTTTGTCCTGTTTGGGATTTCCTCACCTTACCTCCCTCTGCTGTTCAAAGGGCAGCCAGAGTTTGGATTTCCCTCTACATAAAACCATAGGGGGATTTATGACAAGTTCAGCTTTGTTTCTCTTCCTGAATGGGAATTCACTATAAACACACCTTAAAAATCCCCTCAAGCACGTGCTTGTTCCCATGGCAGGTCCAATCCTCTCACTCCATCCAGAAGACACTTTCTTCCTGGTACTGTTTAAGAACAGGAGTGTGTCTGTCTCAGAGATACACATGATGAAATTTGTATCAAGTTCTTCCATCTCCCTTCCAAGGAATATTTGCACTATGTCCTTCTCCTTTCTAAAGTTTGGTCCTTATTAACTGTACAGGGAGGGGAAAATACTGCAGTGAAGTCTGGTTTAGACAACGGAATGACAAATTGCCATGTCTTCCAAGGACGGCAATGTTTCATCTGTAAAACTGAAGTGCAGACATAAAAATCCCACCATTCATTCTGACTTCATAAAGTTATGCCATTTCATAGCAGCAATTGTATTCTACCTCCTCTTATTCTCATTACCACGGAGCTGATCTGAATGAGAAATTAGAGCTTTAGAACAAAATGCAAACTGCAAGTTACCACAATTCTCTGTACTTGACCCTTCCATCACCGCTTCATTGCCTGTTCCCCAAGCACCTTCTTCGTTTCCCAATGCCTGACCAGGCTTGGTGAGTCAGAGCCCTCTCTGATGACCATTTCCACTTATCTCCCTCCACATGGAATTACAAGGTGAGGTTCTCCCCTCTTCTTGCCCTACCCTGAGCACTCACAGACCCCTCCAAACAGGGATGGGGATGCTGAGCAGACCTGGCAGTCAGCAGCTCTGAGCCTGAGGTCAAGTCCTTCCTCAGGCTCTGGTGCAAAGAATGACCATGAAACAAAGTAAGGGCAAAACACAAAGGCACAAGATCAGCATCAGCAGATTCAGCTATTTAACCATTCTTTGCATTTCACAGAGCAATAACATCTGTGTCATCTATGGGTGAGCAGAAAACACATCACTGAGAGGCTGCTCAGTGCCATAAAGAAGGAAAAAGCACAACTGTTTGCCTGATCTTTTCTTCTGAACCCACAGCACTTGCAGATCCCTCTCTGTCCACAGTCTACTCCGTGTTTAACTGGCCCTCCTGTTCCAGTCTCACCATCTGAAACTTCCATCACTACTGACTGCTTCCTATTGTACCCATGGGACACCAAGGACAACCTATTTCATTCCCCTTTTTAGCAGCCTTCTAAATATTTGAATGCTTTCTTGTCTCCCCCAGGCTGTTGTTTTGTCAATTAGGCGAACTTTACTCTTTGTATCTTCTCTCCAAGTGTGGTCATGGACTCTCTGAAGTTTTTTCACGTCTTTCTTTAAATCCTTTGCCTGTAAGGGACCTGCTTGCTGAGGTGAGGCCTCCAAACCAATGGCTTCTGGCCTTCCCCTTCCCAAGTGCTAAGGTGACACCACTGACTCAGCAACCCAGTTCACAGTCAGCTGTGTCTGGTTTTTTCCACCAAAATGATGCGATGCACTTTCTTAATGAATCGCATCTGGCTAGTTTTCACGCGGGTTAAAATTACAGTTGTTCTTGTACTTCTGCAAGATAAAGAGGTTTTAAGGTTTGGAAAAAAACCTTAAGCATGTTCCTGCTCTACATTACATAGCAAAGAGACATCATCAATGTTTAAACTTCAAGAAGACAATACTCCCTCAGAAGCCTCCAGCTTCCTGCAAATTGGTGACTAAGGACTTAACTAAATCACTTTGTCGGTGAAAATCACTTAGAGAGTTATGAAATCCCTCCGTCTCCCACTCTCTACTTTCTGTGTTGGCATCCCCTGTACTGGTGGTCATCTTTGAGGTGCTGAAATGTAAACAGTCTAATAAAGAAAATCAATTTGTGGAAGCATTTGTATTCTGCCCTTCAGATATCTGTCTGAGTTAAAATCACCTCTCTGTGCAAACCAGGGTCAACATTAAACGTCTGCTCAAAAGGACAAGCCCTTGAATGAATCCAGAGTCTGCAGCTGGAACAACCTATGTCAAAGAAAGGCCATAAGCCATCAAGGCTGGATGACAAACTTTTTGTCATGAAGCCAGTAACATAGTTTCAGTCATGAGGGACTAGACCCCCTCCTTTTTTTTTTTTAATGAAAATCTAGTTAAACACAGTGAAAGTAGGTTAGTTCATAAGCCATGAAGAATACAAACAACCATCCAGGGCACTGTTGTTAACACTGATTCATATTTAAACACTGACCCTGCAGAGCTGCCCACCTTATAGGATTTGCAAAGCTGTGAACTTCAGCTCTTGTTGCTCTGTCATTCATTTTCTCCCATTGCTTTTTCCCAGACCAAGAGGAACCCTATCTGGTGTGCAGATCTTTGCCTAATTAAAACCATTTAATGAGTGGGACAAACACCATTCTACAAGCCATTTACTACACCCGTTAAAATACACACAATCATGACTAAAGTTACCTTAAATCACATTCCCTGAATAAGTGCATGTACTGAATGTGGCTCTAGTAGTAAAGTGCAGAACAGACTCCAGTGCCCAGAACTGCTCTTCCCCTGTAAAAGAATAGACAATATGAACACCTTTCTAGCTGTTTCAAGAGCCTTTGGGTCAGCCCATACTTGACTTAAGGTTGTTGCAGGTACAAGATATAGGCTGAAACTGGAGCTAGAAATAGAAACGAGGTTACTCCTTGGAGATCTGTTAGTGGGTTAACCTCTGGAAAGCTTTAATAAATCACTCCATTACTCACTATTTAAATCAGAATAGATAAATGAAGCTTCTTACTTGTCCTTAAGAAGCCATTAAACCACCTTCAATGAAGTTCTGATTACCGATTATTGCCTGGAGGAAAAATGGAGTAAATAGATAAATAATCACCATGGAAGCCTTTGTCTCACTGAAGTCAATGAAGAAGAATTTAATTGATTTCATACCCATGGCCTCTAGGAGACAACAATTTCCTACGCTCTGTGTTATTAGTGACTGAAATTTCACAACATGGTAAGTCACATACTGCTTATTGTCTGTGATCTGGCTAAAAAAACACTACAAGATTTGTAAATAAGACAGTATTCAAATAGTTTACTAAGTTTTTCTTTTCTGTGCACTCTTCCAAAGGGACAGCTATATATAATAGGGTCTGTATTTCAGTTTGATGGAGCAGTTTCTGTTGAAAATGTAGATGAGTTGAAACTAAAACACATACTCTGCAGAAATGTGTCACTTGTAATGACAGTTTTTAAATGGGAAAAAAAAAATCTTCAGTAGTTTTGAATTATTGTGTATGAATCTTTTAAAGTTAGATTGAAACAACGTATGTATATATTTAGCATATCATTATAGCATTTTAATTATGCCATGCAAACTTATGAAAAATCTAATAAAACCTTACCATTCTCTGTTTTTTTAATTTGTTTCAGCGTTGATATTGACAGATACAGGAAGAGTTTTTGTTATTTATTCAGCGATAACAACACTTGAAGAAAAGCAACTGTATTTATTTCATCAAAACCATGCAGATGACCAACACAGAAGGGTGATTTCTAAGGTTTCAGCTGTCACCAACATTTGTTCTCAGCCTGAGCATGAAAGAGACATGGTGACAATTATCAGAGGCAGACACAGGTGGGAGGTAGGGAAAGTAGTCTGTGTGTCCAGAATAAGATTTTCTGCCTTGGGTATGCTAATCTTCCATATCTCAAATTGTCCCAGTATGCTAATTAGACTTGCTCCTGGCTTTGAAGATGGTGCCACTGAAGATTTTTCCTGAACTTATTTCCTTGAATTGACAGTCACTGACTCTCACCCTGCCCCCACATTTAAATACCCACTTCCAGTGATTTTCAGCACAGTCTGCACAGCAGCTGGAGTATTGCAAACATGCCATGTTTCTGGCTCTCCAGCACACGTCCCTCATGGACCATGGAATCTGGGTCTTTACCAGCTGGGAAGTTTTCATGGACTCACGGGGAAAACCACAAATACCATGGTTAAAGGCCCATCCTCTGCTGGATTCTGTAACTCCCTGTGAAGAAGGTTTTCAGTGTTCTGCAACCGAGTCAAAACACGTTTATGGAAAATAACATCATGCTTTACCAGGAAACATGTTTGATTCTCTCCCCTCACATGTTTTCAGTGGGATAATGAAGCAGTAAAATAAGAAGATAAAATATGAAGTTTGGGAAAATGTCTGCCTCTTTTCTGCTGTGTGCATGGAAAAAAGCAAGTGTAGGTGTGCCTACAGACAGCACCAGCTTTGGCAGGCAGCTGGACTGGGCTAAGAGCCTTTGTATATTTATGCAAACAAGATGGTGCATGAATTTATGTGACATTATTTTAGTCCAGACAGAACCTCACCTGGAAAGGCTGGTGATGAAGTATTCTACTAGCACCTATCATAACAGTTATAAGATGTAATGAGGAAAATCAGCTGAAGTGGAATGGTTGTTCTCCTAGTGACTATGGGTAATTTTTTTGTTTTTTGCTATAGTAAGATATTGCAATCTAATGCATTAGTAAGACATATCTGTAATTCCATCTGTTTGATGCTGATTTAGAAACTCATCAAAGCTCATTATTAGAGCTGTACTCAGGGATCTCATTGACTATTTGTGGGAATTACTTAGATAAATACATGGGAAAGGTGATAAACACATTTAGAAAACCACATTTAGGCAAACATACTGCTCAGGGAATTTGGCTGCCCCATCCCTGGAAGTGTTCAAGGCCAGGTTGGACGGGGCTCTGAGCAACCTGGTCTGGTTGAATGTGTCCCTGCTTATGGTACAGGACTGAAATGAGATGATCTTTAAGTCCCTTCCAGCCCAAACCAGCCTGTGATTTTATGATTCTATGATTCTATTAAAATTGCCTCAGATGTTTGAAATGCTGCTGGAAGGCTGTAAGGGTGTTACCCTTAACCTTTTAAAGGTTTTCCTTCTAATAAATAACACCATTGTCATTACAGACACAGTTATTCTCTGTGAAATTGACACTGCAAGCAGGATGCATTTTGTGTGCAGAGAGATTCTGGATATGGATTGGAGTTAGGTAAGAACAGATGTCACATTAATATTTGGCTACTGAGAAGACAGATGAGTGATTGCAGCATGGAAGCACTAGGCAAACTGATAATGTGCTTCCCAACACCTGCTGCTGTTGTTTCCTTTTGCTGGATTGAATATAGCAGTGACATAAAGAAGAAAGGTGTATTACAGTTCATAGTTCTCAGTAATAGTCAATAATAGTCAGTTTCAGCATTTTATACATGTTCCTATTCATCATGCACCAACATGCAATAACCAAACCCAAGAAATCATTAAGTGTGTGTGGGGGGGGGGAGAAAAAAAAAGAAAAAAATCCTGCAGAGCAATAAATTATCCATTTTTCTGGAGGGAAGCTCATTCAACCTCTAATGATCTGCAGCAAGGAAAAACCCAGGTGACATTTTAAATCTTTCTTTTTCCCCGGGCTGGAATTTCCCAACAACTTAGATATGAATTATCAGGACTTAGGTCAGCAGGCTTACTTTTGCTGTGGCCCAAACTAGAAAGGGAAAGGAACCCCCAAGGTATTCACCAGCAGATTGATATCCTGCAAGAAATACATCCCAACATAACACACGAAGCTTTTGCAACTAAACAAGACTCCCTCAAAGCAAGGAAAAGCATCAAAACAGAACATATATTCTTTTCTACTTACATTGACTTGATATAGCATCTTCCACAGCATCGACTTTGCTGTGTTTCTCTACTTCTCCACCTGCCTTCGGCAGGTTTTGTGTTTTATTGAGTATCAAACGGTGTGTTACACTCATGTACTTTGTATCCACCTGACTGAACCACCCAGAGCTAACCCCACACCGACAAGGCAGCTCAGTGTCTTTCAGATACTGACTCCACTGACGCTGGTGATTCAAAAGTTGTCTGATATCGGTTTCAGAATGAATAAACATAAAATATTAAAACCTGATGCTTCAAAAGCTTACATGGGAGCAATTCAACATTTACCTGAAATGTTCCTTTCAAGTCTATTTCATCTATATTGAATGGATATCCATTAATTGAATGGCCCAGTTGCTGAGAATATTGTGATCTTTCTTCCTAGGTAGAATTGTACTCACATTAGTGAAAATTTAGGTGAAGACTCCTTGCCTAATGAGTGCACCGGGGAAAAAAAAGAATGAAGAGATAATTTGCCAGATCCTAAATTCAATCCTGGTATTATTTCACTCAGCCACACCATATCCCCATCTGTTTTAGGCACAAAGCCACATGCTGGTACCCAGTGAGTCCTGTGCATGTGTGTGTGTGTCTGTGTCTGTCTGTCTGTCTATCAGTCAGAGACCAGCTAACTATTTTCAATTTAAAACAGGATTTGCACTTTCTGAATCGTGTGTCACCACTGTGTCACCACTTTATCACCACTAAACACTCACTATTTCTCTTTGTCTGCAGAAAAACACAGCTCCTGCTGGCAATACTGGGAGCCAGTGCTTGGGGTTTCATTCTGATAAATAGAGGAAAAAGATGATGAAGATTTTTATGAGTAAGAACTCAGAATAACTGAGACAACAGAAAAAAAAGTTCGTAAGACCCATTGCTTCAACGTAGAGGGAGTGTGCCTGTATCTCACTTTATATGTTTGTCTCCAGTTCCAGTTGGAAGCTGCACATTCTGGGCAGGCTGAGAAGTGCCAGTGTTTTTCTGACAAGCATGCTCAGGGTCAAACAGCACATCTGCTGTTGCCTCTCCAATAGCTCATCTGTCACACTCAGGTTCAGTTACTTCAGATGCAACAGAAAGATGACCCTCTGCTCCAGGCCAGCAGCCCCTTGTCCTCACATGGAGCAGCCAGGCCCAGACAGTCCTTTCTTCCCAGCTCCATGCTGAGAATGCCAAGGAGCTGGCTCAGTATCAGCCACTTGCTCCAGACCCTTCTTATGGTGTGGGCTCAGGTTTACACCTGAAGAGGAAAGAAAAATAATTGGGGCACTATAAGTATTGCTGGTGGCCATTGCTATGTGCCAGCCAGTGAAAACAGGATTTAAAAAGGAGAGGAAAATGAGGTCAGACTTGTTAAAGCACCATTTCTGGTATCTGCAACAATTCTGACAATATAAATTAGGTACCAGTTCCAAAGTCCCAGCTGGTTCATTGCACCTGTGAAAATGCAGTTTTTCTAAGACAAGAGAATGAGGTCTCAAAATATTAATTCTTCTCCTTATCCGTTTTCTCATTTTTCTTTCACCATTCCTTTTGTTTCATTGACTCCTTGTAAATTTGAAAGAGACTTGCAAATAAACTCTTTGTCCTAATGGAGAAACCCAAACTGCCTGACAGCAGCCATATTCTTATGGAGTCAGGGTTTTTTTCTTCTTTCTTGAAGGGTCATGTATCCGTCCTTTTCAGCATGATTTTCCCTTTCATTTTTTATGCATGCTGTTGTGTGTAGCTGTAGGCAGTTTTTACGTCATTTCCTATTTTATTAGTAATTTTCATTCAGTTCCACACTTCCTCTTTGAGACTGATGAAGGACTTTGTCCATGTATTCTTACAGTTGTCAGGTCTCCTCTACGGTGATTTATCCCAGCCACTTCCAGGAACAGTTTGGAGAACATCTCAGCATAGTTTAACAGTTTACTCAGAGATAAACTGCCTCAGATTAGAATTGCACATTTCTCTGATGGCATCTGCTGTACAGGATGCTAACTGATGTGTTTACTAAAAACATCAAGAACAGCAGCAGAACCTTGTATTTTTCTGTTAGAAAACCCAAAACTGACCTTATTTCCCTCTGGCACTAGTAGCTGCAGAAAGAGCAATTGTTTAAGAAACAAATTTTGGAAGTGTAAAGCTCCAGGAGCCAGAACATTACTAACCACAATCTGCAAAATTGTGTAAGACATACAGTGACAAAGGTAACAGAGACACGAGTGATGCTGCATTCCTTTGGACATTTAGTGATTCATCTGCATCAACCTGCACGACTTTGGATGGGGACAAACCTGTTGGGAATATGCTTGACTTCTTGAGGTGCTGTGACCTTCACTGGCTCTGCTCTGACATCAGCTCCACACTGTGTTAAACAGCAGGATTAGAAATGAGCCATCAGTGTTTCAAAAGCACTCAAGCTCCCTTTGAGACTTGAAAAACTCAAAAACCCCCAAGAAAACAAAGAAATTCAAAGATATATGCTTACACACAATGATGGATTATCGAAAACTTCCAAGTTTGCCATATTGAAGTGTTTTACTCTAAACATTTCTCATTTATTTTCTAGCTGGAACTCAGACTGAGGGGGGTAATCACCAGCTTCATTACTGTGTGTTTCTCTGTTTCAAAGATTTCATTCAAGACTTAATGCCTTGAAATAGGTAAACTATGCATTTAATCAGATAGCATCAGTTTCTATAACCCCATTTCCAATCATTGCTGCAATTATAGCAAACCACACTCAGAAGCAGGTAGTAGCTAGTGATAATTTTCTGGTTTAAAATTTCAGACTTAATAAAGAAAATTTAATTAGAGTTTGTAGCCATTTAACTGTCTACAATATTATCTTTAAGACAGTGGAGGAAACGGTTTATTTTTGTTTTGATTCTGTGAGGTCTTTTTACTGAATATTCTTTTGAATTAAATAAGATTTGCTTTCAAAATACGGAAAAAATTTCTTCTCATCTCTTATTCTCAGTTTTTAACAGAAAGCAACTTCCAATTTTCACTCAAACTCAAAATATTTTAAACATTTCAGCTATCACTGAAACTATTTGGTGATGATATTCCCATGCTGCCTATGACATTTTGGGAAGCACAGTTATGTATTTTTTCAGAGAGGTCCAAAGAGATCCTATGAATTCCTGTTATGCATCTTGAAAGAGCATGCACTTGTCAGGAACTAAAACATAACACTCTTATTCTGGAATTCTGCTGCTAGTAGATTATTTGTGACCATTTGATTAAATAGAAGGGTAAAAAAGAACAGCAGGTATCATCCCTATGTTTTGATGTAACTGAATGTTGTCAGGTGTGTTAGGGGGAAAAAAAGACTTTTTCTTAGTCTTAGGGGAAAAATAAAAGCAATATTTGTATTATTGCTATAATAAATTTAAAAAAATACAGAAAAGCAGCACATGTATTGATCAGGAACACGAAGGTTCTTGTTTTGAACAGCAAGTCATTTCATGCCTTTTATTCAGAATATCTTAATGTTCCACCTGGAGATCTGGGACATAGATTAAGATATCCAAAATATTAGTTTACTAAAGGACATCATCGAGGAAAAAAGAATGAGCAATTATATTGTGTCCATCAAATGTCCAACAATCTGAGGCTTTTGATTTGCTTACCGAATCCACTACTCCTGGAAATGTTTACCAGGATGCTTTGAAGGCCTTTGCATACAACACACTCAGATGAGATGGTTTACCCAGTCCTTAAAAAATTGTGAATAAAGTAATCAGCCTTTTTCTGTGAACACCGTTCAACCTGGGTGACCCCAATTCCTCCAAGATCCACACATAGAATTTCCATCAGAGAAAAAAAAAAAAGAAAGCTGACAACCAATCCTTTGACAGTACCACCTCTCTGCTAATTCTTCGTTTTTTTCACCATCTAATTCTCATTACCCAAATTTGTACAGTCCATTGCTAATGTCATTCTGGTTAATCTTCACCATGGGGATATCTTGGATAATTTGAATTCCTCATAACTGCAGTCAGAACTTGTGATTTCATTTAAGTATCTGAAATCCCAAATGAGTCAAACATATTAGGGGTACCATGAGTTACAAACCCCAATCAATTCCCTAATGTGAAGACAGCATATTTTTCCCTTCAGTCCCGATGTATGCTCTTCAAGCAGCACTTTGGCATCGTGGAAAAATACCTCTGGGAGTAAAATTCACCACGTAAAACTAAGTGTAGTGCTCTGAGTTTTCTTAGTACTTCCACAGATGACCTTGGAATGATGGCTTACAGTGCAGTTCACTGGCTCATGGGGTTGTCTCAGTGCAGTATTTGCCCCCACTGATTTCTTTTATCCCTTTCATTTCCTCCATGATGCAAGCAAACATTTTTCCTTAGATCAAACAGCCCCCAGACAACAATCCCACATCTTTTGTATCACTATTTCTCTTACTGCTTGGACTGGACAACAAAAGCTGCCACAAACAAAACAAAATTAAGCGGAGTGGAAACTCATCTGTGTGGCCAATAAAATTCCTGAGGGAGAACATGTCCCTCCCAGAGAGCAGAAACCATACATATGGGACAATACCTCACCTCAGCACAGTGAAGCTCACTCTGTAAAAGCACAAGTGGATCTGCACAGAACAATTCCCCAAGCCTGGTCCCAGACGCCGCTGCTGGCACTACATAGGGGTAGGGAATTCTCTCTGTCCCTCACACTGTAGGATGTCTGATACAGTCCTAGTGACAAACACCACTGGAAAAGGGCTTCCTGGTTTCCTAGTCACCAAAATGTTGGAGCTGAAAAACACAGCTTGTATTTAACTACACCAATTTCCCTGTAGTTAGCTCTGATTGCTCTACTCCCTGAGCTCCACAACGCATCAGGAATTCAGCACAGGAAACCAGGGGATAAAGTAATGGTGTACTGAGCATAACTCTCTGATTTGTAAGACTTTAAACCTGGACACTAAGGCACAAAAACATGACTGACAAGCTGGTTAGTGCTTTAAACACCCAGAGAGGACAGTGATGTCTTAACATTGATCGTGATCTTAACTGACACTGAAAGAAAAGATTCCCCCTAAATCCTTCCATCCACAGAAAAATGCTAAGTGTGTGACAGAGCTGTACCATAAGCAAAGGGAGGAATATGTAACTACAGTCATGTTGCAGCCAGTATTTGATAAACCCCTCTTAAAGCAGTGAAGCTTCTTCACTACTTGTAGGGGGCCAAGGGGAGAGGATTGGGAGGAAAAATTTCTCCTTTGCCATGACTTCTTGCCTAAGACTATCACCATGCAAGTCCCATGTCCAAATTATATCATGCTTCTAGAAAAGAAAGTCTGCAGAAATAAAAGTTTCAAACAAATCAGAAAGGCCAATGAATTTGAGTTCTGTTTATGAGTCACATTTTGGCATTATTACAGACATAGTGAACATTTTTCTTCCAATATGCTTTTCCTAAAATCAGAAACGATTCCTCTTCTTCTCTCAAAACACTGTTTTGGGACAAGAAAGATTGATTCACCAGCATGTTGCCTCAGCAGCACTGTGTTTTTTTATGCAAAATTATTTTGCCAACATTTGTTTTATGAGTTTTACATCTCTTTTAACAGAAGAGGCAGGAAGAAATAATTGTCTTTATCTTACCATTTGTGGCTTCACCTTACTGAAGGGGCCTTGGGAGAAGGCAGAAGTGAATTGCCACTGATAACTTCAACTTTGTAACATATGTTTAACATTTTCTATAAACAGAAAAGTTGAAATTTTGGGATACAACTGTCCAAAACCATCTCAAGGCACACTAACCTTAGTACATGATGTGCAAAATTTGCCAGAATTGTGCTGATCCTTGGTTTATTTGGGATCAAGAGGCCAATGACTAAATTATCACCTCATTCCACAAAAAAATCCCTCACAGGAAATATATGTCATTTGTGACTGAAGGAAAGTTGAAGTCTGAGTTATGCAAAAGAGCACAGAGAGACAGCATGAAGCACAGTGTAAATGTTAAGATTGAAACTATTCCTGTTATTTGTGTGTGGACAGACCTGTTTAACATCCACATCTAGTGCTGCTTCACTTTATATTATATCATCCTGTGTTTGCTCTTTCATCACCAAAACTTTACTTAAGGAATGTATCAAGTTAGAAACCTTGAAAAATCACTTCTATTTTAAATTCATGTCTTCTCTACCAGGATGCAAGCAAGAAAATGGACTATTTAATTGCCTGTGACATCTCCTTGTGGCATTTCTGATTCACTTACCTGCTGCACTCTTCTTTGATGAAGACATAAACCAGAGTTCACAATGTGAAACTTGTTCCGGGCTTTTCTCAGCAATAGGTGATAGGCCTGTGCAGCTATGAAACTATAGTGTGTTGGAGAAAAGCTGAAGTCCAAGAGGCCCTGTTTCAATTTGTGCATTATTATCTGTTATACTCAAAATAGATACACTATTTCAAGATACTGAAAAAGGTGATAAACTATAAGAGGTTTTTCTGTAATGATTTTCATTTGCATAAAGCCAAGATGTGGAAGGAGGAAATCAGTCCTACAAAGGAGTGATGTCTATATGTGTTAAATACTTCTCTCATGTACCTGAGCATCTCATGTAATTAATATATTTATGCTGAGTGCTAATGCGGTAGAGATGGTTCATCTCTGGATGAGTGGTGCCTAAGATAACTAATGGTTTCTTGAAGGTCAGACAAGGTAGTCGTGGTAGTGTACAAAATCCTTATATCTTCAATATCCTAAGATCACACCTTAACCATGGCATCTTTATAACTCATATACTGAAATCCAAATGCACAGTGTTCAGAAGAATTTCTATATCACCCTCCAAAATGGCTTTTATTTTCCAATCAGGATCCTTGGAAACTTCTACCACCTTAAGGAGCCGCTGTCTGTTCCCATTCTGTCTCTCAGAGGTCTGATCCCATTGCCCAGGGATACACATTACTGACACACCCCCCCTCCAGTAACAGTCAGGCCTTGGGGGTTGATGTTGGGGAAGACATTGTACAAAGCTGAAGGAGTTACATTTTTCAGGATTTAGATTTTCATTCAGAGCAACCCCATCTTGCAAGTAGCTTGGATTTAAGCTTGTCCTCTTTCCCAGGCATTGGTTGTTTTCCTCTGCACTACTCAGTTATACTTCAGTTGGAAGTGAAGAACAGTTTTGGAGTAGCTCTCAAACTTAAAAGTTGAGCAGGAGCATTTTCCTTCCTCTCTTGTTGGACAGGAACAGTTTGTATTCAGAAAAGGTATAATTGTAGAAAAGCTTTGATTCCCACTGACTTGGATGCATTCAGGATTACATCTTCAGCCTCAGTGACTGGGCTGATATACAATCTTGGTCACACTGATGTCAAAGTTCTGCTGCTATTCCTGGACAAAATGAAGAATAGATCAGAATGTCAGTAAAATATCAAGGACAAGTTCTTCAGGTACCAAGATTTGCCTACAGCCTGTGCTATGGTGAAGCACACATTTTATTTCTGGTTAGGAAAGGTTAGGAAAGCAGCATCTCAAATGACACCAAAACCATCAGCAAAATAATATACACTGCAGTAATTAAGAAACACTGTTGCATTTTCTTTAAGATGTACCAAGAACATCATTGTAGGCTCTATGTTTGATGTCTATTTAAGATGTTTCCCCCCAATAATTAGAAGTCTATAGAGGAGGTTAGAAGTGTATTGCACGTTAAAAAAGCCTTAGCTTACAGGATAAAGTGTGTGGGCGAAGAGAGGAGACTGAAAGAAGAAGAAGAGAATTCAAAACCATGTCTACGTGTACAACCATGCGCAATTCATTCAAAGTTAAAATAGGCTCTGTGAAGGATGAACCAACAGTAATGTCAAGCAGAAGTGCAACTCTGTTTGTAGGTGGGCAAGCTAATGTAGCACCTGTAAACCAGAGACCTGCAACCCATGACCATGCAAATTTCTGTCTTTATTTATAACTGCTGTCCATGACGTTTCTCTGTCACTCCTTCAGACAGTCAAAAACTCTGTAGATTCTCATGCAAGCAACATTCTGCTTGGGTACAGGCTGTAGATTTTCCCCAGGATAACGAAATGCCACATTTATCCCAGCACACATGCTAAATGTGCAAATTGCATCTGTCATAACCTGATGCTGTGCTGGGAGAGAGAGAGAGACAAATTACCAAAGACACGTGATGGTCTTTCTTTCAGGGAAATCAATGCATTCCCAGTCAAATATCACCTACTGAAGGGATGTAATATTAAATCAACCTCAAAAAATTTAAATTACATATTTTTGGGGGGTTTTGTAGTTGTTGTTTTGTTTTGCAGTTAGTAGTACCTGCTGTTGACATTCTATTTTGCTTGTTTTAATCTTTTTTGCTTTATTTTTTAACAGTCTTACACACATGAGCTGTACATGAAGATGATAGGACAAAACTGGCACCTCTGACCAGTTTCTATTCCTGACAAAGAGGGAATGAGGGTTCCTGGCAATGAGAGTATCTCAGCCCTGCTCTCTTGGCCAGTGAACCCCACTGACACTCCCTTGTACTGCCACAACTTTTGAGCCTTCAGTCCCAGGAATATTCTTCAGTTTTCATTTCACTGAATTTTCTGCTCAGAGAGGAGATTTCAGATACAACATTTTACTTGTATCTCAGACAGCAAAGAGATTTGGTGGTGAATTTAGAGAAACTAAATAGCCTTGGATCCAGGCATTATTCCTCTTCATCCTTAGCAAATGCATCAGCTGAGACTCCAGGATGCCAAGGGAGACACCCTGCCAAATAGGAGGCCTGTAGCTTATGAATGAGCTGTGCTTTTGGAGAAACCTCCCTCACTGAGGGTTCTTCATCAAACAATATGATGACACTTATCTTCATGTCTTGAATAGCTTGAAAAACAGCCTTTTGCGTAGCATTATCATCCAGGGGTATCAGTGTTTGACTTACAGACACGATGAAGGCTCCCTTCCACAGGTCAAAGAGGAGAGATCCTGCTCCCACACCTCAGGTTTAAATCTTGAAAGCAAACAATAGATATCTCCAGATTCTTGCAGTGAGAGGTTAAATTAATTTGATGGGATCACCACATACTGATATACACATTTCATTTCTCTGGCTTCAGTGCTGTTTTAATATTGTTCTGCTGCCAATAGAACTGAGTTATGGTCACATTACAGAACAGATGCTAGACAGTCCCTTCAGAGCACAGTGAGCCACAGGTCAAGTGACAGACACATTTGCCTAAGCATCCCAGCCTGATCGGCATTGCCATTGAGCCTATGAGGTGGCTCAAATATGCCTTTCCCACCTACAAGGTACACTGGTGCATTAGTGTGAATAAATGCCAGCCAAAGGCTCTATATTCTTTTCTCAGCTTGAAGGAATATCAACAACATTGTAAGATTCAGTGTTAAGGAAAGCCATATTTATTTATGTCTTGATCAAGTAGCCTTCAAATACACTGAATGAGTTCTCTAAGAAATCACCAAAACTAGAGAAATTTAAACAATCATAGGTCATGCTACAGTACTGGAAAATAAAATATTAGTTTAAGATAGTTCTTCCAGTCCATCTGTAATCAAAAGGAAATGGTATGTTTGCCTTTCAAACAAAGACAAAAAATTGCTTAACAATTATGCTAAGACTTACACAGGGATTGTAGAAGCGTTTGTCCTCAGTATGCCAGAATACATCCTGAAGTATATGAGTTTGGGTTTGTTGTTCCTAAATAGTTAGTCAGAAGCCTGTTTTTCTTTCTTTTTTCTTGTTAGTTAGTTTGCTTGGTTTTTTTAATTTTGTTTGGTTTTTTTTTTCTTTAAATAGAGGAAAGTAAATGTGAGAATTTAAACTTGCATTGATTCCAGCCCCAAATAAAACTGCTGTGGTATTACACAGAACATGGTGAAAATTGCACCACAAATGGCTGTAAAAGATCTTAATTCCAGGAGGAAGAGCAACTTGAGCAGTTTATATGACTGGTTACAGAATTTGATCAGGCAGAAATTATACTCATTTAGACTCCAGAAGCATAGTTTTGCTATAATCAACTTCCTTGAAAGTCTTTTATCACAGGATCTGGGTTTCTTTAATCTTGCTTTATGTCCCTGACTCATATGTCTTTAGCAATTTTACTTAACAGCAACAGAAGTGTTTTTTTCACAAGGAAAATGTCATCATACTCTCAAAACAACCACCAGCTTGACTATCAAAATTCTTCTGGTTACAGCTGGGTACTGTTGTGCTCACCCACACATTTTTGCCATGCTATCAAGCATTAATCATCATTGATTAATGTTGCCATGATCATTTACTTTCCCAAGATTGTAGGTGGCTGCAGGGATTTACAGCTCCCTGCACATTGCAGCAAAGTGGACTTTGGAGCATAATGGTCCCTACCAGCACAGAGAAGAGTATCACAGCTTAATGACAGGAGAGGGATTCAAATTTTTTGAAGGATTTGCCCAAAATTTTCCTTATGTACCTATTTTTCTCTAATTTGTCTATTCCCGAGTTTATTTTGGAATGGAATAAGAGTACAAGGCTTTAATGAAGATACTGAGCTAATGACTACACCATGAACATATTATCTAAAGATATTTTCTTTATGTTTCCTGACTGGAAGAGGAAAGTTAAAGAACAGTACATTTGATTTATTTTCTTTTTAAAAACCCCACACAAATTAGGATTTGTGTAATTCATACATACTTTCATGTATTCCCACAGTTTTGTAGCTTGAATGATCAGGAAGGGGCTTTCACTTGGTCAGCAATGAAGGTGTCAGGTGCCACTCAGATTCTTCAGGCTTCTGGTGGTGAGTACAGC
The DNA here is from genome assembly GCF_003984885.1 of Neopelma chrysocephalum. Taxonomy (NCBI): domain Eukaryota; kingdom Metazoa; phylum Chordata; class Aves; order Passeriformes; family Pipridae; genus Neopelma; species Neopelma chrysocephalum. The sequence goes on from NW_020925676.1 coordinate 3,830,998, forward strand.
TTCTCACCAAAGTGATGTGAGGCAGGAGGAGAAGACAAGTAGACCTGCACACCCAGGGCCGAGGGGACCATTTGTGTATTTGCAGATTTATTCTGTTCAAGGGCCCAAATGCTGTCCTCTGGAGCCTGTCATTTCAGGAGTGTTCCCAGGATGGAGGCCCATCCTTGTAATTGTGCTGGTGAAAAAACTGCTGCCAAAACAAATGGCAGAGAGAATTCCTTTCTGGGTTTAGAGCTCCTCTGCTGGTAGATAGCACCAAGAGGAGCAGTTTTGCTGGGCAAGCAAGGCACAGCCCTAAAAACAGGCACCAACTGTCCTTGTGCCCATCACCCCAAATCCAGGAGAACTGCAGAGAGGACAAACCCTAATTTTACAACTAAACAGGAAAAATCTTGTGCAGGGACTGGCCTGAAATGCCTGGATGTGATGGTCTTTCCTAGTGAGGCAGAAGAGAAGCCCTGTGTATAGCGAACACGGGCTATCTCACCTGGTGAGATTTTAATGGGCAGAGCCATGTGGCCACTCCACACAGAAACCTTAGCCTCACACCAGCCAGCCCTGAAACTAACAGATTATGCTCTTCCAAACGGAAAAATAAATGCTTGGGCTAATGCCTCTCCATGATGACAGTAGCCAGAGGCAAGAAGGGATGGTGGGACAGCCCAGCCCAGTGGTGATGGATCCTGGGCTCTCCAGAGTTGTGACCAGGGTGTCACCAGCCCTTCTACCCTACTCTGGAGGGACAGCAACTCCAGCTCCTTCCAGCAGGTGTGGGGCCAGGCTCCATCCCTCGTGCTTTTGAGGAGCACCAATGCACTGTCTCGGGGACCCCTGGTGGCCTAGTGGTTAGCATGCAGGACTCTCACCTCTGCGACCCAGGTTCGAATCCCAGCCAGTCCCCCGGGCAGATGGAGCCCGTTAGCCCTGTAAGGCCATCCATCTATGAGAAGGTCACTCTAAACAAACCTACGTCCTGAGGACTTCACTGCCATTGTCCAAGCTTGCTTGGCCCCGGCAGATGAACCTTAGGATTAAAGGGTGGGCTCAGTTCAGCGCAGGCTGTGTCTCACCTAAAAAATCCATTGCGCAGGCTGGAAAGGTAAAAAGACCTTTCCCCAAATCTTCGTTCACGAAGACTGGCCATTATTATATTATTAATGCACTGTCTTCCAGAAGTATGGAGACTTGGCAAGCGGAGAGGGACCTGGCACTGTGGGTGAGTGCCACTGGCACTGGATGAGCTGAAGCAAAATATCCCTTTCTGCTTCTTCCTGACAGTAGGGGCACAACCCACGGGGCTGGGGGACTGTCACCCAGGATTGGCCACTGACCACCCAAGTTCTCCAAATCCTGGCATAGCCTAGGGAAAGGCAGTGAGAGGAGAAGGTGTCATCCAGCTGCAGGCAGTCCATGCTGACTATTCCCACCACTCTGCCCCTCACAGGAAATCTTAGCAAGGCATCAGGAGCAGGGATGAGGCACAGGGCCACAGACACATAACGCAGGTGGCCAAGAAAGAGCAACACAGAAATGAAGAAGTTGAAAAAAGAAGACGGTATTTCCATTTTCTCCTGACACTGTGAGCCTGCAGAGCTGGACATCCCATTTTGACATCACTGAGGAGTGGAGAATGACATCACTGAGCAGCAGATTGTGATATCGTAGAGGGATGAATTGTGACATGTCAGCCCTCATTTCTTATATTTGGATGTCAGGAGAGCACTGGCCAGTCTAGCTTGAGACAAAAATGGCCACAGACAGCACCTGCCCTATTTGCCAGGACACTCGGAATGATGTGGCTTCTGCTCTGCCCTGTCGCCACCAGTTCTGCCTGGGCTGTATCCTGCGGTGGACAAGGAGAAATCCATCGTGCCCACTCTGCAGAAGAATGATAGAGACTGTCAGGTTTTCTGAGCAGAGTGAACAGGACTACATACAGCTGGTCATCACCTCCCCTGAAGAGTCACCAGAAGGCCATAGCCAGGCAGAGAGAGCTCCTGGCCACCTGGAGATCAACAGCCCCCATGCCCCTGTGGTGTCCCCTCCATCTTCTCCACAGGAGACACTGTCCCCAGATGACCAAGGGGCTTCTAGGCTGGAGCTTGTTGGTGACCTCCTGCCCGAAGTCTGGGCAGGACTTTTCTGTCGACAACAACAGCTTCTGGATCCCGTGCGGCCCTGGCTGCGCCAGAGGCTGGAGGGAATATACTGGGGCCGGTGGTGGTTGGTAGAGGCCACAGAGAGCTGCATCCTGCGCTACCTCTGCATCTATGGTCCAGATGCAGAGGTCTTGGTCCAGAGGCTGCTGATGTTCCTGGAGGAACACACAGCACTGCTGGTCCATGGCCTCATCAATGCTATTGCAGAACAGTGCAATGAGGACGCCAGGAGGCTGCTGCATTTGCATGCTGTTGGGGATGAGGATGGCAGCCCAGCAGCCAGCACCAGCTCCAGCTCCAGTTCCAGCTGGTCCATGTCCAGCAGCTCCCACAAGGGCACTCCTGTCAGCTGCCCTGCAGGCTCCGATGTGGAGGAAGAAACTGCTACAGTAGAGACTGTCCCCCACCAGGGTCCCAGCTGCCCCCAACCTGAACCCATCCCTGCAGAGGAGAACCAGTCCCAGGAGGAGCCAGAGCAGGCAGCAGTGGCAGGTCCCTCTGCCCAGAGCAGCAGCCACAGCCACTCCACTCCCGGTCAGGGCAGGGGCTGCTCACCTGGGGCAGCCCGGTGTGCCCAGAAGAGAAAGGCTCCCAGCCCTCTGGACTCTCCCCAGCCCAGCAAGAAGCCATGACATGGGCGGACCTGACCCCTGCAGCCCTGAGGGATGCAGATGAAGTGATAAAATTTCATCTCTCTTCATTGCCAATTTCCCATCCAAGAACCACAACCTGAGGCTAATGGAACCCACGGCAGGTTTCAGGAAGTGGCCTCCCCACGTCTGGCTTCTTGAAGGGGCCAAGTGTGGTCTCTCTTAGGTCCCACAGAGCCACGGGTCTGAATAAATCTATAAATATCTAAGTCCCTCAGTAACTGAGAGAGCGTGACATACTGAAACGCCAGCACATCTGAAAATCTTGTGCCAGATTCTGTCTGGCTTGTGAAAGGAAAGTTTGGATCAAGTATCACAGAAGCTATGGAGAAAGAGAGTTCCAATACAGTTCTTGCAATTTTAATTGATTTGAAATTGATTGTTAAGTCTTTAAGGACCTCAACAAGAACCCAGTAGCTACTAGGCAGGAGTGACTTTGCTCCACAAAGACTCTTCTGTGAATGAGTGGTCAGGGGCAAACAGTCTTAAGGTGGTTAAGTCAGTTGTTCTGCTCCAATTAGCACAAAAGTTGTTCCTTGATGACCTCCAAGGAGGAGGCCAATATCAGACAGACAAGGTAAAACTGAAGATTTAGATAAAAATGGTGACCAGACATTTATTGTTATTTTTGCTGCTAGAACTTACATAAGTTGCAATGGCAATCCAGTCTGTATGCTGGATATATGATTTGTGCTATATCAAGCAAAACTTCAGATGTGCTCCAGAGCACGTGGGCTCTTAGACAGCCACAAATCACCTGTGCTTGTGAAGAAAGATTTGGTGAACCTTGGCATAAGGGAGAAACAACAATACAAGCATCTACGTGATGAGAGTTCTTAAGGTATATTACAAAAAATAATAAAAAATAATAATAATAATCCCATGTCCATTTTGGTCCATCTCTTTTGGATTTTGGCTCAGATTTCTCCTTCCAAGTGTGGGGTATCTAAAAGAACCTGGTCAGAGAGTATTGCACTCTGACACACACCTGCACAGAGTCATATCTGACTCCAAATCCTTCATCAGCTTTGCTGAGCTCTTTTAAAGCCTCTCTCCTAGGAGAACACAGCTACTTGTTGATTCCAAGGCTCATGAATTTTCCTTTTTACCTTCTGGAAAAGGGATGCACCTTGTGTTTGTAAACATCAGAGAGGCACAAGAGAAAAATTTCATGTTTAGATGGAAATTAAGTAAAAGGAAGATCACGGAAAACTTTCAGAAAAAAAAATTGACTGTTTTGCCCCTCTACAAACATTTAATCTTTCTCTGCTGAAATTTCCCCAAAGCACATTTTCTGTCCCTATTGACTGGCTGCTTTCAAGAATTGTCCCAGAAGGATGACACTGTCTGTCTTGTTTTAGCTGCTCAGATCATGTTTTCTATTCTTTCTTGCCTGTGATTTCCTTGCCTTACTGCAACATGCCCAAGAAAACCTATGGGTTTTGGAGGTGATCATTATAATCCAATCTATAAATAATACATCCTTGCAAAGAACACACTGAACCATAATATTTGCACATGATTTGGTCTAAATGACCTTGATCTGGTTTCTGGAGGGTCGTTTTGTAATTTAATGGTTCAGCTGAATTCTTTGTCCTGAAAGATTAAGTTTCTCATCAGGAGCCATTCCAGACCTTTTCAAGATGAAACCAGCCATGAGAGTACTGCATATATATGTGGATTTTCTGAAGTGATTACTTTCCTTGTCTAGTCCTTCTGAAAAATTATCCTGCTGAAAAACAATTGCTGTAATTGAACTGAAAGCCTGCTAGGTAAATTTATTCCAAAGTGTAAGTTTAATAGTTATATATAAAGCAAAATATGAGTTTTGCCAGAAAGTCTTCTAATGCTATTCTGCCTATTTTCTTTTGGTGGGAATAATTCCTGTGGTCTTTTTGTTGATCCCACAATTACAAAGAATGCTATGAAGCAAATTAGAACTGAATATTTTTAGCTCCCATAGAAACATTAAACAAAATAGCAGAAACAATTACATTTGAGCTGTATTTCCAAAGCAGGTGTTGTACTTTAGTACTCAAGGTCAGAGAAGGGAGAAGGAGAGGATGTGTGTGTTGAACAAAAAGCCATAATGGAATTGTGCAAATTCATTCTGTTCTCTCCTAAGTGGATATTCACATATTCAAAACATCATTGAAAACTGAGGCCAAAATTTCCAGTGATTTCATTTCAGTGTGTTAAACCACTATAAAGAGCATTATTGGTCTGACTTAACAAGTGTCTGAATGAATGATAGCAGAAAATCTGCACATTCAAAATGACACTTTCTTGCATAAGTCAGATTTTCCAGAGGATTCAGAAAACTGGTTTGAGTTTGGTTTGGGTTTTTTTTCCCATCTCTAAAAGAAGCCAAAAGAGCTCATATCTTCACTTAGTCAGTTCAAGGTAAACAAGTTCCGAGGTGTCACTTGGTTGCCACTGAGATCACAGATATAGGATACTGAGCACTTCCAAAAAGATGTCCTTCATTTTCAGACTTATGACAAAAAAATGTAATCAAACTAAAAATTAAATCAATTGAATTCAGACACTGTTTTGCTCTCCACTAATACGGTAGATGTGTTGGGATGGGGGAGATCCTTCAGGCCTCGTTTCAGTCCATTACCTGGAAGGAGTATGCCCTTCCACCCTGCCCCCCACCACGTGGCCCTGAGACCCCCCAATGGAGAACTCACCGGACCACCAGGGGAGAGAGGACGAAAGAGAAAGTTTATTGTGGGAGGGGGCTTATATAGCCCTTGGGGACCAATCACAGGTGAGGGGGTGTTACAACCAGGTAAGGAGTTCACAGCCAAATAAGGAAAGGGTTAACAAAGGACCAATGGGAGCACCTTGGGACATCTTCCCAGGACACTCCTACCTGAGATAGGGGGTTACAGGGGAGGCATAGGGAAAAGCAGTGACTCTGCAAAGAGCCATCTTAACACATGTTCAAACAACATTAAAAACTTCTGATTCATCAGTCCATTTTTGGCAGGACTTTTTCCATACATCCATTGCCACACACTAAACCACAAAACTGCACTCTACCCTTCTCATTAATACAAATACATAAACACTGACAGCACTGGTTTGGGGAAAAATGAAAACTGTCACTACAGTCACCTCATCAAGAGAAGAGCAGCTAGTGTTGGCAGCAGTGCTGCATGTAAGTCTCTAGCCATCATATTGATTTACTGTATTCAGATTAAGTGGAAAATGCAAAATAAACTCAATATTTACCTCCAAATGAGCTACTGCGAATATAAATTTGCTTACCTGTTTGTCATCCAGGCATTTTACCAAAAGGGAATGTAACATGAATACCACAGAGAAGACTCCTTTTCACCCTAATAGTGCTGTTACTTTATGGGTCATTTAAAGTAAGTTATAAATATCTAAAATATCTGTGGCTCTGCATTCAAAGAGGATTTATATCTACATTTCCTAGATAAATCCAACTGCCATTTTACAATAGCAATTCTGTCCTCAAGAATCAAGATCATGTAAAACAATGAGGTGGAAATGCAACTGAAAGGTAAAGCTCTAAAAGATTCTGTACATTTAGGCGTAAGAAAAATTTGCACATTCCACAAGACACCTTCATGATGGAAAACAGTCATTTAAGGCTGCATTAATTGTGTAATAGATTTTGTTTGGTGACACTGTAGCACTTATTTGAATCCCTGATTTATCACAAACTCTGCTTTTAAAAAAGAAGTCATCTAGGCAGTCACACCACAAGTTCCAAGCTCCATGCTCACAAAGCTAACCTCTGTCCCGTGGAAGTCTCCAAAAACAGATGGACCACTCAACTGTAGCTGGAGCCTGCACCAGGGAACAATTGCCCTTACGAAAACCACACACTGCCAAAGCTCCTCCAGCTGTCACCCAGCCATAAAATGCCCCCTTAGGTCCCCGCACACCTTGTCCATGTGACACAGGGAGCATGGCTGAGCCATTTCATCTTTCCCAGCTCATCTTTCCCAGCAGCATCAGCACAGGTAAACTTTTCTCCTCTCCTGCCCCCCTCAACAGTAAATTTAGCCTTAGGGCAGTAAGGGTTTGATGAAGATTTAGTTTCTTCCATCAGGTATCAAGAAGGATCGTTTTCTGGCTCTGCACTGAGAACAGACTAATACCCACTATAGCAGAAGGAATTCTACCTGAAAGCCAATGTGGTTTCAGAGCCAACAGGAGTACCACAGACATGGTATTTGTTCTCAGACAACTACAAGAGAAGTGTAGGGAACAGAACAAAGATCTCTATGTAACCTTTTTTGACCTCACCAAGGCTTTCGATACTGTGAGCAGAAAAGGTCTATGGGAGATTCTAGAACGTTTAGGTTGTCCCCCCAAGTTCCTTAAAATGACCATCTCACTTCATGAGGATCAGCATGGCCAAGTCAGATATGGCGATGCACTTTCTGAGCCCTTTCTAATTACCAATGGTGTGAGACAAGGCTGCGTTTTTGCACCAACCCTATTCACAGTCTTTTTCAGCATGATGCTCCAAAGGGCCATGGCAGACCTTGATGATCAGGACGGTATCTACATTCGATACCGTACTGATGGAAGCCTATTCAACCTAAGGCGACTGAAGGTCCATATTAAGACCTTAAACCATCTTGTCCAGGAGCTGCTTTATGCTGATGACGCCGCCCTTGTGGCCCACACAGAAGCAGCTCTGCAGCATTTAAAATCCTGCTTCACAGACGCTGCTGAGCTCTTTGGGCTGGAAGTCAGCTTAAAGAAGACAGAAGTTTTTTATCAACCGGCACCTCAGGAAGTCTTCCATCATCCCCATATCACCATTGGTGAATCAGAGCTCGAATCAGTCCAGCAGTTTAATTACCTAGGTAGACTCATCTCCTCGGACGGTAAGATTGACAGAGAGATAGACAACAGGTTAGCAAAGGCATATAGAGCTTTCGGAAAGCTTCATAAAAGAGTCTGGCGAAATAAACACTTGAAGAAAAGTACAAAGATCAGTGTTTACAGAGCCATAGTGCTGCCTACTCTCTTATATGGATCTGAATCATGGGTCATCTACCGCCACCACCTGCGACTCCTAGAACGCTTCCATCAACGCTGTCTCCGCACAATCCTAAACATCCACTGGTCAGACTATGTGACTAATACCTCTGTTCTAGAACAAGCAGCAGTCACAAGTATTGAGGCCCTGTTGCTGAGAACACAGCTGCGTTGGGCAGGACACATCTCAAGGATGAAGGACCACCGCCTCCCTAAGATCTTGCTTTATGGTGAACTTCCCACTGGCTGCTGCAAGAGAGGAGCCCTGAAGAGAAGATACAAGGACTCCCTGAAACAACATCTCAGTCTTGGCCATATTGATCAACATAACTGGCCTCCAATCGGGAGGTCTGGAGACACACTATCTTTAACGCTGCTGATGCTTCTGAGAAAGCACGCAGGATCACTCTTGAGGGGAAAAGACAACGCAGAAAGAATCGAGCCTTGCAGAATATACCATCTAAGGAGTCCTTCTGCTGGGCCTTTTGCAACCAGATATATCTATCTCATATTGGCCTTTTTAGCCACCAACACACTTGTAACAAACATGGGTAGAGCCCTTCCCAAATCTTCGTTCTGGAAGCCTAGCCATGATGATGATGACTTAGCACAAACAAAACTATGTGTGTACATACATATCTCTATTGATTTCTCCCTGTAGGTACAGAGTCTAGAAGGGTCCAGCTGTGGAGGCATTTCAAAAGCAGGTACTGTCCTGTGGCCTTCTCTGAGCACTGTGTGGGACAAACGGACAGCCAGCCTGCCCCAGAGGGTTCTCTGAAGCCAAGATCAGCTCTTGGCCAGTGAGTGTTTTCTTCTGGTCTCTTTTCATGGGCCATTTCCCTGCAAACTGAGCAAGGGAGAAACCTCTGCACTGCTCTCTGGTTGGCAGCAGAGTTGTAGCATGTGGGTGTCCAGGAGGCTGCAGCCACTGTGTGCTGCTGCTCAAAACAGCTCTAGGCACCATCCCAGTGACACTGAAAATGTGTTCCGGATGTTTGCACAAGGAAAGACTGACTGATCACAAAGGGACATGCTCCAGGGCTCTGAACCATGCAAGGAGAACAAAAATAACTGGAGACATGGAAATTGAAGTGCTGTGAAGCAGAAAAACTAGACAAAACTATATCTAAATTCATGTTCTAATAGAACAGGCTGAAATCTCTGAGATGCGACCTGGAAGTAACATGATAGATCATGTCAGTATCAGCTGGATCACTGTTCACACGGATTAATTTTCACATTTAAATAATCCATACTGTATTGATTTCATGAATCCTCTTTCACATACAGATTCCAAACTGCAACAGGCTGTAAGGTGACTGATTTTATGCTCTTTAATTAAGAACTACATCCATTGCTTAGGTACAGTTTCCTATGCATAAATCCAGAGGCAAGTGTGATGCACCACACAGTGAGAAGAAAATTACATGTTAGAAAGGTCTGGAAGGGCAAAAGCTAGTACTAGAAATGCATGTTAATTTTGAAATCTAGACAAGAGACTACCATTTTCAAAAAAGACCAAATTAAAAATACTCATTAAACTGCCACTCACAAAGTGGAGGGAAACCCGAGAGACTCAGTTTTGGTTGGTAATTCCTGGTTTTGAAAGTGCTAGGTTCAAAATTCAGGCTGCACTGCTGTACCTGCGACTGGGCAACGTAATCCCGAGATGTTTCTGAGTCACTATCAATTGAGAAAATTCTGCTCATACTTAAAAGTATCTGGAACATCTTGGGATGCTAAAACAAGACTATTTCCTATGCACATGCTTTCTCCAGGAGGGACATGTGTTCCTCCTGCCTGGAGTGCAATCCAATGCCATGAGAAACAACCCTGCAGCACAACAGATAAATAGCAAAATGCACAGCACCTGAAGTACAGAGACTTCACAGCCTTTCTCCAAAGAGAGATGCTTCGTAGTTCAGGTTTTCTTCCCCTGCTCTTCAGTAACACTGACCTACAGCCCTGAGGTCTCTTTTCTCCCTTGGTAGGCAGCAAGGACTAAATTACACTTGCACTTACCAGGTGGTGCCAGCCATTCCCACCTTTGTTGTTCCCTGCAGCATTCCCATTGCCTCAGCTATTCCTCCCCATCAGGTCTCTGAGCACGTCTCGATCACCATCACAGCATGTGCTGCTCTCCCCTGGTAGAGATCCTCCTCCCAGCAAAAGGTGAGTGCAGCCACCAGAACTTGCACTGTCTTCCCATGTAGGAAAATCCTGAATGAGAGATATGCCTTCCACTGCTACATGTTCTAATACTGCTAATTATCAGCTGCTGAAAATATGAATTTCTGTACCCTTTTCTCCTTCCCCAAATGTTACATTTTGCACCCCATACCTGCAAACCCTTCATCTGGTCAAGGCTGAATGTCTACCCCATCTGTAGTTAGATGCCACCACTTGGCTCAGCCTCTCTTCCTTGGACCTACAACTTTTTTGCCAGTTTGTGAAATGCCTCCTCTTCTGTCAAGGCACCTTCCAGAGCTTAACAAAGCTGGATAAATGGATGGAGAGCAGCCCTGCAAAGATGGAGTAGGGGGATACTGGAGAATGCAAGATTGGATGTGAGCCTGTGCTGTGTGCTTGCAGCCCTGAAAGCCCATGGTATGCTGGGCTGTGTCTAAAGAAAGACATCCAGTGGGGCAGGGAAGGGGATTCTGCCCCTCTGCTCCAGTGAAACATGGGAACAGGTTCCCTGCAGAAGTTGCAGATGTCCCATCACTGGCAATGTTCAGGGTCAGGTTGGATGAGGGTCTGATGAGCCTGGTCTAGTGGAAAGTGGCCCTGACAACGGCACATGAGTTGGACTAGGTGACCTTTAAAGGTCCCTTCCATGCCCAGCCTTTCTGTCATGTTATGATTTCAGGACACATGAGATAGGAGGGAAAAAGAAATGAAATGCAACTGAGGCAGTGATATAATGAGGGTAAGTTCTGGGGTAAATGTGTGCAAAGAACTCCACAGAGTATCACAGCACCTTGAGGCAGAGTCCTTTAAAAGCATGAGATGCATCTCCTGAAGTATCTGTGGCTTTAGCTTTCATAGGGAACAGGGAATATGTAGTTACTCTGAAATTCCAGGTGCTGCCTGCACCTTTGGACCTTTACAACTCTTAAAAGGTAACCAAAGTTCAAATCCAAATGAAAAGAAATACAAATGGCATACTTTAACAGGCCCTTGTTAAAGCAAGGAGAAATACCCCCCCCCCCAATAACAACACAAAGAGTCCTCATGAACCAAATTCCATCTTTTTCCATGTAGAGATTGCTAAACACAAAAGTGTGGTAGTGGACACCCTCCATTTGCACAGGTTTGAAGGGAGATCTCTGCACCCTGCAGCAGAGCTGTGTGGAGGCACACAGCACCCTCGGCTTGCACCAGTCAGCCCTCAAAGCAACAGATGATGCTCTTCCAAACAGAGAGAAATGCATGGGCTAATGCATCTGCATGATGACAGTAGCCAGAGGCAAGAAGTGGTGGTGGGACAGCCCAGCCCAGGTAGTGATATGTAGCATTTGTGGGCACAGACCCCATCACATGTAAGGTATGCAACCGAATCAACTTTATTAAGAACAACAAAAACTTTATATAGACAATTCAATTTATATAGACATGTGACCTTCTCAACCAATGACATTTGAGCACTCCATCGAGCATGTGCAACAGAGTACCGAAGGACTACAAATCCCAGAATGCCTTGCGGCACTTTTCCTGTAACATAATCCGCCACATTTCCCCTTTCCTTATTATAATTATGATGAGTTACAGAACAATTTTTAAACCTTTTTCTTAAACATTTCTTAACAGAAACAAACTTATCTTAACCATTTGTATAAACCAGGGCCTAAAGTGGTAAGGCCTTTATTAAAACTGGTCATAACTTTATTAACTGTGCAACTTTCAAGTATTCAGAGTTTATAAATATGGTTTATGTAAGATTTTTTATCTGAGAGTACTTGTGTAATTGAGTGAGAAACATCAACTTGTTTTAATGGGAAATGTGTTAGGGTATTGTGGGAAATAAAGAATCAGTTTTACTACGAGCAAATGAATTAAACAAATCACTAACGCAGGAGTTTTTCTTTACTAACCTGTAAGGCGTATCGCGGAGTTGTAAGACGCCAGATTCATCCTGGAACCAGTGTCAGGGAAACATGCAGATGGGAATAGGGAACTGTAAAAAGAATATTGGTAAGGGAACCCCTTACACCACATGGCTGGTTCTGGAAGCCGCCATGCTGCTGGACACTCCACCTCCCAGCACGACACAGCCAACCAGGGAGAGGGGAACGCCTCTTCTATGACGTAAAGAATGTTTAAAAAGTGGACTTTTGAATTAGAAGGTGTGTTCCTGGGAATCCCGCATGCCTAGGACACCCAATGTGAGAAATAAAGAATCGGTTTTATTACAAGCAAATGAATTCAGCAAATCACTAACATAAGAGTTTTTCTTTACTAACCTATAGGGCGTATCGCGGAGCTGTAAGACGCCGGATTCAGCCTGGAACCGGTGTCAGGGAAACATGCGAACGGGAATAGGGAACTGTAAATGAATATTGGTAAGGAAACCCCTTATACCACATGGCTGGCCCTGGAAGCTGCCATGCTGCTGGACACTCCACCTCCCAGCACGACACAGCCAACCAGAAAGAGGGGAACGCCTCTTCTATGACGTAAACGGGGTTGAACCTTAAGAATGTTTAAAAGGCGGGACTTTTGAATTGAAGGGTGTGTTCCTGGGAATCCTGCATACCTAGGACACCCAACACGTGTTGTAATTTTTCCTTTTCATTTTATTCCTTTTGTTCTGCAAACTTTTGCCGTCTTTCTAAATTCAATAAATGAGATTTTTCTCACACCCAACATGTGTTGCAATTAATTTTTCCTTTTTGTTTTATTCCTTTTGTTCTGCAAACTTTTGCCGATTTTCTAAATTTAATAAATGAGATTTTTCTCACAGTATGGGTATTGTACTTACTGCTATTTGAAGATAATTGATGTGGTTGAGGTGATATTGTTGTATAATTGTGTGTTTTATTGAGATATTGTTGATATTGAGCGTAGTTGAATTTTCACGCACACACACACACATACTTTTCCATTCACACACTTCATTCTCACATGTTCTGCATATTTATTTTGTTCTGCTTTTTAACCATAAGTATGAATTGACAGTAGTTATTGACTGTGTGTGTCTTCTGGTTCCGCTTCATCAGTGTTGTTTCTGATAATTGTTCCTATCTTGAAGAAGAGGAAGAAGAGTTAATGTAGGTTTACGCACATAGAATAGACCCATATCCTCTCCCCTCCCACCACTTTTTTTGTTTGTTTGTTTATGTAATATTTTTCTTAATGTGTTGTGTGATCTCTTGACAATAGCTTGTCAAGATATGAGGCTTGTAAAAGGGATGCTGAGGTTCTGTCATACTATTATAGTAACTTATGAGATTGTGGGGATAAAAACGTGTTACAGAAAGGTCCATTGAAGGAGGTTGTATTGAACAAAGATGTTGCCTTTGCAGGTGTTGGGCTGTCCTGCAGGGTTACAGTGGTGCTTGTGGATGCTTTCAGGCTTGCTGCCTGATTGGAGATTTTTGCCAGCCCTGTCAGGCTGCTGGCCAACCTGGCCAGCTCCCTATTGGTCTGCAGTCGGTGCATGATGTGGACGATGGTGCTGAGGTTCTGCAGGGCTGTGGGATCTTTCACAGCTGAGTTCTGCACAGGTGGTTCAGCACCAGTTATGCTGGTAGGAAGGGTGTATGCCTTGGTTTTGATGTCCTGTAGGTTACAGTTCAGTCTTTGTAGCAGGCTGCTGGCAGATGCTGTTTCTTTAAGAGCAGTGGCTGGTGGGCTGGTTCTGCAGGCTGTGAGTGAGGCTGCTGGAAACGCTGTATCAGTTCTTTGGTCTTGATGGCGGGGGTTCAGGAGTTGTAATTGTTGCTGTTGCCGTTGTGGATGGCCCCGGGCCAGGGCTGCATCAGGCTGTGCCTCCATGTCCTGTCGTGAGCGCGGGGGGTGCAAACGCGCCGCGGGGGCGTGAGGGTGGGGCCAGTCCAGCCCGCAGAGCCAGGCAGGGGTCGGGGCAACCCCTAGGTCACAAGGGGGCCGCGCAGAGCCGCGCCCGGAGACCACGTTTCGCACCCCGGGGTGTCCCTCGCTCCCCCGGCTCCCGCGCAGCTGGAGTCGTCACCGTCGTGGCAGCCCCGGGGCGGCTGCGCCGCGCCAGGGTTGAGCGGGGGGGTCTGCCACGCCGCCGGGACTTCCAACCCAGCATGGCACGGGTTCTCACCACGCACCCCGGCTGCCTCTCACCCCACCGCGCCTGCTGTTTTTCAGTGCGGTGCAGGCGGCGCCGCGGGACCGGAAGAGATGAGCCCTCCCCTGCCACGCGGCCGGGAGAAAATGGCTGCTGGGGCAGAAGAGAAACCTCCGCTTCCTACCCCCAGCACAGGCTAAATGGCCACATCCATGCAACCACGCGGTCGCCACACGGCTGCAACTCCACAGCAGCCCCACAGCAAAAGCCATCTTGCATGCATTCCTCCATCTCGCAGCAGGAATCCAATAACCGCCCCCCCGTAATGATTCCGGGTTTAAATCTTGCACTCGCTCCCCGGAGCCTGCGCGCCCGCAAAAGCTCAGCACAGAACTACCGCTTGTAACATCTCCCTCCTGCTCCTGACTGCGGGAAGACAGTGCCGACCCCAACAATATATCTTCTCCTTCCCATGTTTTTTCCTCCCACGTTCCCGGTGGTCCCCCTCCACCTCCATGTCTTTGCCCGGTGTCTAAGGGGGTTGGGGGGGGGGGGGAAGGAGGGTTAGAGTCACTTTCCGTGGAGGAGTTTGAATTCTTTTGTGCAGTCTTTAAAGCGTCCATAAATTCTGTCCATGTAGTTAAATTTCTAAAGGCTGCCATATCTCCCAAAGTTGCTCTTTCTCTCATTATCTTCCCAACTTTTTGCCAAGCAGTCACATTAAGAGTCCTGACCAGCAGGAATCCCGGTATAACCATGGCAATATATATTAAGAACCCCAGCAGTTTAGTTTCTGTTACATCATTTTTCTGCGTTTTTAAAAATTGGCAAATGGCTTCAGCATTTTCTTTTATTTTTTGGGAAAACCTCCCTTTTTGGGAAAACCTCCCTGCCAGCCTAGTAGCTCACCTCTTGCTGAATGCTGAATTTCTTCTTTTTTCCTTTTCCGTCCTTTTTCCTTTTTGTCCCTATCCTTCCAGAGGTGACTGGTGCGCGCAATGTGTTTTGAAGAGCTCTTCCTTTTTCCCTTGATTTCTACCAGGAGGATGCTACCGCAGACATCCCAAAGCCTAGTGCTTCTGGTTTACCAATGCCTGTTGAAAGAGCTTGTTCCAGGGAGCCATTTGTAGCATTTGTGGGCAGGGACCCCATCACATGTAAGGCATGCAAGTGAATCAACTTCTTTAAGAACAACAAAAGCTTATACAGACAGTTCAGACTGTGATGCCTCATAACAGTGATGGATCCTGGGCTCTCCAGAGTCGTGAGCAGGGTGCCACCAGCCCTTCTACCCCACTCTGGAGGGACAGCAACTCCAACTCCTTCCTGCAGATGTGGGGCCAGGCTCCATCGCTCATGCTTTTAAAGAGCACCAGTGCACTGTCTTTCAGAAGTATGGAGACTTGGCAAGCGGAGAGGGACCTGGCACTGTGAGTGAGTGCCAGTGGCACTGGGTGAGGCTGGAGCAAAATGCCCCTTTCTGCTTCTCCCTGAGGCAGGGGCATGACCCACAGGGGTGGGAGACTCACACCCAGGGTTGGCCACTGACCACCCAAGTCCTCCAAATCCTGGCATAGCCTAGGGAAAGGCAGTGAGAGGAGAAGGTGTCATCCAGCTGCAAGCAGTCCATGCTGACTATTCCCACCACTCTGCCCCTCACAGGAGACCATGACGTGGGATGACACACATTACCATCTGTGGCTGAGAAAGAGCGACACAGAAATAGAGATGTTGAAAACAAGAAACATTATTTCCTTTTTTTCTCCTGACACTGTGTGCTAGTCAGGGCAAATATCATATTGTGACATCACCTGCTGGCTGAGTGTGACATCACTGAGCAGCAGATTGTGACATCATGGAGGGATGTACAAGGACACCTTGTCGTCCACTGCTTATATTTGGACTAGTAAAGGACAGAACCTTTACTAGTCTGGCTCAAACCTGAACTCCATCTGAGCAAGACTGTGAGGCCAGGAGGATTGAGCCAGGCTTCTTTGGTGCTGACTGGTGCCTGTCATTGGCAGATCTCAGTGCCAGATCCAGAGCAATCACGCCTGTTTCCCTGTCCCTGCCTGGTTCAGGCAGCTAGGCACTGCAGGTGCTGGCAGCAGTGAAGGTTGGCTGTGGGGGACAACAAGGGTGGCCGTGGTGTGGGTGAAGGGGAGCAGGGACCTGAGAAGGTGTTGTTCTCAAGGGCCCTGGGCATTTCTTCCTCCCCTTCCCAGGACACTAGTCGCCATGGCCTCTCCCTCTTTCAATGTGTGACACCAGTGAGGGAAAGCAGCTCCTGATCCTCAGCTCTCACCAGTGTGCTGCAGAGCACAAAAATGGCCATGGAGATAGAGAGGAACTGCTCCATCTGCCAGGACACTCAGAAGGACGTGGCTTCAACTCTGCCCTGTCGTCACCGGTTCTGCCTGGGCTGTATCCTGCGGTGGGCTCAGAGAAATCCATCGTGCCCACTCTGCAGAAGAACAATAGAGACTATCAGGTTTTCTGACAGTGAAGACGACTACCTGGAGACAGCCATCACAGCCCCTGAGGAACTGCCAGATGACAGCAGCCTGGCAGGGACAACTCCTGATCTCCTGGATGAGAACAGCCCCCATTTTCCAGTGGCATCCCATCCATCTTCTCCACAGGGGACACTGTCCCCACCTGAGCAGAGGACCTCAGGGCTGGAGTTCGGGGGTGGCCTTCTTCCTGAGGTCTGGGCAGGACTTTTCCGTGGACGACAGCAGCTCCTGGACCCTGTGCGGCCCTGGCTGCGCCAGAGGCTGGAGGGAATATACCGGAGCTGGTGGTGGCTGGTTGAGGCCGCAGAGAGCACCATCCTGCACGACCTCTGTGTCAAGGGGCCGAATGCACAGGCCTTGATTGAGGGGCTGGAGCCTCTCCTCGAGCAACACACAGCACTGCTGGTCCATGGTGCCATCAACATAATTGTGGGCCAGTGCAGCGAAGAGGCCCAGAGGCTGCTGCACTCTGGTGCAGTCAGGGATGAGAACAACAGCCCTGTGGCCAGAGCCAGCTCCAGCTCCAGCAACTTCAGCTCCAACAGCTCCTGGGAGGGGTCTCCTGCCAGTGGCCCTGCAGGCCCCAATGTGGAGACAGAAGCTGGTACATCAAAGGCCACTCTACACAGGAGTCCCAGGCACCCCCTTCCTGTGCCTGTCCCTGCAGAGCAGGACCAGCCTCAGGAGGAGCCAAGGCAGGCAATGACAGTGGCAGGTTCCTCTGCCCAGGGCAGCAGCCGTAGCCAGTCCAGTCTGGGCAGGCACCAATGTCCTGGTGGGCCTGGACGACCCCCAAATAGAAGGGCACCCAGCCCCAGGACTTTCCCCAGCTCTGCAAGAGACCACCCTTCTGGCAGCACTAGCAGGGCTCCTGCAACCCTTTATTCAAGGAAAAGGAAATAAATTGTTATTTCTCTCACACAGTCTTTGGGTGCTGCTTTCTTTCCCTTCTATTGCCTTTTTGCTTCTCGTGCCCCATCGTGGGTGCACTCACATGCTGAGGGGCACAACCATGGGCCCCTGGAGCCCCAGGGCCATTTCGGACATGCTTCTTCCCACAGGAATTCCTACTGCAGCCGCACACTCACAGTGCAGCAGATGCCAAAGGCAGAGTAGGCAGCAGGGGCAGCTGGGCTCATCACAGGATGATGCCCTCAGCCTGCCTGCAGTCCCCCTCTCTGCCCAGCCACCTACACTTCTGCTCTGGTTTCTCTCCACTGTCTGAGGACAAACAGGGCAGCATGCAGAGAGTACATGTTCTGGCAGACAAGCAAGTACTAGTGGACACTTGATCCTGAGTCATAATTTTATCTCTATATCTCAAAAAAATAAAATTGTTTCAGCACAGATTTATGGTTATTGAAAATATTATTGAAGGAGACAGTAAAAGCTTTGGCTTCAGCCACTATTAATCTTGGAAAAGCACTTTTTAAGACAATACTCTTCATTTCCTATTTATGCAAAGGTTGGTGTTGCTCAATTTGAGGGAATTTACTGAAATTATACATCAAGCAGATACACTATCCTAAGAGAGTAGAATAAAAATTACTTATTACAAAAAGCAACTAGTACAATAGTGCTGAATGAGAATCATATATCTGGCAGGGGCACAGATGACTGAAATTAACAGAGACTCAGGAGTTTAACAGCAGAGGGATCTGTTTTGTTGTTCGGTATATAAGTGGGCAAATTTTAGAAGCCACATTGCCTTGTAATAAGAGATAAGAAAATTACCTTTTCAGAAAAAGCAAGAAAAGTTGTTTTAAAAATCTTATTTTTTTAAATATTTTAAAATAAAAGAAGACAAGCAACTACTTTTATTTGATAAAGAAAAATCTACCAGCAGGATAGATAATGGACAACTTCGTTTTCAAATATTGCATTTTTATTTTTAAAAGACAGTTATTTCTTATCCACTCCTTACTGCTTAGAATCAATTCTGATGTGTTGATCAAAGGGCTAAAAGTGTACAGTCTCTGCATTTGAGTTATAAAAGAGACTGAAACATTGTTCCAGTGTTTCTTAAACAAGAGCCTAAGCAAGCCTTTCAGCTTTTTTATTTCCTTTGTTTTCAGCACTAACCTTTTTATTTGCTCTTGCTGATTCTCAGCGCATTTCCAGATAGAAGGCGTTGGCTTAAATCTTTTTAGAACCAAAATCTAATGCTTGTGCTGAATGTGTGTGCACCATATTCTGGGTACAGCATAAGAAGGACTTCAGGAGTAACATGGAGAGAAGTTCTGACTGACAAGATGTGTTCTATAGGGGCATTCAGTTCTTGTGCTTTACTTCACATTACTCTTGTGGCTGTTTTGGGGACATGAATAGTGCTAAGTATTAGAAGGACTGTATTTAGGCCTTAAAATAGAAATGCTGAACCATATAAAGATTTGGCCTGAAATGGATCTTTAAAAATCTTAGAATCATGGAATGGATTGGGTTGGAAGGGTCCTTAAAGGTCATCTGTTTTTTCTTCTTTTCTTCGGAGTGCTGTCTTTATAATACATTTATTGACTTGATATTTCTCCCAAATTCAATTATTTTAAATGAATAGCCATATCCACAGTGCACCACTGATGTTGTTTTTATAAAATTTCAGTCAAACTGGTAAGTTTAACCTCATATTCTCCTTGTAGTGGAGCATATAGGGTTTTAAGACACAATTAACTCTGAAAAACTCAGAAAACCTTCATCAGGTGCTTATTAACAGAAATTCAACTCCCTTTCCCAAGAGGGATTTATTATTTTAGTGTTTTAATTCCTAATCAAGGATTTTTATTAAACTGATCAAAGTGATTCAGCAATATTAAAAAAATTGAACTTCGTATATAGATTTAATTTTTTAATTAAAAAAATTAATTTATTTTTTGATAGGTTTGTCTGAACTGCACAAATAAATAAAGTAGGAAAATAAAAGATAACATTATTGAGTATGATACAGTTCCATCAAGGTCAGTGGCATCTTCTGTACCAATGAGGGCAGGAGCATTTTTAGGATGCTTATTTCTCTGCCTAAAAATCTCCCCCCAAATAGATATTAATACTTAAGGGATGAAGGATTCTGTTGCTCATTTTCTGCATTCTCCCACAAGAATATTTAGCTACTCCTGCCACACTACTTCTTGCCAAACCAAGCAAGTTTCAATTTATTGCTAAACAAGCCCAGGTATTTTATTTATTTTTTTTCTCAGACACAAGCACCAAGAGCATATAAGTCAACTGCCTTAAGAATCTCATGTAGTCAAGTGGCCTGCTTTTAAAGGACCTAGAAATAAATTTTTTTCCAAGTAATTTTCCATAAAACTTGCCTTTCTTTTTTTTTTTTAACATTAAGTTGTAACAGTGAAGGTATGTGCTACTCAAATTCCCTTCTCCCAATTTTCTGTTTTCTAACTAGTGGAATTATTAAATTGCTTGTAGTTTCAAAATCTGTTGATTCTATTGTTGATTTAGAAATTATGCATGACTTTTTGTGTTGCTCCTGGGATAGAGAGATAGACCAGCAATTTAAAAGGAATGTAATGCTTTATGAGCAGCCCTGGTTGATACAGCTCTTATTTTTCAAGCTAAGGTCCCATACACACAAAAATCCTGCCATTTGTAGATGCGTTTTACTTTGCCAAGCTGATTTTTTCTTGATGAATTTGTTCTGTTCTGCTTAACCATACCACAGGAAGCAGTAAGATACTTATTATAGTAATCTCTCTTCAAGCACTGTATAATTCATGACTAAGTCCAATCTCCTCCTAGTTAAGGTAATTTTCTGAGATTCCTTCTAAAGCTAGTGGCAATTCAGAGGCGCTAAGCTGAGTTCGTGGAGTGCCTGAAAATTATCTATTTCTCTCTACTGACTACACTGGATTTCTAAATAAATAATAACAAATAATAATAATAATAATAATTGGAAAAAATTAGTCACCTTGTTCTAATTACCTTAATTTGTCTCCACAGATATATCACCTGTTTCTTACCCTTACAAAGGGGGAAAGTTGTTGTTTTGAAGCTGAAGACAGGTCACACAAGGGGTGAGAATTTCATAACTGCTTCTACTTCTTAGAGCCAAAGTCCAATCCACTCCCAAGAAGCTGCAGTCAGGCCCCCTTTGTTGGAAGAATGCTCCTCTTGGAATGAGGAGTTTGTCTTTTCTCAAAACAGCAGAATTCACATCTCTGTTTTTGTTACGACTTACTGATCCACACTATTGCCCAAGTACTCAGAGATGACTGTATTGATTATTGCTTTAACATATTGTGTTTTTTTAAGATATATCCTTTCAGGAAGTCTGTGTAAAGGCTTTGGAAATTCTCCTCACTGTAAGAGTTTCAGGCACAGCAGTTCTTTACTTTCTGAGGTAGCACAAAGCATTTCAATTTCGTCTCCTGCTGCCATTTCACCAGTAGTACCAAGTCTTCCTGAGGGAAGAAAATACAGAGCTTTTAAGATTCTCATTGAAACATTCTGCTTGTAAGTCATACCTTTCTTCTAATGAATAGTTTTGAAAACTACCTCCCAAAGTGAATCTCTCTCAAATTGGATGGTCTGGCAAAACTCAGCCACAATCAAGGGATAAGACATAGTTTGTACTCTAATAAATTTATTTTTCCTCCTAAGACCTCTGAAACCTTCTATATTTTTATAATTTTGTTTGTTCTCCAGAATCTACGTGCAGAAGACAGGCACATTTTTGCCTGTTGGAAAATGCCATGGCAATCTCATGTTGAGTACGCATTCTCTTGTCCTTACCATAGGGCGAGGACACCAAACTACCAGAAACCTCAGGGATTTTGTGGGAGGAGATAGGAGACACAAAAACTGTTTCATTCTAAGTTCTCTTGAATAATTCTGCAAGTTTGGAAAGTACGCGTCAGTGTAGTCACTAGAATAAGGCCATTACTGACGTCTAGATCCCCAAATCTTTGCTTCATAGTTTGTAATTGAGAAGTAAGTCAAGGTTGGTCTAAAAGACAATTAGTAAGGATAAAGGTACACTCAGATGGGGGTGCCCCTGCAGTCCCAGGAGATACATTGAGGCCAATTCTTTAGTTTGGTTCCCTCATAACACAAAATTAAAACAAAAACAAAACCAGAAAGCACAAACACACAAAAAAACCCAAAACAAAACCCAAACAAAAAAACCCCCACAAATCAGCCTCAAAACACACAAACACACTTGTTAAAGTAGTTTATTAGTAGTAGTAAGTAAAAAGTCATCATTTGCACTGCCATTTCTGTAGATACTTAAAGCAGAATAGTCATTGTACATGCAAAACCACTTTGTTTTGATGTCAGGTATCTGGGGCTTTTTTATATAGTGTGGGTTTTGTAGGTTTTCCTTCCTACATATTTAAGATAATACAAACATACAAGGTAAGAGCATCTTACTTTGGTTCAGTTAGTTGGCTGGACCTCCTGCATGATCCATTAACATCCTTGTTCCAAGAGAAGAGAGAAAAATCGCTAGAATAAAAGCAGCAAGCACCAATGCCATGCTGGACCACACATTGTGACTTCAAGTCATGGGTGTGCCCTTGAGAAATGGAAAGCTACCAGGGAACAAAAATGTTTGCAGTGCCAAGTTTTACTGTTTTAGGAAGTGTGGAAAGAAAAACAGGACCAGTTATCCTGACTTTTTGCAAGAAACAGATGGTAAAAGAACTCAACAGAAGTAGCATGGCAAAGTACAGAGACTGCTGCAAAATGCCACCAGCCTTTCTTCCACCAGAGGATATGTGTGAAAAGATGAGTAGTTCATCAATGACCTTATTCCAGATTTCCCAGGAGAGCAGTGTCATTTCAGAGAAATTCATCTTTCCCTCCATAAGAAGTACTTATTTTATTCCAATGTCTGAAACAAAACCTCTCTGAAGGCATTGTCTCAGAAAAAATAGTCAGAAACTGGCTCAGAAAAGTGACATAAAACTGCTCAGAATTGCCACGAAAACTGTCAGAAGCACAAAAAGCCTATGACTCTCAGACAACACTCCTGACTCTAAGCTGTGTCTCCTGGGTGGGTGCTCACACGAGAAGTCAGTACCAGATGTGTTCCCACCGTGACCCAGTCTCAGCCCCCACAGACCTTGTGGCACTGTTTGCACCCCACTGAGCTGAGCTCTTATTCTGTGTCCCCATCCAGCTTCATCCACACTCACAGCATGCTGCAGGAATTCGCTGCTAAAGAGAGCAAAAATACTTATCTTTACTGTCTGTTACTAAACATACTGTGCTGGTTTAAAAGTTAACCAGCAAGGGAAAATGAACTCAATTCAAAAGAGAGATTTATAAGTCAGAATAACAATTTATTAAAATAATGCAATAAGTACAATTATACAGACAGACAATTGGTTTTAACCCACAAAACCCAAAAAGTACAACCCAGCACCCTGGGGTATGAACAAAAGTGGTGTACCTTGGCCCACCCCCAAGTCCAAAGCAAAGGGAGAGGGGAAAAAAAAAACCTGCTGGTGGGAGAGCTGCTGCAGTCTGGTCAGAAGTGGTGATTGCAGTCCAGTTGAGGGTGGTGGTCTCAGCCTGGTTGGGAGCAGCGGTGGTCTGCTGTCTTCCTCTGGGTCCCACGAGAGAGAGCCCCAAGGCTCTGAAACTCCCAGTTATATACTCTCCAGTTCAGGCGGGAGTGCTCAGTCCCTCCCTCAGAGTAGGGAATTCCATAAAAGGGCATGTGGATGCTCAGTCCCTCTTATCAGAGCGGGGAATTCCATATAAGGATATCAGAGCGGGGAATTCCATAAAAGGGTACAGGAACATCTTCCCACCTTGCAGGCCTCTACTGACAGCAGTTTTTGGGAAATGGCATGGAGGCTATAGAATACACAGTTTTGG
>NW_020925676.1:3854462-3942740 GCF_003984885.1 Neopelma chrysocephalum
TACACCCATCCAGGGATGAATTGGTCCCAGCCGTTCTAACCAGGACACATACATTTCAGGGAAGGTGCAAAATGCTGCCTTTGGATCATATTCAGTTGCAATAAAATTGATTCATTTTGTGGAGGGGATCATAACATTAGAGGTTTAATTTCTTATAGAAAATATAATATTTACTTAATTTATCATTTCTAATCAAATCCGTGCATCTGCTGAGCTAGGTCAGAATGAAAAGGTAACTGTAAGAATGGTTCTGCAGAACACTGGATTGGTCCCATTTGAAGTTAAGTGCTTAAGGTTAGGTATCCAAGTACCATTTATGAAAACTTCTCAACACCATGTTTGGGTTATTAAATCAAAAAGGCAGAAAGGCTCAAATATTATCCACTGAGAAGAGACAGATTGCAAAGGTTCACAGTGGCATAGCATCATGCTTTCCACTACATTACCTGGAAGCATTCACTAGCATACTATATGATGAAATTTAGCACTTGCCCAATGCAATTTTTCTAAAACCAGATAAATACTAGAAGTGTGAAAGAGAAGTAATTTTTTTTCCCCAAACAAAAACATTGAGAAGACTGACAAAAACATTAATTTAGACTTCTTTTCCCTAAATACAATGCAGTGGTGGTATCCACCTGTTTCCATAGATTTAGAGTTCAGCTCAAATTTCCCTTGAAATATCAGTAGAAAAGATGCCAATGTGGAATAATAGTCAAAACATTATCATAAAGAGCCTATATTTCCATTTCAGTTTCTTGCTACTTATGTTAGAACATCCACTTTCTCTTTCTCAAGACAGTATAAAGCCATGTTTTATGAAATAGGAAAAGTTTAAAGTCTGCATAACAAATCACTTAATTAGAGCCATGTAATTAGTTTGCCTTGAGAGAGCCCAGTAAAAGCAGCATGTTCTCAGTAATTAGTTACAGTAACAGTGAGAGGAGAACAGGAGATAGAAAATCACTAAAATCTTGGTATAGCAATGCAATCTACTTTCCTTCTTCTACACAACTTAATAAATGCCACAACAGTATAGATTTAATACTCCAAAATGGATTTCATTTTCTATCAATAAAGAAATGGGACAGCTAAACTCTGCAAAAAAAGAATGAATAGGCAAAAAAAAAATCCTTTTGAATTTTTCAGTAAAATCATGCAGCCATTTGGAGAGGTGCAGTCACTTACATTAAAGGTTATTGACTGCCTGAGCTTTCCCTTTTCCTTTCCCAACTCATTTTTGTAAACATACTCCTCCAGCTGGTTAAGGAGCATATTACCTTTTCATATGAGGTGCAGAGTTTTGTAAATGTGTTTTCTTGGCTGTAAACTCTACACTGTGGCTCCATTACAGGCTGCCTATAATCCCTTCAGCAGTCCATATGTTCATCCTTTTTAATATCATCCTGTTCTTTTTTTTCACAGTTTCAATAAGTTTGTGATGTCAACAATGACATAACCTAAATCCTAATGTACATGTCCTCTTGATAAGTATCATTACTAGAAAATAATCCTTTGAGTCAAAAGACTGATAAAATATTTATGTGTGCAAAGGTATGTGTGTATAAATACACATACACATAGCTGTGGAAATTGTGCATAAAATAGTAAAAGACAGTAGAAAAAAACACAGTTTCCCTCTACTCAACAGTTGTGAGACCACATCTGCAGTTCTGTGTCCAGTTTTGGAATTACCAAGGCTTTGACCACTTGGGATGAATTCAGCCAAGGTCTACAAAGAAAGTTGCATGGCTGTGTAGCATGTAACAGGATGGGTTAGTTAAGGGGGTTTTTGTGTAAGCGGGGGGCGGGGTGGTGGTGGAACCCAAAGCACTCAAAAAAAGCTAAATTGGTGTATTCAGGTCCTCCTGAGTGATGGATGATGATAATGGAGAAGATGGAGTCAAGACTCTTAGATGGAGTCAGGTTCTTAGAAATGCTCAGCAAATAGATCTGAGGAAAAAAATTGCAACCTGTAGTAGGGAACATTCTGATTTGCCAAAGAAAAACATTCTTTTCTGTGATGGACAAGAGCTCAGAGAGTCTTGCAAGTCTCCATCCTTAGAGATAATCAAAATCCCTCTGGACATGAGCCTGAGCAACCTAATCAGACTTCTAAGTTGCAGGAATGCTGGATGACATGATCTCCAGAGGTTCTTTCCTCTATGATTTAGTTTCCAGAAAGCTGAAGATTGTATATAAATATATCAAAGTGCTAAGAAAGTAATTTTTAACCTTAGCTTAATGTCCAGGCAGCAAAGGGCCTTCTTTAAAGGTCATTAGCACAACATGACATTGGACTTTTTTGTAGCACCTGTTCCAGAGGCCTTGACAAGATAGATACAAACCAAGTAATCCCACAGGAGGGAGGATGACATGAAGGAGACCGAGATGTCATTGAAAGAAATGTACTGTTTTTCTGTGCAATCAGTGTTACAAGGTAAAGCCTCTCCAAGTTTCACTTGGGCAAAATGGACCTTGTGAATACCTGCTAACTGTAACTCAGGGATGATTCTGTATGTGCTGGAAAATAGGGCAAAGCACAGGCAGCTGTTAGAAAGAAGGATTGGTCAAACCTCTCTACTATATTTGCATCTGCTTGGCTCTGTGGAGTGCTGTGTCCAGAGATGGGCTCCCCAGTACAGGAGAGACGTGAACATACTGGAGAGAGCTCAGCAAAGGGCCACAAGGATAATGAAGGTACTGGAGCATCTCTCTTAGGAGAAGAGGCTGAGAGAGCTGAAACTGTTTAGCCTTAAGGAGAGAAGGCTGAAGAGATAAGAGAGGATCTTATTAATGTATATAAGCACCTGAAGGGAAGGTGAAAGAGGACAGGGACAGGCTCTTCTCAGAGGTGTCCAGTGACAGGACCAGAGGCAACAGGCACAAACTGAAACACATCAGTTTCCCTCTGAATATCAGAAAACACTTTACACTGTGAGGGTGAACAAGCACTGGCAGAGGTTGCCCTGGGGAAATTATGGAGTCTCTGTCTTTGGAGATATTGAAAAAACGACTGGATATGACTTTGGGAAAGACAGAGTGTCAATAAGTTTCACAAGGTCTGACCAAAAGGAAAAGAAAGCAGTAGAAAACCTCACTATGTTCAGTTTGGTTCAATTGTCTCTATGGAAGGAAAATGAGTATATAATGATTAGTTTCCATCACAACTGGAGCCAGTACACTTGGATACCTAAGGGTTTCTCTGTTTTTTTTAAGAGATCTCTTGCTTGATTAACAAAAACATAAAAAACCAAAACAGCTACAGTAAGAGTTTTCTTCCTGTAAGATTAAAAAAAAATCACATTAATGTGTGTACCATGGCATTATATGAACGATATCATCTTCAGTATACCTACTTTACATAGAATTTGCAAAATTAACTCTTCTGAGCATTTTGGATGGCTAGACACAATTTTCTAGCATGATATCCAAACATTTTTAAACATTATTGTCTGCTCAATTAATTAATCTTTTCCAGTGATGAGTGGAAGAAAATGACACAGTGATGGACTGGTGATTCATGCCCAGGTCAAGATATACCATCAGGATCCTGGGCTATAATCTAAAGATTGAAAAGAGAGCAACTCTTTAAGAAACACTTATTCTCAAGCCTTGTGCATTCTATCCAGCTGTTAAGTACTCCAATTTTCAGTTTACCAGTTATAGGAAATCATTATAATAATGGTGTCCAACTGCTAGTTAGACTGAGATCTAAAATGACTGACATGATAATACACTATTAAAATTCATAGAATTGGCAAGATATTAAATTATTAGCATTTTCACTCTCATTCACAAGACTGCAACAGAAGTTAAAACTCATTCTTTGGAAAGATTTTAATTGTTAAATCCAATCTTATTCATATCACACTTCAAGCAATTTTTTATTTCAGAAATGGATTTCACTATGAATTATATGATGCAGTGCGGGAATAAATACACCACCCCTCCAGCTATAAATTGACAATTCAACATTCGGTAGACTAAGGGGGAAATAAAACCAGAAAGTGTAATGATATTGTCAGACAACTCAGGTGTTAAATGAAATGAATTTTTCATATCGATTTTTCATACTTTCTTCCCCCATTTTCACTGCATCAAAATCAGTGAACACTGGTTTTTTCCTCAGCTTCAGCAAGAGTCAAAGATTCAATATTTCTAAGTTTCATAGAAACCCAACAGTCCAAGGGTCATGAATTGACCAAAGCCAGGGAGACACGTATTAGTTTTTGCTCTTTCTGTCCCTCAGGCAAAAGAGAAACTTGAAAAGGTCAGCTCAGAGTACAATAAGTTATAAGCTGAATGAGAGATCCGGGAGTGTGGGAATGACGTCATTCCAGTGAGATGCCCACAAACTTTAAAGACAATATAAGGTTGTGACTATCTGGAGCGTCATTCCCATTCTAGGCCCATAAAGACCTTAAAATATCATGTTACCAAGACTATTTGCCAGTCCTTTTCCCATGTGATGTGATCCAGTTGAAATAGAAGGAGCATAACACATTGCTTCAGTAAAACTATCAGGTTTCATACATTATTTATGATTTTGAGTTTCAGGGACAGGGACAATATAGAATGGGCAATGGAAAAATGAAAATAGTTGGGGTTTTTTTTAGATCTACAGCTCTATAGTCTCTATAAAGCATATAAAACACTAGAAAGAATTTATAAGCAATTTATTTGTCATTCCAGTAAGCAGATTTTTAAAAATAGTGACATAAAAGAAGAAAGAACTTTGTAGAAAATATATTTTTGATGGTTTCATAGAATTAAAAATCTCACAGATATTTTCCCAAAGAAAAATGTTATAATAGGTCTGTTCTATGTCTGCAGTTTACCTTTCATATCTCACTATTTTGACTTGTATATAAGGCCAGAGTCCTTTAAATATACAGAAAGTTGACATTCTTTCTTTGACATCATTATTATATTGGGCAACTCCGCAGTACTTTATTGACAGACATAAATTCAAAAGCAGGATAGCTGTTAGTTGGTACATGAGTGTCTCTAATAACATCACATCTGTCTAGCTGGGTCAAATAAGAATCCACAAAAAGAAAATAATTGCAGGAGGGCTCCAGTACTGTGACATATGTTGATAAGCCAGTCCCAAAGATTTCCCTTGATTCTTAATAGTCTGTGAAGTAATTGAATAACACTTGGTGATTCTCTGCCAGCAGGTATCCTGTCTGTTTAACACACACCAACAATTAATGAGTTTCTCAGTACAGTGTTCCAGGAGCAGTCTGTGTCTACAGAGAGGCTGACATCTGAGACTGAGATTCTGGCCCTCACTACAAGGATCAGAAGAGAAAGTGTCTGTGTCAAACCAGAAAAGATTTAAAAACAGTTTCTAAGGAGAGCAAAATACTCTAAGATCAGATGTCTCTGAAGAAGAGACGGTAGCTTAGTATAAGGGCAATAGAGCTGTTACAGAACAAGATTATGACCTATGCCGTGGCAGATCAGCTAAAGGTCTCAGGAATCTCTCTGTCTACACCTATTTAAAGGCCAATCTATACCACCTACAGAGGAAAAAAGGAATCCGACTGTAAGAAGAAGAAATAGAATCAAAATCATGAGATACTTAGTCATGTGATTGATGCAATGCACTTCCATTTCCTCAGGTCATTCGTATCTACAGTGCTGCAGTAACTATTACTGTGTTCAACAAAAATTACCTCCATGAGCCTCAGTCCAGGAGGTGTTGCTTTCTTTCTGTATTTATTCATAATCAGCACAACAGAACCAACAACCCCAGTTAGGAACCCTACACGTAATTGGGTTTGCCATTTACACTTCCTGTGCACTACACACCTTATGATGCATCTGTCACATTCCACAGCTTATTTTTACAAAGCGGGAAGTTTGTTCCTGTGTGCTCAGTTTTGTATCCTGATATGTATTCAGGAGAGTCTCCAGAGAGTACCCACAGATCAGACATCAGAAATGAACCATTTTTGACCCTCTGAGGCAAGGCATGCAGATGAAAAAACATGCTCTGTACTTTACTGCAGATAACCTGATCATCAGAGGCAAGTCCACTCCAGATTTGACAGCTGTGAGCCAGTTAAGCAGTGAAGGATATTGAAAGTGCTGTGAGGAAAAGTTCTAGGCATTGTATGTGCTGTCTAAACAATATTAATTTCCTGAGGTGTTTTTTTTGGTTGGTTGGTTGGTTGGTTTTTTTGTTGCTGTTGGTTTTGTGTACTCCTAAAACACAATTGCAAAGCTTGTTTCAGAGGAGGAAAATAATGTGAAAGCAAGAGGTCTCCAAAGACTCCAGTTACCACTGTATTTGTGTAAATAGGGTGAAGCTTCTCGTTCACAGTGAGGGAGCTCTTTCACTGCTTTGGTTGCAGTGAACTGTGGTCTTTAGAGTAAGAGAGAAAATAAAAAATCCTCCACAGGAATGAGTTAAAGCCAAAGAGCTGGAAAACAGCCAAGTCTTTCCAGTGTTTATTTCAGCAGTCCTAGAAAGACACAGCAGGAAGCAACAAGGCCTGTGACATTTGAGGAAATAGTGTCCTCTTACATGGTGATGAAATTTCCTAAAACAACACCTCTTTCACCCAGTGTAGCATTCTGACAACTTAAATGTGTTGTGTGTAACATTCAAAATAAAAAAGCAGGAATTATGGGGGAAAATGTTCTCTGTATAAATGAAAACACACTGACTTTCCCTTTTCTTTCCCCAGGAGGAAGTAGAGATGCCAACCCACCACACCTCCATTTTCTTCCCATATCTCTCATCCACCTTCAAAATTATTTACAAGATGTTGCGAATGAGTGGTTTAGGTTGCTCAAAGAATCACTAGAAAGGATATTGGCAAAAGAAGGTTTACTATTAAAGTGTAAGTATGACAAAGTTAATTGGCAGGGTTTGCTCTACTACTTACTAGATGGTTAAAGCCTACGGAGAAAAATTGTGCTAAAAATCTACAGTCATTCAATCTAAAACTAAAATCAACCAAGAGTTATTTAGTTGGAGACTAGAGATGGGAAAAGGGTAAGGAAGGAAAAGGGTAATAAGGGAGACCTTCCCCTTGAGTAACAAAGTTCAGAGGGGACCCCTTTGCCAAACTTGGCTCTGGACTTGACCAATGGTTTAGGCTTAAAGGTTTAACAGCACTTAAACCTTAGCAATATTCAATTGATAGCCTAATTTAAACAATTTAACAAAAGATTCTTATATCATTTAATATAAGTACCACAGTAGCTCACTTATAGGCCTAACTTACAAATCTAACATACTTAAGAATCTAGGAAAGCAATTTTCATAGTACATTTTCTGCAGCATATTGACACTCACATACAGACAGACCTAAAGAGTATGTGCAAGAAATATACTCATGAAAAATTCCCATTGAGTTCAGTGAAGTAGTCTTGTCAGATGCCCTTGCATCCTCTCAGTGGGCAAAGAGTTGAGCCTTCAGGAGTGGGGATATCAGCCCAGGATCCATCAGCAAAGTTCGCAAGCAGTCCTATGAGTATAACAAATGGCTCTGAGATGTGTCCCAGTCACAGGGGCATCACTGGTCACAGCCCACTGTGGTCAAGGAGGGCTCAAAGGATCTCACTTAGGATTGCTGCTTATAGGAGGGTCACAAGAGTTGGCTATAGTCATGACAGTTTTTCATGCTGGCTGCAATTTGAGTGGGAAACTTTCTTTGAAAGTTCAGTCAGAAAAGTGTTGTTCTGCTTGGACTTTTATTCAGGCAAGAAAAATAAGTTTCCAGCACAAGTCCCTGAACAGACAGTGTTTCTGATAAGCTCAAGAGTTGCTCAGCCAGGTGTTGTTCATCAGGGCTGAGGCCTAACGAGTGTTTCTGAGGCCATAGTGTGGCCAAGGGGTGGGGCAGGGAGCAGTTTTACCACCACGAAGCCCTAAGATTTATAAAAAGGGGAAACATACTTTAAAAGACTTTTATGACCTCAAAGTGCTGAAAATATACTACCTACAAAAGCATAAACAAAGTCAGAGACATACTCAAGAGTAAAGAAGCAATAGTTTCCTTCCCTCCACCCACTCCTTCCCAGCAGTTGATGTCATTTTTAAAATGCTTTATGTCAGTTTCTGATAGGAAACTTGAAGAAATTTTCTGATAAGAAACTTGAAGAAATTTTGACAGCAAACACCACCATCATTTCATTTTGTGAAGCCCTATTGAAATGTTTTAAGACCCACCCCAGAAAAGGAGGGGGTAACCCAGGTTCTTATTAATAAATCCCTTGGGGTGGATTAGAGTGAAACAACTGAATAATTGGCGTTTGAAAACATATGTAGGTAGGGCTTATTTTAGAAAAATTTTGTTTCAAAGGTAAACAGGTATGTTAGCATTTTGGGTGTTATCATCTATATCTCTCATCTATAGCAATATGTCATAAAATTAACCTTTGGGGAAAAGGCATAAGGGAGAGAAAGACAGGATAAGGGTAAGGGAGAGTAAGGGAAAGAAAAGATGAGAGTGGAAAGATGTATATAGTCACTGCCCACGGGGTCCAGCGATGAAACTTGGTAGTTGCAGCGTCCATGTCTGGCTGTTGAAGTGGAGGCCTTGACCCCTTGGTGGTTGGGGAGGGAAGCCCCCCACACTCAAAGAAGTTATGAGTTATTGTATCCATGGATAGTGCCACGGGCCGTGCCATGAGCCTCCAACATTTCCTGGGCCTGTGCAGAGCTCCTGTGAGGGGCCTGGTAAAAGGGTTTTTCCTGCCTTTCAGGATTGGCAGGGCGATGGGCTTTGATGGGCCATGCCATGAACCTCCAAATCTCGGACAGCCCAGCGCAGAGTTCATGTGGAGGGCATGGTAAACACGGCTCTTCTCGCCTTTTCAGGGCTTGACACCTTCAGCAACACTGGAGGGGGAGATGGACCCAGCTGCCCATCATAGGTATAATGCAAAAGTCTTGCAAAAGCCTACAAAAGCCTCCTGGCAATTCTAGAATGCATAAATCATTAACCGTTTCAGTCTATGACAAAATGTTATCAGTACAAAATGCTACTACCTTTGGTTCAAATTTCAGTGACAGAATCTCTGCAAATACCCAGCTCTCACTCTCTAGTGCCTTGATAGCTGTCTTTTGTGAGGCCCAAACTGCTAAGCACCTTTCTCTTCCAGGACAGGATTTTCTGCCTCCCCTCATACTTTCCTTCATCTTGTTTATGAACAATTCCCTTTTTTAATAACTTGTTTTTATTACCAGAATGTTCTCCAGACAGAAGGCAAACTCTTTCTTTCATCAGTGAGCTCAGAGTCACTGAAACACAAGTGACATACTTGGCTTTGCAGTAAAAAGTATTCTATCCAACTCCATGACCAAATTTTCATATGTGGCTAATTTTAGCATGTGACATAACTATCAACCTTACCAGATGAACGTCCAGCACATTCAGGAATTAACATATTTTCTGAGTCGCTGATATTCAGGTGTCTTTTTCAGGCTTGGTTGGAGTTTAGGAGTAATAATTAATGGATTCCCTGGCCAATCAATTTAATGGTTTTAATTGAAGGAAAAAATTAAGTTCAAGCATGAGTAATCATGGATAACACCCGATAGCATACTATGTAAGGGAGGGAGTCATCTGGAAAAAAGCTCAAAGCATAGTGGTGGCAAGAATAAGCAAAGTTTTCTGGTGATAATTTGTAGAATGCAAAAGAGATTGGCATTTTAGGCAGCAAGACAGACTAGAAGACTGGCCTTGGAGAATAACAGCATGCAAGAGAGATTGAGCAGACATATGAGGTTGAGGAAGAGCCAAAGTTCAAGAACATTAAGTGAAAAGAGAGCAAAAATGTTGTGTGAATACATTATTTGAATTAACAGTGGACTATAAAAGGTTGAGGTACTGTAGGTATCAAAATTAAAGTGTCAAAACAGAGAACAAAAAGGCATGAGCAATGTGAACTAAATAGGGAGTTTAGCAGTGAAGTTCATCTATTTCAGAAGGACATTGGATAGATTTCTACTAGTATGGCAGATGCCCATTACTATATGGATGTTTGAGACAGGGAATTCTGAATTGCCTACAGAGAAGAGGGAAAATTTAAAAGTGTGGAAAGGATAACAATGCCTTACTCAGAATTACAGCACTTAGACCTCTGAGTGGGGAGAGAGACATGATTCTCTCACAAAACTCCTCAGCCAGTTTCAGGGAAAAGGAATAGCTGTGATGACTGAACCCGTCACAAATCCTCATCAGATCAGTGGGTGTAAAGTTGTGCCTCCTAGTTAAAATACATATTCACCAAGGTATGCTTTGGAGAACTGTATGGCTCTCATGAATCTGGCATGCATTTCAGAAATTTTGTCTCAGCTTTGCCTACAAAAGAAAGAATAAACTCAAGTTTTCTTAATCTTTCCTCATTATGAGAACACATAGGTCTGAAGCGTCTTTGACTGAGAGTGCTTTTATGGCCTTTTTGGAACACCATCAAAAAATAAAGATGAAAAAACAACTCCTTACTTTGAGTTATCTTACACTATTGAGCCTCACTTAACTCATTAGGATCTAGTAATTTCTAATATTTCTCTGGCATTTTTATGTTCAGTTGTGTCTGTAGAAATGTAAACTAAAACTCATTGCTTTCTATAGATTTTTCCTTAGTTAAACCAACCAAACAAACAAACAAAAAAACCCTACAAAAACCACAACACCAAAACTCCAAAAAGACAATATTTTGATCTCAAGGGAGAAAGTTAATTTAATGCAAGGTAGATGTAGTTGAAGCACTTCAGTATGCTGTCATAAGTACAGCTTATTCCACTTCCAAGTCATTTCAGTCTAGTATGAACATCCTTTCTTTGCATATGAAATTTGCCCAAAGTTGTCCAAAGGGTAAGAGCCCAAAGTGAAGGAGCCCTATACGTTTTTTTTTTCAAAATGTGTGTACCTTTTTCAGCTCCAGGATTTCTCCCTTTGCTCCTGACCCTGGAGAAGGGTATCAGGGAAGGCTCCAGCAGCTCCACAAGGACTGGAGAGCCAGGAGCTATGTGTAAGCAGCAAGCTCACCAACCAGAAGTTGGGATGAAGAGCGGCAATCCCAGGTCAAAGAAAATCCAGTTTTCTTTGCATAGATAAAGACATGTTCTTACTTAAAATTGTAATATTAAAGTTACTTTTGTGTTCATTTCCTAAGATAAAAAATTATTTTAAGTATAGCAAAGTTTAAGAGACAGCAAGATTCGCAGTCTTGGCTTAAGCTACTGCAACAAGAAAGTCGTCTCCATAGGTGCTGAATAATGACAATATTCCTGCAGAGATGCACCTAGCCCAGTCTCTTCAACCAGTCAATAACAGGATGTCTGTGAAAGAATTTAATAAACAAGGAAGAAGTGGAGAGCATGTTTCCAGTTGAAGGATTGGAGTCCTAAGGAACTTAGATAGCCAAATCCCTACACACTTGTCTCAAGAATTTGTATTCCTCATCTCCACTGGGTCACAACTGTAGTTCCATTCCTACTGCCTCACAGTTACCAATAATTTATGTGACTGTGGTGAATAGCAATGCCATAGCACCACTTGACTCTGCCAACTGTATTGCTTCCGCTCTTATTTCTGAAAGCAGTAATAAAAAAATAGACCCTGAGTTAGAAGCTTCATGTTTTGCAAATGTGTCTAAAGGAGAAGGGAAATACGCAAATTAATTTTTATCTCTAGAGCTGAAATTAAGTTTTTCAATTAGCAAAAGTTGCCAACTAAAGGCCCTACTCATTATCATAAAATCCCTAAAGTGTGGTCCTGACTATGCTGAAATATCTCTTTAATTTACCTTTAGATACATTGTGAAGAACGAGTTCCTGAATTAATACCAACTAAGTTCTGGCTGTTTCCTTGCAATTGATTTCTATCCTGATAGATGCTTCTGTAGTTTAGTGGCTTGCAGTAAAAGTCTTTTCTACTGTTCACTCTTCTTCCAGTGGTCTATGCTAGAATGTGTGATTGTACTTTCATAATTATTTTCAAACAGACAGGTTTTGTGCTGAGTTTTCAAACAGAAAGTGTCTTTACTGATGCAAACACAGCACCCCTATCTGATGGCAATTTCCAGTGTTAAGCAGCCTTCTCAGACCAACCAGAACCCTGAAGACTAAACAGCAAGTAAAGTCTTTTAAGACTTTAATTTTTATTTCCAGAAGATTGGTTTTAAGACTGACTGAGAACTATAAGACTATAAGGAGAACAAATACTTCATTTATTTAAAATTAAAAGCAATGGGAAATTATTTGGGAACCATAGATTGCTATGGGAAAACATTCAGATACTTCTCCCTCTTGTCCAGGAGACATTTGCTATTTCTGCGTTCCAAGGCAGAATACCATGTTTTTGCTACACTCTGGACAGAAAGACGACCAACCACATATCACCAGCATGTGCCAAGAGCAGTCCTGTCTTAATCACAACCATGTGGACACCAGTCCCAAGTGAACATAAGGATTACTGGGGTGTTTCTTTCTGTGGAAAGGATCCTGAGGAGACGAAGGAGATGGAGGTCGGCTGTCAGCTCCATGTGTTGCTGCTTTCTCCTCCTCAGCTGAACACATGCCAGTGACAACTTTTCCATTCACACTGAAGTGTTTCCAAGTTGCTTGTTTTGATTCACTGGGCTGTAAATCAAGCCTACTGCAATTTTAGACCCTGTTTTTAGCTCTCCATGCAATTATAGTGGTTCATTGTAATAGAGATCGGGTACTGCAGCAAGATTTAGCAGCACAAAAACTAGGAAGTCCCAACACTACAGTGGCAACAGCTTTCAATATCTGAGTAATAAAATAAGAAATCATTACTATGTACGCTCAATTTTGATTCCTTATCTTATTGAATTTTAAGGGTGTTCACACTCTAAAAAATGTTAATGCTTCAGTTTTATGAACCTGATATATCAGCTTCTTACTCTTTTCTCATCTGTATTTTCCTATGTATCAAGAAATCTGAGTGTAGGGTAGATAGACTCATGAATGATAAGCCTCAGTGCTACTTGCCTTGCATTTCAATTTCTTTTCTGTCTTTCTGTGCCAAATTTGCATAACCCCTGAAATCAAGATGAGCTTTAGCTTTCAGATTTTTATGGCTTCCCAACTGTGTGCCTAATGGCCAACTCCACTTTTATGTGAGCAGTTTACTTTGCCCAATTAGTAGTAGTGCTAACAGCCAAATGCTTCATTCCTCAAACATACTCTAGTTTCATTTTACACTATTTCACTTAACCATAGAAAATTAGGTGAGTTTAAAATAAAATAAATAAAACAATAAAATAATAACACATTATTAATAGTGAGAACCTACTTCTTATGAAGAAAGATAATCTTATTAGTAACTCATGTCCTTGCACCTGCCCTCTGTTTCTGCATGCTCATAAGTTTAGTTGTTTTCCTCACCCTGTAGAGCTTTAATATTCTCATAGTCTTTCTTTACATGTCTCAGTCCTACTGCTAATTGTCAGTAAACCTAGCTTTTGCTTTCTTCCCTCTCCTTTCCAGTATTTTATCTATCTAGTTTCCCTTACCGTATCACACAAAAAAAAACCTCAAAAAAACCCCGAAAAACAAAATATAGAATATATCATGGTTTTTCTTGTAAATGCCACATAAAATTCAGACTGCTTCTGTCAATTTATTTCATAGCTCCACAGCTCTCCTTTCCTTCAGCAGTATACTGTGTTCCTGCTGACTCCTTGTTCATCACAACAGTCTACAAAATACATGTTTGCCCCTGCTTTCTCATTCCATATCCTTTGAAGTACCCACTACAAACAGGAGACAGTTTGGGGAATTCTTCAGATCCTTTACCTGCGTTATTTCAAGCCTCTGTAAGAATCATTTCAGCATGTTGTACTTTGCAACACTCCATTGAGACTAGAATAAAACAATAACTATTTTTTATTAATACATATATTTCAGTGCAACCAATGGACTCAGGCAAACAGTGATGTTTTAACTGCTTTATTATAACTTTTTAGTGATGTCACCTGACATTCCCAGGTTATGTGGTCCTAGGCAATAAAGCAGATGGTACCTGGCACAACAGATTCAAGGAACTCCACTGAGATGTACCTCGGTACAGACAGCCAACATGACTCTCTCATCTCTATTTCAAGCTGAAGCGGTTTGACAGTGACCACTAAAGGTCATGAAACTAATGTGCATGGTCAGCATGGAGGCAGGACAGCAGGAAACAGACATTCAACAGTCAATAAAAACAGGCAAAAGCAACCTGGAAAACCAGGAATTTGCTGTCGTGCCTCTTTGCATAGTTCACATCTAGGAATATTTTGTTGTAAACGTGTTACATGGAACATGTTTGTGTTGTAAAATTTGGTTGTAAACTTGGAAATCAGAATTATCAGATACCCAAAGTTTACCCAACCACTTGGAAGAAAGTTCTCAAAGTGCAATACATCTAGCCAGGTGTAGAGAAACAATTTTATTTTTCAAGTGCTGCAGTGCCCTCAGGGAAGTGAAGACAGATGCTTTCTTACCTCGGTATGTTGCTTGCACAGGAAGTGAATAACTACAATACTGTCAAAACATCACCATCTTAAAAACACTTGAAAAGCTGTGCAAGATTTAAGGAGATTTTTTCCCCTCATCCACCTGAAAACTTCGAGTCCCAAGCCCACAAAGTTATTACCTTGCCTGTCATTGAAGAAACAACTGATAAAACACATTCCCAGCACTGGCATTTATAGAGAAGGCTTCATGATCATCATCCATTGAGTTTCCAGAGTCAGAAGGCAAATGAAATTTTTTTACTTTAATTTCAGCCTCGTGATTTTTTTTTTTTAATCAGCCTGATCTGGCAGAAGTACTGATGGAAGCCAGAATCTTCAAGTTTCACCTCTATTAGTAAGTGGTTAGCACATGAGAAAAAATGAAGCACAAACTGGAAGATGCCCAACATTGTCTTAACTGTGTGAGGCATATTAATAGGAACAAAAACAGATCCAAACCCCAGGTGATGAAGAGAAGGATGATTGTGGTTGAGTATCTATTGGCTCTCAGCCCTAAGGATGTACTTTCTACTGTAGTTGTTAATTGCATGGGAAATACAAATGGGTAGCAGGTAAACAGCTGCTGTTTACCAGCTGGTTGCTGTTTTAGAGACAAAACCCAAGCACAGTTGTATTTGGCAACTGAGGAACTGGCTCGCTTCAGAGTGGAAGTTTTGATGATGCTTCACAGATCATTGTTCAAGAATTTGCAGAAAAGGATGTAAGCACAGTGCTTACATTTCATCTTAAATAGCCTGGTGCAATATACACATCAATATACTACAACTTGATCTGCCTAAAAGTTAGAAATTCATCTAACTATGTTGCTAAAGCCTAGGCCTGCAAATTGAAAGAATCAGTCTTTAGAGATTGGCATACTGGAAGATGATCCCAATTTTTTCCCGAAAATAATAAATTATTACTCGTTTCCCCTCCCCCTTCACTGTGTTCGGTTAAAAAAGGAACAACAACCCTGATGTGAGTTTGTGGCTGTTTTTAAAGAATTCCCTCCAAGTCTAATAGCCACAATATTATTTTTAAAATCCAGTGTAATAATTCTTAAAAAGTATGCAGCTGAAAAGCTGGAACTTTTTCATAAACAGGAAGGCAAAAAAAAAAAAAAAGAGAGGTTGAGGTCATTAATAAGAAAAACAGCTCTGGGACAATGATACTATAATTTAAGGAGAAATTGCACTAATTATCTAGGTCCAGAGGGTTTTTGCACAGTACCTTATTTACCCAGATCAGTGGTGTTGTCCAACCTACACATTTGCTGCTACGTTCATTAGGGTATATGACCCAACTGAGGATGGTTAACGATTTGTTAGTAGGGAAGATGACATTGTTGACACTGCTGCTTATGACAAAATAGCTGTTCCATCAGTGCTTCTGTTGTAGCATGCCTGAGTTTAACATGTGTTTTAGAGCCACAAAGATGACGGAGAGATGGGGGATCTTATCCAAGTGTGCAGATACCTGATTGAGGGCATTAAGAAAGAGGGAGTAAGATGTTTCTCAGTGTCATCCAAAGACAAGATCAGGGTCACTGGGCACAAATTAAAGCACAAGAGGAGGGAAGGAAGTGAGGGAGGGAAGGGAGGGAGGGAGGGGAGAAGGAAGGGAGGAAGGGAGGAAGGAGGGTAGGAAGGGAGGAAGGAGGGTAGGAAGGGAGGAAGGGAGGAAGGAAGGAAGATTTTTTTTAAGAAAAGGGAAAATTAAAGCAAAACACAGCAGCAACTCAAATTTAAGAACACATTTGTATGACCATTTCATCACATAAGGATGGGCTTGTTTCTTGTCCTATGTACTTTATCAGCAGCTCTGTATTGAATTCTACAATCCAGGGTTGCAGCCAAAACACTAAAAGTGAGAGAGGGACCAACAAAGTGACTTTTGTCCTTTAACCCTTCCCACAGATTCATGTATGATCCATAAAAGGATTAAAACCAGAGAGACCTACTCTCCCTCAGGGTGTTTGAATGTTTGTACTTGTAGCTCCAACAAGAGGTGAGCAGTATTAGTTAGAACTGTGCGGCTATGCTTACTTTCTACAGATGGGATTGCTAAGTGCATTAGAAGACGTTGTGGAATTCAAAGCCTTTTCCCAGGCTTATTCCCAGGTTCTGGTAAGGTCTGGTCAATACCTGGCACCTTCAGGTGTTATCTGTCACACTGCATAATTTTCTCAGGAGGCAAAGTAAAAATTTTCCCCTCTGGAATACTTGGATCAGAAAATTCTGCAGCAAAAGCAACATTGGTGAAAATTAGTTGATCTTGCAGAACTATGCATTTCATTTCTTGACATCTTATAAATGTCACCCTTATAATGTGATTAGAACAGAGGAATTAATAATCCTAACTTATTATGTTATTATGAGAGCTGAATGGGGAATTAAGTACATCTGGTCCTATTCTGAGCTCATAGTTATTGAACAGAACAGTTTCCATTTCTCCGAAGACTTTGTATCTGCCTAATTACTAAAGCAATCTGTTTAGCTTTCCCAGCTGCAGTAAAAACAGAGCTCTCGGATAGCTTGGGGCTGGTGTTCTCCAGTTCCTTTCAAAACAAAGTAAGACCCAGTTACTCTCTAAGGAACTGCCAGTGCTGGTTTGAAGGCACTGTACAGGCACACAGAGTTTGCCTCCAATCATAGGCAAACAGTTGAGCCTGTCAGGGCGTCAAGCCAGCACTACAATCTGGCATCAATAGCCAAGCTAAACAGATAATTAGGAAAAGCCAACTCATTTATGTTTAAATGGAATACAATCTCACTTTGTTAGTCTGCTGTGCAGTGATATTTACAGGATTGAGACTACAGATGTCAGGGCTTAAATCTTTAGAGGTACCTTGTTCTTTCTACCCGCAGATGAATAAGTTGACCCATATTTTAACAAGCATTTCAAATTTTCTGACTTCCTTGAAGTTCCTGGTCCCAGAGCTCTTGTGTAAATTTCTAATCTGCTGTGATTTATTCCCATAATGACACTGTCATTCATGAAAGCCAAGAAATCCTCCTTCTTTGCAAGTAGGTGTACATTTTTACAACATTGCACTGCTGCTGTCTGGAAATGTTATGACTTTAAAGTCAGTATATACGAAAACTCAGATGGGACCACTGTCATATCAGGACAGAACCACAGCACAGAATAGTCCAGGTCCTCTGCACTGATGCCTTAAGCCCATAATGGTTTTCTTATTTTTCTACCTTATAAGTTTTATAGGTAATAGAAGTAGATTTTAGAAACCCTTTCTCCCTCCTCCCCTAGCACCCCTTAGTTTATACATTCCTTAATCCTCTCACCCCATTCCATACTCCCCATATCAACCCTATTCCCATATCCAGTAGAAGATGTTTAGTCTCTTAGTCAAGGCAAGCCTGTCTTGTTTGGGGAACGCTTGTATCTTGGCCTAAACCGCAGGACAGAGTCAAGGAACTGGGTGACTCTGCTGTCTGTACCCCGAAGATGATGAAGGATGATGAAGAGGGGGTCCCAAAAAGCCCCCCGACCCAATTCCAGGAGGTGGGCCAGGGGATGGACCAGGCCAAAAGTTATAGGGTGGACACACTTGGGATTGGCCAGATATTGTTATAAATGTAACATCTCGGGCACAGCCCGGCGCGCGCGCATCGTTTACCATCTCTTGCCTTGGCATAATTAAACCCTTTCCTTATCTCACCCCAACTAACGGCTCCTAGATTTTTTTCTTAGCACCAGCAGAGCAAGCATCAACATATCAAGACAAAGAGCTGATATCCTAGAAGATTCTTCCTAGAAGAATTGCTGGAGGCCTCAGGTGAATCTCTGAGAAAATATCCTAAGGGCCTAACAGCTATGTTTTAACTGTCATGGAGTTTCAGTGTTACTGCACACAAATCCCTGCCTTCCTTTTTCCTTCCTTTTGCACAAACTCAGTAAGTCCTCTTTTCTTCCTACATTTCTTACTATTTTTCTTAAAAGGAGAAATCCAGGTTTTGGTTATTTCTGCAGTGATATATAACACAGATTTTTGTGCTCAGAGGCCAGTATCTTCACTGGAATTGGGAAATTTTTTGTCATAGAAGTATAAAATTAAGTGAGAAACCAAATAAACCAATTAAAGCTTCATCAACACTTGAACAGATGTATGTGATATCGAATGGAATTGGCTCTACATGACTGACTTAAGAATTCTTAGGGTTTTAGAATGGTAATCTGGAATGCACAATCCCTCAACTACTAAAGAGAGGGATCCCAATCTCGAGCAGTTACCTTGGGTGGTGTCCTGACCAGTGGTTTAACTCCAGTGGCTTAGTTCCTTTTGAGAGAAAAAAGGCAAAAATATGCTTCATTCCCTGCCTGAATTTGCTAAGTTTCAACTTCTACCCATGGATCTTGCCCTAACTTTTTACTACTACAGCAGACCTCTACACAAATTCAAGCCTGTTTAAGATTTTGTTAAAAACTCACAGATAATTGACATGTGTTCAGCTACCAGTGTAGTCAAAAGGACACCTCCAAGTGTCTCAAGGACAAGTATCTCCACAGAATGCTCTTGTAAATTCACTGTGCTGTACTCTGAAGATGTCATAAGTAACAAATATTGTTTTCAATCCACCAAAGGCCATTACACAGCAGATCTGATTGTAGTCCTAGGGATTTTGTCAAGTTCTTCCCACTCACTTTTCATTTTTATGCATGCTTCTTTATATTATCAGAGAACAAACTCATCCAAATTTTACTTAATCTTTGTAAATAGAAATATAATAATTGGATTAATACAAAAACGAGTCAATTTGCTGATCACAACAGTATTTCAGCTCAACGAAAAATTGTAACAGAGGAGCAAGCAACCGGATTCCTGCAATCTTTTAAAGCCTTTCTGAGCATATTCAAGTTTAACACGTTAGATGATGAGCATACTAATATTAGCAGTGTTTAGATTAGAAGTCAATTAAAGGGAAATTAAATGGATTTTTCTTTGGGTCTAAATTATTAATCATTTCTACACTGATACTCTCAGAATTATCCAGTGGACAGGTAAAATAATAAAACTGGTAAGCATTCTTATGTTATGTGTTTCCAATAAACCAGCTTACATACTCTACCATCAGTTTCTCAGAGGTTTCACGCTGTGTGGGATTGCAACTTTATTAAACCTCTTAGATGTAAACTTTTCAAACCAGTGTCAAACAAGTTTTAAACAGCTTCCCTTCGTTGTGCAGACTGATGGTGCCTCTATACCTAACAACCCAATGGAGAGGGAAAAGGTTAGGCTTCCATTGTTTCTTTCTCATACCCTGGGACTGTAGATACTATTGCGAACACAGTGATAATCTCAGTGCCAAATTGCAAGTACAGTGGTAGAAAATTAATCACAGCTCAAACACTTTAGCTTGCAAAGGAAGAAACGATTGCAAGGAAACGTGTTGTAGCAATTACTTCAATGAAATGGGACAGACCTGTGACAGAAAGGTCCTGGGGAAATTGTAAAGCACGATTTAATCTGAGCTATATGTCCATCAAAAGAACAATCCCCTGAAAGAAACTGAAAAATCTGATTTCACCTAAAAGCAGTTTCTCTTCTGACTCCAGAGAAAAGCATCAGCTCAGAGAGAGAAAGGTGTAATTTTTATATGCAAATTCTGATGAAATAGGGATTTCCCTGCAGGTGTGGCTTTCAACAACTTCAGAATAATTCCATTCATTTTACAGCTGTGGAAGTGGGGAAGCAGCCAACCCTCACAATATGTTTACTGACTAATAATACTGAAGCAGCTGAAAGCTGAAACTGTTTCTGATATAAGCATGTTCAGAAGCAATTCTGCCTTAGAGAAGTAAAATTGTGACCTTGAATCATAACAGTCCAGGGACCATTATGCAGCAAGCCTGAAAGCACCAAAAACCAATAAATCTCCCAAATATGTGAACAGTAGGGATAACTATGGAGGATGAGTGTTCTTGTGTAGGCTTTAGCTCACCTATGACAAGAGGATCGAAAAAAAGAACATGCAAGACAGCACTGCCACACAACCACCCCTCAGAGAAAGAATAATCAACATCATAAAGTGGACAACAATCATCACTAAACAGGAAGGAATGCAGCTGAGTGTTTTATTCAAGTAATAAAGCTAGGAAATCATACTGTTTTTTCCTAGCTTTCTGCCACGCTAAGGCTGTTTTGTGACCCCACATCCTTATTACCATGTTTTCACTGTAACAGCTCCTAGAGCATTACAGCTTCCAAGGCACCTTATTTCCCCAGCTGAGCTTTCTCAGAACTGACTCATGCTGAAAACTGTACTTTATATAGTTTCCTATACTACTTGGGAAGCTAAAACTATAATTAACTTTGGTAATTAGAGTTGGTATATTGCAATAACTCTTCCCCCAGAACTACATTTACCATGAAGTTATTAATCTTTGGAGCCTATTCTTGCGTGAGCCAATTAATACATTGACAACATTGGGATGTTCCATAAATAGTCTTAAAAAATGAAGCCCCAGAACACTGCAGTCTCAAGGATTAATGAACAACAACCCGAGCATCAGGTTTTAATAATGGCAGACACTGCATTTGAAATTTTTATATGAATTCTAATGAGTTAAGGGCCAGCTTCAGTCCTCAATGGTAATGAGGGGAAGAACCTGGCAGTAAAGCTTTTAACTTTATTACTTGCAATTGTATACTACTGAGGCTCTGCAGGTTTACAAGAAAGGAGGTCTTGATATGTTTTCTTTCATAGCATCATTCCACCACTTCATGACTTTCCACATAAACAGCCCACCACTGACTCCCATCTATTCCCTCAACAATCCTACACTGCAGTGACAAGGAAAGGTTGTTCAGAAAGCCCCTGGAAGGAGCCAAGCTCCACTTTTGCCAGGTGGGCTGTCACAGTGCACTGCAGGAAAAGCAAAGCAAAACCAATGCTGAGGGGTTTCAGAAGT
Organism: Neopelma chrysocephalum; assembly: GCF_003984885.1. Lineage (NCBI taxonomy): Eukaryota > Metazoa > Chordata > Aves > Passeriformes > Pipridae > Neopelma > Neopelma chrysocephalum. The sequence continues at coordinate 3,875,889 of NW_020925676.1, forward strand.
TTCTGTGAGAATCACACAGATATGATTGGCTTAGCTGTTTCAAAATTTAAACTGGGCTGGAATTTTGAATCAAAGTCCATATTTTTATAAAAATTTTAGGTTTTACCAGAGCCTCTAAGATTCAGAACAACCAGAGTTTCTAAGATTCAGCTTCAGACCTGTCCAAATAGCACAGTATGGAGTCATCCTAATCCAGACTACTGCCACACTTCCACTTTATGGCAACTCTTTTTTGTGTTTGATCTTTCTTTCTTCTGTCTTTTCCAGAAACATTTTTTCCTCCTAGAGTCAAGCTGCCACAGCCCACAAGGAACAGCAAAGAGCTCTTTTTTTTTTTTTTTTTTTGCTACTTACAAAAGCTTGGCATTTCTACAACAAATAAAAAACCCAAATTAATGAAGCCAAAAAGAAATAGGGATGATGAAAATACCATGCAGTTAGTCGCTGCAAGTTAAGAAGTGGTTTAGGTAACATGGTTCACGTATTATCACATTATGTGTCAGGAACCGTCTGCCTTTTTCCCTTTTTATCAACACTCTGTATAAGTAAGAGTAGTGAGAATAAGTGATCCTCTTGAGCATCTGAATAGCAACATACAAACTTCTGTTTGGGTTTCAAGGTGGAAATGACATCCAGATTTTGAGTGGGAAATTTGAGAAACAGGAAGATAAAACCAATTTAAAGGCTCCATTAGCAGAAGTGGTACAGATTTTATCTGCCTAATTAAAACAGTTGTAATTCTTCTTCATGTTCTCAGAAAATAGTTTGCATTAATTTAAGAAAGTCAGTTTAAATTAAAGCAGTTGTTAAAATTAGTGGACCACCTTTATTCAGACAGCCTGGTCCTCTTGCTAAATCCATTCTTTCAAGAGAAAAGTATGACATTAGAGTTCAAGACTTCCTACAGGATTAGTAAAAATTATTACATGAGACAGGTCTTGAAAGGAATAAAATTTCACAGGAAAAAGATCCAAGTGCAAAGTCCTGACAATGTTTTTCTTAAAAGTACATATATTAGGAAATTAAACAAATTACAGCTTCTACACTTCATTTCTATTTTCAGAAAAGGAATCAGCATTGGTCAGGTTGATATTGATTTTCTAAGCTACCTTTAATATGCAAAAGAAATATACTAGGTAGTCAAAAGAGAACTCAAATGTTTCAACATACTCAGTTTTCTTTCTGTCACTGTTCCATTTCCTTAACTGAATACCTACACATAGACAGAAACACACCCATATGTATGTATGTATAGTGTCTCTTTTAAGAAACATTCTGATATTTTGAGTTTTCGGGGCTGGAAACCCTGGGGACATCCACATGCACATATGGATAATTCAGCAGCAGCAGTGTTGTTTTTCTGAAAGCCTGGATTAATGCACCATTTATGAGGTTTCTTGCCAGATGGTTCACTATTCACTTGATCTTTCAAAATTCAAAAAGTGCTTTCCTCTAAGTGAGCCCTGCTAGTGAGGGTTATACATCCTTAATTTCTTTTGTCCCACAGCACTCATCTGCCAAATTATTTGTTATATCTGGGTTGGGAGGGTAGTTGGTATTTTCCCTGCAACAATGTGTCTTCTAGATTTTACTTTGAATTCTATCCCTCTGTATGTCCTGTTTAGTGACATGTCACACTAAAGTCACCATTCAGTCAGTGTATAATGTTGCTTTTTAATTAATTTTAGGCTTTTTCTGCCATCTCCCTCCTTAGATATCTGTCATAAATGATTGTTTCTTTTAATATAGACTCTGTAATAAATGATATATTTTTTTTTGTTACTATATTGTTTGCCTTTTTAATATGGCAGAACAGAAAAAATAATAATCAGACTTATTTAAATATAAACTTCTGGAAAAGAAAACTTACAGGTCATTTTGAAAGTTAAAATACTCTTAAAAATATTTCCACTAAACATACCACTTCATTTTGTCCCCTTAAAAATCAATTTTCTCAAAACAGTGTAAAAACCATGCAAACTAGAAAGCACTCACAGATTTACTAATAGCCTCAAATATGTATGTTTTTGCAAATGTAAGTTTCTCCCTGAAACTTCTCCCAATCTCAAGAGATGCCATCATACAGATACTGTTTCTGAAATCACTATTTCAAAGCTTTATTCACCTATATCAGGAAATTACCCATCAAGTAGAAGAAAACACAAAATCTGGATTGGAAGGGGCAGTGCCCTAAATGGTTCAAATGAAATTTTATCTGTTTGTATGAGAGTGATATGGAATTGGACATCCTTTCATTGCCAGCATAGGTTTTCAAGTGACAAGCCTTAAAAGTTAGCCAGAAACAAAGCGACTGTAATAGCCTGATGACTGCACAGGCCAGCCTGTGCTTTTTTCAGTCAGATTTCTGTAGACAGTTGAGGTTGATTTTAACTGAGTCCGAAAACCTCACCCAAGTGACATGTTATTCTGGTAGCACGGAACCAACTACAATTTCATATACTCTGACCCTCTTTAGAAACTACAAATTATGTGCCACATTAGTAAAAGAATTGCCCTAAAATTAACACAAGACAGGTTTCATTGGCTTTCTTTAATTATTTTTCTCATTTCTGCTAAACTTCTTTAAAGCAGACATGAACAGAGAAAGTGATACCCTTTTCTCCCAATTTAGTACCAGCATTGCTGTCAAAAAAAGTTATCAGTTTCACCAAGCAGCTACAGAAAACTTCCATAATGCAAAGTGTTGGGACCAGATATGTTACAAACCACCATTTTTTTTTTTACTAAATTTGGTTCCACTGGAAAGTTCCTGACAAGCACCCATTATTGGCTGATAACAAGAGATAAAAGTTTTAGGTAGATGAAGATATTAGTGTTACCAGCACAGCAGTAGTCAACCTCATTGTACCACATGAGAAAAATCTTTATTTCCAGTCCATGTAGCTTGGTAGCTTTAGGAAATAATATACACATTCGGAGAATTCTGTTTTCAGAACATGTAAAATTAAAAATGAACAAACAAACTGAACAAAACAAAAAACAACCCCAAAACCTAACCAAATACCAAGAAAAAACAAAACAAACCTCTCATACAACATCTGAATTGTAATGGACAGCCTGGGACACATTGAATTATTTCTCACTTAATATTTTGTTGAATAGTGGTTTCCCTTGATTTATCTGGATGCTTAAAGCATTGCCATTCGTGTGGGTTTTTTTCAGGAGTACAAACAGAGATTATATTTTTATTTGATAATTTTTCAAGTCCTGCATGTGGGACCATCATGGGCAAAAGATGTGTTGTTCTCCTGTGGGCACAAGCTGTGAGAGTTGACAGCATGGCACTGAAAAAACTACCATACAGAGGCCTCTGAGACCCTTGGCCACAATAATGCGGAAAAACATTGAAGGGAGAGAAAGCAAAAATAAGAACTTCCAAGATACTTCCTATGGAGTTGCTGTATGTACTGTTAGCATATATGTCTACTGTTTAAAATGACCTCCAGTAAAGCTGTTCAGTAAGTAATTCACTCTCCACTCCAACTTTCCAAAAATCTCACATTTCAATGGCAATTGTATTGCCATGCATAGGGGTTATCCAAGTCTGAAGCAGTAAACCAAACTGTTAAAATTCACTCTGTAGATACCTTCCAAAGATGAGCATGGATGTTCCATTTCTTTAATTAACAGGAATTGACTGTTTGGATCTTTCAGGCAGCTTGGCTAAGGGGAAAGGAAAGGGATAGGAAGGAACTATAACAAATTAAAAATGCTCAAAAGTATGCAAATGCACTCTGATGTTCTCCTTATATGCCTTAAATCCAAGGATAGACTTCAGAATCTATGTAAAGACCCAAACTCCAGGGTCTTTTTGCATGCAAATTTTTAAGTCATGCCAAGAGATGAGTTGCAATGAACTGCAGAAAATCACAGCTGAAATTCTGCAGTAAGGCTGTTACAAAGCCACAGCCACTATTTTGCTATCCCATTTTTAATTCTGAACAACCTGAGCTGTGGAATGTCTTGTTTTTGCAGAAAAACTTAGGGCAAAGCCTCATAGAACCCAAATCCATTCAAACAAGCTGATGCTGCAGGCAAGAACCACAGGAAGTAAAGCACAAACTCTCAGGTCTAGACCAGGGTGTTGAAGGAAAACTGGACTCTGGCTTCTTATGGAAGGCTTCTTAGCATAGCAAAACTGACATTTTTTCACATTTTAAGCTGTCACAATTTCTGCTGAGTGTTACCTGGCACACTAGACTCCCCTATCTATGCATAATTCAGAGTAGCCATCAGGAAACTAGGTAAGGAGTGAAAGTCTTGCACACACTAAAACCAAGGAGTTTGAAGTTGGAATGTCACACACAGACACACACCTGTAGTTCAGGTTTGGATATTAGATGCTGATGATGATCCTCTAAACACTGACCTGGCCCAATATGCCAACACATGGTAAATGCCCACACCACCTACACCCTCGTTCCCACTCTTGTTGCACTGAAATACTACTGCCTGTCCCCAGCCTCCTGATATTTTCCTGCCACCACCCTCAGGCTGCTCTGAGGTCCTCCAGGTCAGAGCTGGGGTCTGTGCTACCCTTCCATGCTCATTTCAGTGATTCTGGCAGAGAGTTGTGTCTTTGCTTGGTGGGAAAAAAAAAAGAATAAAAAATATACTGCCTGAAGACAGAGCACTCTTCACACTTTCTGTGCACTTTCCCTTCCTGCACACAGAAACAGGCTGGTAACCTGAGTATCCCTGGCCTTTCATTGTGGTTGAACTGCCACTGTTACACCACAGCCTGGAGATGGGCTGGGGACAGCACCTCTGAGCATGTGGGAAGATTTGAAAGGCAGGCAATAACATGAGAAATGAATGTGCAAGAACAGAAAGCACTAGAATAGATTCAAATAAAGCTGAAAAAGGCCAGGAGCTTTCTGAGGAATCTGTTTATGACCATTAAGGATCTGAATTCCTACATGGAAGAATGTAAAATACTATTTTTTAAAATACAAAAAAACCCAGCAGTACCAGGTTCCTCTTTGACAGAAAGCTACTGAGACGCTACCTAGAAATAATAGGTAATATAGCTCCCTGGAAGCAGGAACATCACAAGCCAGAGCATAAATTCCACTGAGATCAATCTCCCACCTGGCAGACTAAGCTCAATTGCGTGTAAATTCATAAAGAATAGACATAATCCAGGTTTTCTAGACTCAGAGTAGTAAATATCCTGATTATCTGTGGATCATCAGCCTAGAACTCGGATATTTTCCCATTCCTACAAGATATCTCAACATTGTAAAACCAGATTCAAAGTACAGGATTACTGACACTCATTTTGCTCTCATCCTCATTTATGAGAAGTATTTGTACATACATAAGCTTATACATAAATATATATATATAGCTATAGACATGCAATCACATACTTGCAAAAACACACTACACACATGTTAAAATGTGAACCTCAATCTTACAGGACTGTTATAAAGAAATGGATTCAACACAGCCACCCTTCTCACCAAAGTATTTCCTACCCATTCCTCTCATAACTCAAAGCCATTACTACCCAGCCACCTGTCCTCCACCATTGCTTTTTCCTCTACCATACCAGGAAAAAGCAACTTCATTTTGCCAGTGAAAGGGGAAAAATGTTGACCTTAGCAGGTTGTCTGTGTCTAACAGTTCTACAGCCAGGGTGTCCTTTTCCTAGAGCAAAGTTCTGATGATCACATCATCATGCAACAGAGAAGCTACCCAAAGTAATTTTAAATACCTAGGTGATAGGCAAGATTATAAATTACCCAGAGAAAGACAAAAGGATGAAACAGGGTTTAATTGAAGCCTATATCCTTTTCAAGGAATATTTCCTACTACTTTGTGTGCATTTCACAGGCTCCCCAGAGAAATGGTCACAGCACCAAGGCTGACAGAGTTCAAGCAGCATTTGAACAACACTCCCTGGCACATGGTGAGATTGTTGGGTGTCCTGCGATGCCAGGAGTTGGACTAGATGATCCTGATGGGTTCCTTCCAACTCAGCATATTCTATGATTCTATGATTCTATGATTCTATGATTCTATGATTCATTTTGCATGCAGTAGAGAAGCGATTTTGCCAAGAATTTTTTAATGGAAATGTGAATTCATGCTTAGTAACAACAACAAAAACATCTAACCTCAAATATTAGTCCATTATTTAACAAGGATCTTAGCACAAAAACCCACCCCACGTACACTAATCTTCAGCTGCCTGCTCTGAAGATTGGTCTCTAAATTGCTCCCTCTTTTTAAGAGAGTGAATACTTTGGTGTTGGTTCTGCCAGAGGCTGGACTCTGGGTTATCTCAGCACCTGCTGAAATGGCCAGGACCCTGCAGTGCACACGGGTGCTCACCATTCTCACGGGACCTTTCTGAGGAGTACCTGACAAAGCCAATGGGGTGAACCAAGAAGGAAAGAGAACTATCTAGTGGCATGTCTAGGCTGCTCTTTGCATCTTGTGAAAGTGCTCTCAAGTTCCAGTATTTCACATATGAAATGCTTCTTTTCAACTTTCCACTTCTTTTCAACATTTCTTTGCTATTATGAATAAAAGACCCAAAAAATATTGGTGATTGTTATTATTTCTTTCACAACAGGCAATCAGGACTATTTGAAAAAGACATGAGGGCTTCATTTTTATTGTCTAATTCTACAATACCTCACATTTATGTTCTTCATCAATGGAGAGAGACCAGGCTGCAAAGTGTCAGTCATATTTTTGCCTATAAGAGTATTTACAAGATTAAAACTGCTTGTGAAGTTCAGCACTTGACAGTCTAAAGGTCAGCTTCTTAAACTGTAGAAAGAGCGAGCAAACTGTCCCAAGCATCCTTGAAAAGCAGTAAGTAATACCAAGGAACAATCTTTGTGACTGATGAAAGCTTACGAGTGTTACAGTTATTTATATATTCATTTTACAGATCTTGTCTGTTAATACCTGCCACCATGCACTGGTAGAAACCTCAAGAAAGGAAACCATAGTAGTTCACATATCTGAAACAAAGTTATAGACAGAGAAATAACCTTTTCAACACACTTTTCTGAAGTCTTCCTGAAGTCAGTTTTATTACCTAGACCTGTCCAACCTGCTACATTTCTTTATTCTTTATGTTGTGAGATATTTTAATATTAATGGTTACTTAAAATGCTTTAAAAATTTTGACTTTTTAGCCTTCCTGCAAAAAGTTTCAAGTATCAAAAATATGGATTTTAACTGAAAATTAACAGGCGAACCCCAATAAACCAAAAGGGAGAAAAAGCCCCTAAGCAAACAAAGTGAGAATTAAGATTCCTTACAAGATGTGTGGGAAATTGTCCAAGCTTACAAAATATAGCCAGTTCAGGTGCTCTCAACTGCAAAGGTAAATCCAGTTATGTTACCAGGGGGTGAAAGCCTCAGTTTTCACTCAGAGAGAAAACAGCTCACTTAGAAAACTGCAGAATATCTTGAAAGGTAAATATTACAGGACTCTTGAAGCATCGTGGCTTAGGCTGATGATATATGGAGGTTTTATTAAAATAAGAAGAATTCATATAGGCAGATTACTGGAAAACATATGCAGGATTTATGCTATGCTAGTAAAAAACCAAAGACACAACTAGAACAAGATAAAAACAGTAAAACAGTGGTGGTAAAGGTTTCCTGACACAGGTAAAATTAATCTATACCACATTGCAAAGTGCAGATAAGTCCGGAAGACTTGATTTTGCCAAAATGGTTCAAATGGGCTATCTTTCTCCCTTAAAAAGTTAAATCTTAAAGTAAGTGTCAACACAACAAAAACAAACACGGTTGCAATCCTAGTTCCAAATCTTCCAACAATCAGCTGCAGGCATCCTTAATGCAATCATTTTGCTTGGAAGTACCTCCTAGCATTTTTTCAAGGTCTTCAGGAAGAAGTCCAGCTCACTGAGGTGTTCTCATTGCACTGAAAGTGATTTTTTTCTGGTCTGTTGAGGCTCCTTGTCACTGTTTAAAGAAATCAAATCTGCTTGAGTTCATATTTGGTGTAAAAAGTGAAGTTCCAAAAAATATACATACATGACGCCAGTGTTACAGATATCATCTATGAAATGTTGGCAGTGAAGTTACTCAAGTTCCTGAGACAAAAGTAAAAAGTGATCATTATAGTAGTGTCATTTTCTGTCTATAATCCTTAGACAAAAACTTAGTGGATGTAAGAAGTAATTTTTGAAAGTAATTTTTGAATGTCATTTTAGAGACAGCCTCTATGGAGTCTCTTAGTTGCAGCTCCATTTCAAAAAGTTCTCCATTATTATGTATCTCTATAACTATTCACCCTACTGTGTTAAATTAGGACCTATGAGAGGTCTCAAAATAGAAAATGAAATAAAAGTGTTACCATTCAGAATCCATTAGACAGGGGAAACTGGCTATTATATCCTTTTTTTTGGTGCTAACTCCGTATCTTTCCCTTGCAGTGTTTTCAGCTGTGCAACACTTTGCCTCTGACCATTGACAGGATGTACATCTCACTTTTCGGAATATTCGGTATGAGATCTTCTCTTTTTCCAGAAGACATTCAGCTATTCTGAAAAGCATCCTGTTGTGATCAGGAGGAAATACAGTGCAGGCAGGAAAGGAAAGGTGGTCATTTTGTCATTTTTCTTTATTTTTTCTTTTCTTTGTTCACCTTTACAAAGTAAAAGCAACTCAAGACTGAAAAACAGCTTATGATTTCAGAAGCAATATCATGAAAATGGCAAACTAGCATACCCTTTCTAGCACTAATTAGCCTTCATTGAATGATTCCCAACAATCATTGTAAATCCATACTTTAAAGATTGTGGCAACTGTGGACTTTTAGTTTGCAGAAGAAGCCTCGAAGTGTAAATATGTTGCCGTAATGCACATTATGCTACTGCCAGATGTTAAATGATATTGCTTTTGTTATTACATTCACTCCCCTATTTGTTTTTTCTGGTTGGTGAAGATACAGAGTTTTGGAAAATCCTATTCTCATGTAATTCAAGATTGCTCATAGTCACAGTATGGCTTCTTTGTCCTCACAAACTACTTCATAAATATGCACTGACAAAAGCAATAAAGCTGCTACAAAATGATATACAGATTTGTTTTTAAGGTATTCTCATAAGAAAAAAGTTTCACTTACACAAATCCTCTGAACCAAAAGCTCAGCTCTTAATTGTAATGCTGCAAGCAAGATTAGTAGACAGATTTAAAGAGACAAATTAAAAAAGAAATTCAATATGATAAACTATTCTTTAAAGTACTGTTATGAATCGTGACCTTAACCTTTTTGAAAAATTTAATGACAACATGGGACTGAATAGAAATATTCTACAGTGCCAGGAATCTGATCTTCAAAATTAGTTAGAGTTATCTAGAATTTCCTGAAGTGTTTTCTTTCAATTCAGAAGTAGCAGCAAACTTTGCATGAGAACCTGGAAAAAGAACTGTTTTGTATCCAGGAGAGACATAAAACTAGTGGATTCCCTGTATGTGGGAATATTTTCTGGCATCCTTCTTCCATAAAGAGAGAAATGTCAATCTTGATCCCTCAAGGGCACAGTTTAAAAGTCCAGGGCCAAAACTCAAGAAACAGAGCACCACAAACCTTTCTTTGCCCACCACAGGTTACAGTTGCTGTATCCAGTTCATTTTGCTTCTTTGAAGCTTTGGGACAAGATGACTTTTGGAAGCAGGAGTAGCATACGAAGAGGTCACAGCCTTCCTTCAGTTGTTTTAAACTGTAAGAACCATTACTTCATCAAATCAATGCATCCAGTGGCTTATAAGTGCACTTTCTTAGCCATTTAAGTAAAGATTGAAATTGTTTGCAAATCCCAAACATCTGAACTGTTCAAGCCGAGCAGGTACCTCTAACCAAATACATACTCAGGAATGTGGTAAGAGCAGTTCACCCAGCACATCTGAGAAGACGGTAGCTTTCAGCCAGAATGGACATTTGGGAATATAATCTCTTCACTGAAAGACTATGTCTGACTTCATCTTAAACATAACTTTAGTAGGACAGCAAGCAGAAAGTCTTCTGTGAGACTACCTCCAAAGTGTTGTTTCTCCTGAGTCCTCAGTAGAAAAACCTCAGCTTGTCTGGACCATCTCTCTTTCCTCAATTCTGCCAGTCACACCTCAAGGGAGAAGGAAAAAAAAAAGTAATTCAAGTTCATAAACATTGGAAACTACAGAATAATGCAGAATTATGCCCTTACCTATTACTAAAAGGAATTTATCAATGAGACTTGATATTATTGTGATATATAGAAATGTGTAGAAATCATCAGGTATATAAGTTCTGTTGATTTCTTTAGTAAGAGGGGACTAGGAAGTAGAATAGCTCCTCTGGTATACTGACAGCAGAAATCTGGTGAGCAGGAGAAGGCAAGAAATGTCACTACTAAATATTTCTATGGAAGTGGAAAACGTTGAGTTAGAATAAACTCTCATAATAATCCAAAGCAGAAATTTGCTTCCAGAGTTTTTATTCCCCAGTGAACATAAGCAGGTGCCTCTGTGTGTGTGTTGCCTCTGTCTGTGTGTGTGAGGGAGGGGCATACATTTCTTATGCAATAGTTAACTTACAATGTACTTACTTGTTTGAAAGGTCTGCAAAGTAGGATGCTGAATAAAATCATGGCCACATAAGAGGCAAAGGACTTGCAGTAAACACCTTATTATTTACAAGTGCCTAGTGTAATTTTTGCAGGAATTTTGTAAGCATTTTATAACTACCTCTAAAATGGATTCTTCATGACTAAAAGAAACAAAATACTGTTTTCTGTATAAGACCACACTCTATACTGTTATAAGATGGTAAAGCCAGAATCTGATTTACTTATTTATATTACTTTTATTGTCAGCAATTAGAAAAAGGCATTCTCTTTGGAAATCTGCATTGCAATGAAGTCAATTCATCATAATTTTGAGTCTAGGCATTCATGGAATAGATTTGTTGATGTTCCATATGAGTACATTTAATAATTTTTAATGATTCATTTCTTATTCTGTTAATAGCTTCTCCAAATCAAATGTTTTAATCAAATTCAGTGTCTATAGTTAGATGGGTAGAAGACTAAAAGCTTTAGGTTTTAATTTTTTTCATGCTAGGGCATATTTTATTGATGAGAGTACATCATCGACTGGTTTTTATTTATTTTATTTGAGGGTTTATGCAAGATGGGAGATAATACTATCTCCAAGCTGCATCCAACAAAGTTTAGTCACTCACCCTCTATTAATGTTGTGTGGTGATAACAGGTTTCTGATACTTAGAAGCACTCCTCCTCGGGAAAAAGTGCTGGAAATTAGCAAAGCTCACTCAAGGAAGCCCTGATCCTTCTTTAAAATAGAAGATTTATGCCAAGCTGGCTTGATTTCACAAAATTTTTCTCTTTTCATTACTCACAGCAGGTTATAGCACAACCTGGCAAGAGCCAGCAGGTTTTTCTTCAAGTGATCTTCAGGCACAGATATGAATGCTGGTATTTTATATGTTGCTGAGGGCTCCAAACTTTTGGTTATTGGATGTGACTTAGGAAGCAAAAAAACTGACTGATCCTGGCAGACACATCACTATTTTGCAAAGACTGACTTAGATGCTTTATGCATTTGGCTCCAGGACAACCAACATAGCTGTCACATTCCTGAGAAAAGAAATCCCTTCATCCGGATTAGAGCTCTAGCACTTAAACTGTTACTGACATGGACTTCAAAATCCAATGTATTTAGGAGAAGCAGTCTTCCACTTCTCCTTTTAATAAGCCCATTCAAAGCGACTCTTCTTTCTTTATGCATTTTAGATCACGTTTCCAGAGCACTGCTGTGGCTCAGTGCTGTTGTGCCTCGTTCTAGATCCCCTTTTTGGTCTAATTGGATTTTCAGTGCCAGGACACTTTGCTCCAGTGAAAACCATTAGAAGCTAGTTTTCACTTTTAGCCAGCTGTTCTCATTATCAACTACCCAACTGGTTGATAGCCCTACTCGACATCTTATTGCATGCTTGAAAAGCTAATTTGCTTTAAAATTTGGCTATTTGCAGTAATTTTCTTAGTGTTTATTCTTGGACAAGAAATAAGAATGAACTTCAAGAGAGATCAGAAACAATCAAAGCTTCTTCCCCATATTAACATCCTTGCTCAGTTTGTTACCTCATGCCACTCTTATTTCAGTGCTTCAGCGTTATTTGAGAAATTCAGTGTAAATGAAATAAGGAATGTTGTCTTCCTTTCTGTGTTGTTCTGACCTCATATCCCATTAGGGTTAATCACAGAATCATACAATCACTTAGCCTGGAATGGCCCTTTGAGATTATCAAGTCCAGCCACTAATCCAGCACTGTCAAACCCAGCACTAAACCATGTCCCTAAGTGCCACATCTACAGGCCTTTTAAATCCCTCCAGGGAGGGTGACTCTAACACTGCCCCGGGCAGGCTGTGACAGAGCTTGACAACCCTTTGGGGGAAGACATTTCTCCCAATATCCAATTAATCCTCCCCTGGCACAACTTGAGTCCATGTTCTCTTGTCCTGTCACTTGCTACTTGGGGCAAGAAACAAACACTCACCCCACTACAACCTACCCTTCAGGCAGTTGTAGAGAGCAATAAGGTCTCCCCTGAGCCCACTCTTCTCCAGGCTGAGCCCCCCCAGCTCCCTTAGCCTCTCTTTATCAGACTTTTACTCCAAACCCTTCAGCAGCTCTGTTGCCCTTCTCTGGACACACTCAAGCGCCTCAATGTCTTTCTTGCTGTGAGGGTCCCAGAACTGGACACAGAATTCAAGGTGTGGCCTCAGAAGTCCCAATACTGGGACGAGCACTGCCCTGGTCCTGATGCCACACCATGGCTGGGACAGCCCAGGTGCCATTGGCCTTCTTGCCCAACTGGGCACACCTGGGCATGCCTTATCATTGCAGCAGTACTCCTAATATCTGTCAGTTAAGAGAAGAATATCAGCTTTCATTTTCCCCAAATTATAGCAAGTTTCTAGTTATCTACTTTGTATCTTTATTCATATAGTAATTTACTTCATAATAGATCCTTTTGGTTTCTATATAGTACAGATCCCTCAGTGGGATCCCATTATCAATGGGATCCTCAGAGGTGCTTGCAAAGTTTTGTTCTTTTGTTCTATCACAAAGATGGTAATTTTAGCCCTATAATGGGGTTATCTGCAGAGTGTGAATAGCTGAAATTGGTTGGCCCTACGGGGACTAGTCAACATTCACACTCAAATAACTGAAATTTTTGCAAGGGCTAAACCCACATTACTTTGTGTTAACACCTTTCTGAAAACTGAGCCCTGTGAAAGCGTCTTGATTTGGGAATTTAAGCAAGGCATTTTATATTGTTAGACTCTTCTGAAAACCTTAGCCACTTGCTACATAAAGCAAATCAGAATGAGATGCCAGGAACTTCAAAGAGGGGAAAAAAGAAAAAGAGAGGCAGGTCTTCAACACTAGAATTTTCTCTATTAACTATCCTGGGCACTTAGATTAAAACAGTCCCTCCAAAAAGGTAACAAACAAGAGAACCTTTCTTGTATTTTGAGTAATATTAATTTCTTTTTCTTTCAAGAAAAGAGGGAGGAAAAAGCTCTTGGAGCTCTTTTCAGGGCACTTACAGTCTCCCTTTTCATATAGTTAAGTAACCCTTTTACCATCTAAATAAATTTGTGTCTTGTGCTGACTAAAAACTACTGTTGCTCTGATTCACACTGAGAAAACGGAGGTCACATATGGCCACGTACAAGAAAGAGCATTAAGCAGTCAGTGACTCAAACCCCCTGTGCATGTTTCTCTCTGTATTCCATTCAGCAACCAGTCATCTATTCCCTTTTGTTTCACTCTTCCCTGCCAGCTGCTTTTGCTACAAAGCTGCCAATTTGCATTATGTCTTGACCTCCTGTTCCTGAAATTAACAGCTACTGCTAATTGTGCTCAGCTGCAGGTCATTTTGCTACCAGCCCTTGAAGGGACCTCTCTGTCAGTCAGAGTGCTCCATGATTCCTCCTACACTCATCCTTTGGCCTTTACATAGCTGGGAAAATAAAATATGGATACTTTCTTCTTAACTACTAAAAGAGAACAGATACATTTCTCAAGGAGAAGGTTGAATTTCCAAAACTTCTCTTCTCTTCTACAAATTGGTTTCTAATATCCAAACCATCAAGAAAAGAGCATCTAAAAAAGCAACAAGAGAAATTCTACCTACTGGAAGAATACCAGTGCACAAAATCCTGATGACAGTTAGCTTTTTTTTCTTAGTAAATAATTGAAAATAATTAATCTATGTTAATATTTCTTCTGAATGAAATGAAACTACCAATAAATTCACTCCCAGACTCCTATTAAAAAAATCCAAGTAGGTATTCCAAATATGTATAACTTATTGCATTAAAATTTTGACAAGGGCAGATAGACAATGGGACAAGGGGGAAGAGTTTTAAACTAAAAGAGGGGAGATTTAGATTAGATGTTAGGAGGAAATTCTTTACTCAGAGGGTGGCAAGGCCCTGGCAGTTTGCCCAGAGAAGCTGTGGCTGCCCCATCCCTGGAAGTGTTCAAGGCCAGGTTGGACAGGGCTTGGAGCAACCTGGTCTAGTGGAAGGTGTCACTGCCCATGGCAGGGGGTTGGAATAAGGTGGTGTTTAAGGTGCATTCCAACCCAAACTCTTCTAGGATACTTTCAAACCCATTATTTTGCCACTGACATTCAAGTAATCCTAGGTGAAATAAGTTAAAACTCATGCAACGTAAATCAGTATGTAACTAAATGGTTTTGATGGTGAGGAAAAGACATTTTCAAATGCAGAAAATCTACCCTGAATCAAATATGCTACAGTTGTTGTAATTGACAGCTCTTCATTGCAAGGGATCATTCCACAGGTTCTTAAATTTAATGACTCCATAACTAGGACTTCCTGGCAATTTCATGTTCCTTTGTTCTGGTCACCTAAGAATAAGAATAAGAATAAGGCTGTAAGGTTTAGGGTTAGGCTTTTTTCAGTAGTGGGTGTAGGGCTTGGAGAATTCAGCCAAAAAGCATGGAGGAAGCATAATAATAAATTAAAAATTAAATTGAAATTAATCTCTTATACCAACCCTACAAATGTTTGGAAAGTTTTATGAATCATTAGGTTTAGGATCCATTCATAATGCTTGACAATTAAATAATTACTTTAACATTTTAGGTATTTCATTGTTGAGATCAGTTTAAATACTTACGTTGAATTCTACTTTTATGGTATGTCTTGAGACCAATCTCTTTTTTCAAAGATTTTAAAGATGATCAAGAGGTAAGGGTCACCAAGGATTACTGAATGTAAAAGACTGAAGTGCATAATTCTAATATTCCCTAGTCTATGGTAATAACTTAGACAAGTAAAATAAACCAGAAATTTTGTTAAAAGATTATTCATTGTTCAGAAACCACTTTTGGAGGACTCATGCTGTCCTTTCCACAGGTAAAAGCATTTAGACAGAACTGACTTACCCACAAAGCAGACCAGTCTTACCTATGCATTCCTGGCAACCCAATAAAACAGCATAATAATTGGTAATCACATTAATCATATGGTAAACATGAGTTTCTTTCCTTCTAGTCTCTCCCTGTTGCTCTGCTCCAGGGTTTTTTTCCTTCCCAACATACATCTCCTTCTGTCCTCCTCCCTTGCCCAAGCCCCTTGTCCTGGGGTAAAAAGTGTTTTCCCCTGGAGTTAGAAAAGTGGTAACCCCCGAGGGGGTGGTGTTCTTGGTGTAGGGCCCAATCAGAAGCTACATTTCACTCCTTTGAAATCAACATATTATAACAGACCAGAAAAGAAGGAGGATGACGTAGTTGGACTTAGTAGCCATGCTGTGAAGCCACAAGGAGAGAGGGGCCAGGAAGCCCTGCTGGGGGCCAAGGCCCCCCAGCCCCAGCTGGGGGCTGCAGGAACTTGGAACAGTGTTAAACTGGGCCAAGTACTGTGGCCAAGAGCTGAGGGAGTTTTTCTCCACTGTGAGTGGGCAGCAAGAGCAGTAGCAGAGACAGCACCAAATAGAGAGCTGTGGCTGAAAGCCAAGAAGATAGCCAGCAGCAGCGAGATAGCATAGAGCCAGGCTGAGAGACGCAGAGATGTCCTGCAAGGAGGGAGAGCTGGCAACAGAGCAGAGAAAACTCAGCAGAGACTGTTTTGGGTAAGACTGGATTACCTTCCCAAAACCTAGAAACCTCCTGAAGAGGAGGGGTGGGCTTCCAAACTTTTAGGGAGTCTCGAAATGCAGCACCAGCTAGAGAGAGAGAGAGAGAGAAGAGTTGAGAACTCGGAGACATACTGTGAGCTGGACCAAGATGGAATGCGGGGGAAGTGGCCTTGCCCTACCCCTGCTGCCACATTGGCAGTTGAGACAGAGCTAAGAGCTCTGGTAGAACACTAGGGGCAAAGACTGAACTGAGAGCTGCCCTAAACTTTCTGACTTGAGGGAACTTGACCCCTCAAGGAAGGGACTTACCTTAATGCAGGGCATCCCGTGATATGACCATGGTGAAGCAAGTTTTTGTCCCTGCTGGCAGTCCACGGGCGAGACCTTCGGTTGGAGCCAAAGGGCTGAGAGGGGTGAGAGAGAGACCCCTGTGCTGTAATGGAGAGATAGAGGAAGATGTTTTCCAGCTACAACTCCAGCTACGACTTCTGCCTTGAAGAGGAGAGACACTGCTGCCCTGAAAGTGGAAAGGATCTTTCCTTCTTCCCTTCTGAACTTCTATTGGAGGGAAAGGAGGGACTTGATCTAATGTAAATATATTGCTTTACCATAGGAGAGATAGTCAGAATTGTGTATATAATGTATTATAATATTTATTTGTGTAAGTATTAACTGTAATATAGTTCCCTTCCCCCCATACTGAGTTTTGTTATGTCTGGAAAACCCTCTCACACTGAAACAAATTGTGGGAGGGGGGCTTGGACTTGGAAATTGGATTTTTGGGGGTCTCAAACTACGACACCCCTGTGCTGTGTTCTGGACTGACAGGTTTGCTCCTATCTCTTTGACATAGAGAGAAAATGAGATTTATTACTGGTGTTGCCAGACTGTGCAGCTTTTGACAGTCCTGCCTCCAAGCCCACAGCTGGGTGGGGGAAGAGAAGGCTGTGCTTAGTTTTGGTCACAGAGCAGGGCTGGCTTATCCTTTGCACACCTAGAAGAGACCTCCTGCCCTATTTCAGCAGTGATAAAAGACTGTGCAGTTTTTACGATTCATACAAAGAAAAGGTCCAGGGTTTTTCTTAGAGGAGAATTTGGTTGCACAGACCCTGCTGAAAAGACAAAAGGCACGTCTATATAACCCATTTTCTTGAGATGGTGGAAGGCACTTGGACTAAAGGAAGGAGGTGGAAGGAAGGATTTGCTCTTGGACTTCTTTCTCATGCTTCAACTCATCAGCTAGCACTCCTTCAAACCATTTATCAAAAAAACAAACAAAACACACCAAAAAAAGCCAAAGAAACCCCAAACAATAACAACAAAAAACCCTCTAAAAATACTTTTTTTACAGAACTCTCAGAATGGAAGGTTTCTATAAGCTGCTTCTGTGTCTGGGCTGACACAGAGTTTCCCGGAGACAGGAGCCTGCTGAGAGCTCCCATGAGACCTGCTCACTAATATGAGTGTGCCTGGGAAAGCATCTACACCACAATTAGATATGTTTCTCACCAACAGAGGAGGGGAAGCAGGCTGCTCTGGTGCCCAAATCAGAATTCCCCCTCATAGTGAGTTCCAGAGGAAGCACTATTATGGGCATCACTATCCTGCTGCCTGCAGGTATTACCAGATGGTTTCAAATAAGCATAGTTCTTCCTCTTGTTCATAATTTTTTTTTCCCTCTCTTCCTCTACCAGCCAAGTCTGGCATGATCTAGATTATTATGATGATTTTTTTCTTGTTTCTTTCTTCTCCAAGTGGTATGAAAGAGAGCTACAGCCCTAGTCCTGTCAGCAAGAAAGGATTAATCCCACTTAACAGAAATAAAGCTCGTCAGTACAAATTTAAGTAATGAATGTAAGCAATGTCCCTTAATCTTTTGGTAAAGTGTTCTACTATTTATTCTAATTATTAATTATTTCTGCATTTTTGAAGGAAGAATCCAAAAGGCAGCTTTTGCCTGTTTTCAAGAATGCTTTGCTTTTCAACATCAGAAGTGTTTATGCTCTGAAAGGGAAAAAGATATTTTTAAAAGTTGTGGGGAAAACTGAATTCGAATCTGGGGGCATGGGCCAATTGGGAGATTTAAGCATTGATTTAAAAATAAATAAGTAAACAAGTAAGTAAATAAATGAATAAATAAAAAGAAAGGGAAAAAAACCCTAACTCATCCTTTGTCAAATAGGTAGTGAAAAGATTCTGTGTACTTGTAAACAGCTTTCCACATCAGTCATAAGGGGCTACAAGAAGATCATTTTCTTCAGCTCTTTATGACAGCCTGAATCCACAGTGGTTAATGGATTTAGTAGGTTATTGTATTTGTTATCTTCTCAATCAAACTAAAATATTTATTATCTCAGGATAGAGACTGCCAAGTGACCAAGGCAACAACTTGGGACTGCAAACCTGAATTCAGATCCCAACCCACTATGAGCTCAGCTAAAGCGAAGTTTGCTACCTGAAGGAGAGATGTCAGGTGACATATATTAGGAACTGCAACTCATTCATATGCTAGAATATTAAAGACTTATAAATGCTGCTGTACCTGTAGCTTCATTAAAGCAGCCTGTGCTGGTTTAAAAGTTAACCAGAGGGGAAATGAACTCAATTCAAAAGAGAGATTATAAGTCAGAATAACAATTTATTAAAATAATACAATAAATACGATTATACAGACAGACAATTGGTTTTAACCCACAAAACCCAAATGTATAATCCAGCACCCTGGGGCATGAACAAAAGTGGTGTTCCTTGCCCCCCCCCCCCGAGTCCAAAGTAAAGGGAGAGGGGAAAATCCTGCTGGTGGGAGAGCTGTTGCAGTCTGGTCAAAAAGTGGTGATTGCAGTCCAGTTGAGGGTGGTGGTCTCAGTCTGGTTGAGAGTGGTGAGCTGCAATCTGGTTGAGAGCGATGAGCTGCAGTCTTCCTCTGGATCCCACGAGTGGTAAAAAGGTTCCAAAACCCCAAGTTTATATATTCTCCAGTTCAGGCAGGAATGCTCAGTCCCTCCCTCAGAGCGGGGAATTCCATGAAAGGGTGTGAGGATGCTCAGTCCTTCCCTCAGAGCGGGGAATTCCATAAAAGGGTATGAGGACAGGAACATCTTCCTATCTCGCAGGCCTCTACTGATAACAGTTTCTGGGAAATGGCATGGAAGGCTATAGAATACACAGTTTTGGGTTACACCCATCCAGTGATGAATTGGTCCCAGCCGTTCTAACTAGGACACAGCCAAGTTCTGGACAAACCTTAGCAAACTTTGAAAATGAGACATGTTTTCAACATTTTTTAATGCTGAATGTCTAATTCAAGGCATTCAATGATTTCAAACAGTCATTTAACATAGGTGGAGTTTTTGGTGTTCACTAATGTTCTCACTGTAAGACAACTTCAGTACTGTTGTCAAAGCACATAAACATCCAAATTCTACTGATGTTGCAGAGTCCTGATTTCAAAACACTTCAAGTCTTTCATAAAGTTGTTTTCAATATAAAAGCAGCACAATTTAGCAATAACCTTGGTATTATCACAGCATCACTACACTGGAGGGGATGTCCAGTCAAAATCTAAGGGCTCAGCTCAGGACTTTGCCTCACTGGGCCTTGAAATTTTCCAAGGATGGGGATAGTGCAATTTCTGAGATTCCTCTGAGATGCTTCACTTTTTCTCATGCACTGAATACAAAGCTTAGACACTTAACCTGTGGCTGAGAAATCTACTCTGTTAGACTCTGTGATTGGATGGTTGCTTGAGTTTCTTTGAGCCCACTAACCTAGCAGTGGCTGCTTTGTACTGGTCTAGAATTCAATAAAAGTCTCCAAGCTCATGTGAAATTCTACTGTTATCTGTCTTCAAGAGAAAAGATATCTTAGTGTATCTGGGTCTCAAACAAGTGTCTTATTCCTCTGTCATTTTTGACTACAGCTCCTCACAAGTTTTAAATTTTAATTAAGTAAATTTTAAGAAGCTTTTTACTCATATTAACAATCCGCAAAACAAACAAACAAAAACAAAACAAAGAAAAAGAAAACCAAAGGAAAAAAAAGAGAAGCCTCAAAATTATACTAACTAAACAGGAGCACATGCAGAAGGTTATGCCAACTAACCTGAGGAACAGTTCTGGGAAAGCCTCAAAAGGGTTTCTTAGGTTTGGATTTATAGGTTTTTTCCCTGATAATATCCCATTTAAAAGCATGTTATCTGACACATGCTCTGGCCCATTACTTTACCCTTTAGAGACTACTCTGGTACAGAACTTTGGCCCTACAGGAAAGTCATTGCAGCTATTGCAAAAGTTAAAAGATCAGAAGCTGTAGAAATTTTTATATTAATCATTTAATATTAATCTTTTTTATATTTAGGACACTTTTACTTTAATTCTGCCTATACTAAGTGTCAATACATATCCAAAGAGATTGAGCTGCATTTACATATGTATGTGTTAGTCACACACTGCATTTCTGGAAGGAGATTCTTGAGAGTGGTGAGAGTGAGGTGGAAATTGTGACGGCAATCTCAGGCACCTGCCTCCTGGCAGGAAGTAGAGGAAAGCTGAGCTAAACACACCTATCTGACACTCTGTCAAGTAATTATTTCCAATTCCAAACAATGAATCACACCACTAAGTCCCCCATACTTAAAATAACAAGGAAAAGCAAAAACTACAATAAAACAAACTTCTATGATAACTAAACTGCTTTCTCAAGACTGAAATAAAGCTTTTCCAGGTTTCCATCATACTTCCCCTAAGACCATGCAAAGTTTGTTGGTAGCTTTCTATGCCAGTAACTGGATGTCTTTCATGGTTATGACCTACTGTGTCCAGGGCTCTGTAACACATCCTGCAGTTGGAAAGCTCTCACCCAAGCTGCTGCTTTTGGCCACTCGCACTGAGCTCGCCCTCCCACGTCCCCAGGCACAGACAGCTCTCAACTGCAGGGAGTTTTATTTCCCAGGTTCTGTCTGCTCTTTACGAAGACTACATACAACATCCAGAACCTACATACAACTTAATTTTGGATATTATTATGCCCACTTATTTCAAGCTACTGATTAGAATGAGGCCACCCGTGCCACACGCAGAGCTGGGTAGCCAGTTTCATATATATTAAGGATGAGTGAAAAGAAGGCGAGCAAACAAGATTGATATAGAAATTAATTATGTTGGAGTCATGGGCCCCTTTCATTGTCTCTCCATGAGATGTCAACAGAAATCTCTTGTCCATCTGGGCTTTTCTCTACTCTTATAAGTTTCAGACAGCAGCTAGCACACACACATCTTTGTTTACAACACACAGAGAGAGCAAGTATAAAACAACACCACTAAAATCAAATCCCATTTCCTCAAAAATATTGTGATGCAACATTCCTTTGAAGTAGCTCCATTAGAGTTTCCACTGGAAAGTAGTGACAGTCATTTGTAGCCTTTTTAAAACCATGTCTATGTGTGAAGCTTTACTCAAAATACTGCGTCAGTTACAGCTGTGATCTTCATTTTCTGGACAATTTTAACTGTAAAAGACCTCCTGCAAACCAAATTGCCTCAGTTGTAGGGTATTTCTCCAACCTACACCTGCTGTTGCTGCATCATAATTCTGGAAGGCCATGAAATGCAAAAAAAAAAAAAAAAAAAAAGGCTATTAGTGGACACTTGAAGCAGCAAAACATTTTCCCACTTAAGATAAGTGGAGCATTTAATGGAGTTGCACTGAGATGTCCTGTACGAATGGATAGACCATGGGACTGGGGTGTTCGTGAACCACTTGCTAATCTGAATTCCCCTTCTAGCTTAGTAGACAATCTGATATGTATTTTCTAGACTTTTCCAGCCTCCTGTCAGGGGCGACAGCAGGTCTCTCAGCAGCCTGGCACTTATCGACAAATCAATAGACATAAACCAGATTACAGTATACCCCTGAAAGGAGGAGAACACACAGCATGCAGAGGAATGTGGGCAACTTTCAGAAAGGAAGAAGACAGAAGACAGAAACGGACTTCCTCTACTCTGCTCTAGCTGGGTCATGATGACTCGACAAAAGCTGTGTCAGCATGAGTTTACTATTTTGCAGCCAATCCTGATATATTTATACATGAAGACACCAGTAGTTGATTGACATATGTATGGCCTGATATATGTGTACATGAAAGTACCAATACTAAATTGACGTGTATGGCCTGATGTATGCTTACATGAAGACACCAATAGTAAGTTGACATGTGTGTTGTGTGAAAAGTATAAATGTCTGTAACCTGTTGCAATAAAAATCTTCCAGCCTTCTTGCTATACTGTCCCTGCTTTGGAAGAAAATTCTATGTTGCTTTGGCCATCTCAACATAACAGCGACAGCCTCCCCCTACTTTTTCTATGTGTAGTTTTAACATTAGGAAGAAAATGTTTTTTTTCCTGTTAAAACCTCATGGTCATACTACCTGAAATTGAGGAAGACTACAAGTTATTTAGATATTTTCTATGTAATTCTCCCAGCCTTATTCTTGCCAGAAGAGGGCTCCATTCAGAAAAGAATAATAATTCCATGTTTTCAAGTAGATGCAAATAGCAATATACAAGATGGGTCCCATTGATTTTATTAGCTGTTAGCTGAGGCTATCAGTTCACACACAAATGATTTAAAATAATTCAAGTCTATAAAATCAGTTATGCACTGCTCTTCATGGTTTATTTTTTATAATTAAATGATAAAAGTTTGAACACTGCTTTTCCCAAGGCCTCTTAAAACAGGTATTTCAGAAAAACAACTAAGCCACATTACCTTGCTTCATCTATATGATGGCGAACGTACAATTAACTCTTCTGTTCTAAAGGGAGGCCTGAATTTGTTACTCATTATGAATAACATGTAAAGATAATAACATTTTCATAAGACTAACATCATGGAGGATAATTATCTTTTAAAACAGCCCAATTGAAAATCTATTTTGAGGGCTTTATTTGGCAAAGTGTGTAAATTACTGGAGAAGCTAGATGGAGCATTAAAAAAAAGTATGGAAAAATAAAGGATCTAATTTTTATTTGCAGCGGTTTTTGCCTGACGCAGAGGAACTTTCAAAGTTCAAAGTATCAAAGCTTTTTCTCGGTGAAACTCATCCCCTTGCTTACTTACAAATTTTTCCTACAGAATTCTAGGATATGCAGTTACAAAACTATTTTGTTTAAAGATAATTGATTTTAAGAGTACAAGATCAAATGGAGAGAATGTCAACCCTGATAGTGGTCAGCAGCAGATATATAACAGACACAAATCTTCCCTCTTCCTCCCTACTACCTTGACTTATTAAATGGTGCTGGTTCAAGAGATGCAGTGGCATGTCTAACTACCTGGGTGTATAGTACTAGAAATAGCAACATGATTTAATTCTTTCTCTCCTTATAACTTCTAATTGATTCACTTTTCTGCTGGTTTCTGAGGACAGTCATTTTGTGCCAGCACCTGTCATACCTCTGGGATCTTGTTCTCCAGTAGTAACATCCCTCCCTCTATAGGTGATTTTAGGATTGTTCTTTTCACACTTGCTTTGCTTCATCTACACTGAATTTTATCTAAAATGTTTTATTCCTGCAACTCCTTTGTGCAGCTCTTTGCAGATGGTCTATCCTGCCACTGTCAGCAAAGCATTGCAAGATTATGCATGATCGTGTTGATTAGCAGAGGCTGGGCACAAATTTCAGTTCTTGGTATCTGACATGGCACAGTCAAGCTGCAGAGTCAGAGACAGTAACACCCTTCATTATCCTATTGTCTTTGCATTTCTTTGTGGGCAAATATACCACAAACCCCTTCCAGACAAAAGAAACTCATGGGAACCGCTGGCAACTATACAAGCCTGAACATGGGAACATTGTTTTGAGGCACATCCATTGCAAAACAATTTCACATATGCAGTATAAAGGTGGTACAATCTGAGCAAAATATTTACTTCAGTTTTAGAAATATCACATCTTTCTGTGTGGAGCAAACTTCACTACAGGGCATACATGAACACCTCACAAAAAGGCAGCACAACTTCTATCCCCGCATGTGAGCACTGTGAGTATCCAACCATCTTCCAGTTTACCATTACACTATGTCTTTTTTGATCAATTTATGCTCAGACACACAACTTATCTAGGCACTAGATACAGGTCAGACAGTTAGCCAAAGACTGGCACCTTGAGACCTCAGTTGAGGTATAGAGAAAAAGCAGGTTCTTGTGTATGGAAGTTTGGGAGAGAGTCAAACTTCTTCTGTTGGGACAGTTACCAAAAATCTGTTTGACAGTGTAAAATCAGATTAAATACAAAACACTCTTCTGTATTCATACACAGAGAGAACAAACCCAGAACAACTCAGATTGTCTTTTCTGAGTTACCTAATCCTCAGTGTTAGAAAAACAGCCTCCAAAGACAGCATTATCTATCAGTCTTATAGAATATTTCACAAATTCTCTATTCACAATATTCAGTTTTATTCTGAGGAATGTTTTCAATCTCTTAAAGGCTCACTGATTTTGTACAAAACATCATACACAATAGCTTGAGAGCAATCACTCTCCACATGGTCTTGACATGATGGACTCTGACTTCAAATTTCATGTCAGGCATTGGATAAGCAAAAAAATGCAGAAGTTAAAACCTATTTTAGTTGCTCTCCTCATTGGTTTCATTACAAAAGAATTCAGAATTAATAGTGCTTCATCAGTAATTTGATAATTCACTGAGTGAGTAAAAGCAAAGGGATAGAGAGAGAAGCCAGCAAAGAAAACTGTTATGAAAGAACTCCATACACTGGCAGAAATCTTTTCAGTTCAGTTTTGGACAATGAAGGTCTAATTATTTTACTTAGTAATTTCTGGCATTGAGCTGGCTTAAGGATAATTCTGTCTTTCTCAATTAGTCTCTTTTCCTTGAATAATCTGCTTGGCAGCTCTGATGCCAGCTCTGCTATGAAAGAGGTGATAGATAACACTTTGGTCCAGCTACTAACAAGACACTTTCTGTTTAAGGGGCTGGATGTTCCTAATTAACTTGCTGCAAGACCCATATACTACTATTACGAAAAGAGAAGGGTGAAGAAAAAAACTGAAGGATGGCAGCTTTTTATACTCTTTTAATGAGATTTGTGCTCAAACCATTAGAAAACCTTTCTTTTTCATGGAATTGGAGTTCTAGCATAGCATATTTTGAACAGTTGACTTGAATTAAATCTGATTCACCTCATTTCCTATTACATGAACCAGTATAAAAATACCCAGAGACAAAAGCATAGCTGGAAATCTATGATCCCTCTTCAAAATTCCCTTTAATATTCCACCTCAGGACAGCACTTTCTCACTGATCTGAAGAACTCAGATAGTTACAGTTTGGTAGTCAAATGTTTGTCCTTTACCATGAGACACAGGTGAAGAGAAATAAAACCCGTAAGATGCAAAAATACTCTCCCAGCTCTTTTTGATTCTGCAGACTACAGGCTTATTTTCTTAATTTATTCGTAAAATAAAAGATTGCATTTAAAACTATCCATTTACAGACAGAAAAAAAAAGAATTACATGTGAGAAAATGACACTCACTTCTCTCTGCCTGGTTACTGTAGCTGACTGCTTTACACCAGAAAGCACCACTCAATTGGGAAAGGCTAAACTGGATTCTAATATTTTAACAAAGTTCATATTCTTGCAATGATTCCCAAGCTACAGCAGACCTAAACCTTCTCTGGCTGCACTATCATCCAAATTCATCAAAGAAACCATGACCTGCATCAGTTACAAACTATTTTGAATGCAACAGGAAGACACGGAAATTCAGCTGAAGCAGGAAGAGAATTCTGCCACCTAATCTGTTAAAAATTAATTTCTGTTGACCCACTGACCCATGAGAAAAGGTTAGGGGTTCTTCTCTTGGGTGGAGATTTTTAAGAAGGAAAATGGAATAATTCTGGATGATAAGAAAAATGCCTGGCATCCACAGGGGAAAAAAGAAAAGAATAAAAGATGTCTGAACGGGGCAGCCACAACTTCTCTGGGCAACCTGTGCCAGGGCCTCGCCACCCTCATAGGGAAGAATTTGTCCTGTATATCTAACTTAAATTTATACTTATATAGAAGCATAATATAAGTAAAAGAAATGTCCTGGCTTTAACAAGCTTGTGGTTCACCAAAGGAAGCTCTTTATTTTTGGTGTATGAACCTGTTTTAAGAGACGGTTTCATGTCTTACTCTTTTTGTTGTTTTCTCATTGACCTGTTTGGTGAACAAAATGGCAGACTCTGTCTTTAACTCCTGGCAGGGCTGTCTTCATCGTCCTGAGAGGACATTTTTAGACCACTTGTCAGCCCCCTTGGAGAGTCTACAGCAGAGAAAAGTTACAGTTTCCCACCTTGACAGAGCCAACCTGCCCAGATACCCACGGTCTAACCAATCGGCAGCGTGGAGGAGTCTGCCTGGAGGCAAGCTGGCCAATGAGCATCGACTGTGGGGTATTTAAGACTGTGCCAAGCATTGCCAGAGAGAGAGTTTTTTGTTGGTGGTCTTCTGTTTTGAGGGTCCAAGACAGCCAGAGTTCAGTTTTGTTTGGACCTAGGACATGTGGTGTTCAAGATCCAGTCCACCAGGTTCCAGTGTTCCAGTCTGCTCTGGTCTTGGCCCCACTCCTTGCTCCATCGTGCCTGACTCCATCCTGCCTGCCTCCGTTCCACCTCTCCCGCTCACCTCCAGCTTGGCTGGGTTCAACTCAGGGTCCAGTGTTGGCTGCTGCTGCCCGTGCCTGCTTTCGTCCATCTCGCCTGCCTGCCACCTACCCATCCACCCTGCTCACCACCTGCCTCTGTTCAGTGGTCCTCCTGCTGACTGCCTGAGGTCGTATGCACCCAGTTTCTTCTCTCACTGGTGGTGGCAATCCTTTTGTAATTTAATTTTTTAGCTTTTCCCTTTCCTTATTTTTCTCCCTTCTCCTCCCCCCTTCCTTCATTTTTACCATTTACTTATTGATAAAAATAAAGTTCATTTTCTGTTTGAGACCTTAACATTTGGGTTTAGTGCCTTAATCTCATCTTCGTAGTATCCATTTAAAGAACCTCGTTGGAGCTGCTAACCGGACTGTAACACCTGTGAAGCCTTGGAAGCAGTTTTGAGTCAACTGCTCAGGACTGTGCTGACACTGACCAAGTCAAAGATATATATCTAGTCCAAACTTTTTTTTTTTCTACTGCAATTGTAACGACACCACCTCAGAAATAGGCCTTACTAAGTTATCTGACTGGCATCAGTTGTCCTAACAGCTGCATTTTCTGCACTTTAAAGGCTTTTTTTTTTTTTTCACCACGTCTTCCTCTTTATGAGAAAACCACAGCTATATTTAGCATACAGCTCCACTCTCTGATTTCTCCTGCACCCTGGTGTGAAAGGCTGTCCCAACGTGTATGGCTATTTATTTGAGCTTTCTTCATCTCAGTGACCTCTGGAAGAAAAGGCTCACTGTGCAGAACAGCGTGTACTAGAACTACCAAAAAAAAAAAAAAAAAAGCACATGAGCTTTGTTCATACAAAGCTCTTCACTTCCTTGAGTATTGCTTGCATTCTTAGAAATTAATATTACTAGAAGCTGGCCTCAAAATAAGAGCACAAAGCACTTTGATAAATGGACTGGAAAAGGCTGTTTAGTCATACTGCTACTTTTACAGCACAGCAGCACAATTTTTTCTGTGTTTGACTGAGAAACAAGAACACTTTAAAATCAAGCAAAGAAATATGTCATATGATCTGCTGGGCTGTCCAATGGTCAGGGTTTAATAGTCAGGTTTCAATATCACCAATGATATGTGTTTATCTTTGAGAGAGAAGAAAAACTTGTGCTTGTCCTTTTCACGCACCCAATTCTTGTTGGTGTTTTTGTGGGTTTGGTTCTGTTTTGTTTTTCACTTTTCTCAAGGACTTGAGACAGAGAAAGCAGCTGACATAAAACTCCATCTTTTCTTTAAGGCATTTCATAGTAAAGCTTTAGGATTTCTAACACTTGATTTTTTTAAGAATGGAAGCTCTCAGGAAACACAGAACACAGTCTCTAAACTTGTCCCAAAATGTATCTGTTTTGTGGTCCTATGTACCGAGGAGCAAAAACAGAAAAAAATAATCATTTCAACCACTGTCCACTGCTGTTTGTACAGCACACTGTTGGGCACAGGAAGAGTACAGGGTAACAGTATTAATTGCTCATGAACTCACATTTCCCACTTCCATGGTAAAGTTTCTCAGGTTCTCTTCAAGAAAAGGATTCTCACTTTGCAGGCTCTTGCCTAGCTGGAAAGAGTTGGATGAGTTTGTGGCATCCAGAAATAGGGAATGTAAGCCAATACCTGTTTGGATTTAGGTATGCATATAGAGAGGCAAGGGTCAGAGCAGAAAACAGCCAAATAAGCAGTAATGTTAGTATTTCGCCTTGTTCTGGGACAGTGTTCAAACCCAAGGTTTTTTGTTGTGTTTTGAACTGTAGTTCCCTGTTCTGATTCAGGACTATGTGAAAGCACATGTGAATAAAAGATCTTGGCACAAACTGAAGCACAGGAGGTGTCATCTGAACATCAGGAAGCTCTTTTTGACCATACAGGTGACCAAGCACTGGCACAGGTTGCTTAGAGAGGATGTGGGCTCTGTCTTTGGAGTTATTCAAAAGCCATCTGGATGTGATCATAGGCAACCTCCTACAGGAGACTTTGCTTGAGCAGCAGCTTAGACCGGATTGGCTTCCAGAGGTTCCAACCTCAACCATTCTACGGATTCATGTTTTTTTGTTTTTCCCTGATTTAGGTGCTATGAATTAGGTCCTAAGGGACAAAGAGAAAAAAGTTGTGTAAAAAATTGTGTTAATGAATACTAGTTTCATTAAGGTGAATTTTTTTTTTTTGACTCTGTAGCTTTTGAAGTAAGTACCATTTTGTCCTATCAGATACCATAAAAATAAATGGTGATCTTTCTAAGTGGGCTAGTTCTCTTGTAATAACAATCTGCTGGTAGAAGCACAAAGAATCTTCTGATAAACAATAATATTATTGAAAAAAAAACCATGCAAAAATTTGCAGCACATATAATTCAGAATAATTATCTTAGTAGTTTAAGCATTTGCTGATTAAACACAAAATAAGCTTCATAGAGCAAAAGAGAAGTATGCGTAATTTGGCAATAACATTATAGGAGCTGGAAAGATAAATAAATACCCTGCAGCTGCTCATTCACACACATCTCCCTGTGGGTTGGGAAGGAGGACCAGAAAAAAAATAAATTCTGTGGGTTGAGATGAGAACAATTGAACAGTTAAATAACTGAAAGAAAATAAAACAACCACAACAACATAATAATAGTAATGAAAAGGGAGATAACAAAAAAAAAAAGGAGAAATAAATACCCAAAACCCAAAAGTGATGCACAACACAATTGCTCATGACCTGCACACCAGTACCCATCCCACCCCCAGCAGTGGTTGGCCCCTCCTGGCCAACTACCCTAGTTTATAAACTGAAGAGAATGTTCTGTGGTGTGGAATATCCCTGTGGCCATTTCAGGTAAGCCCTCCTGGCCATGCTCCCTCCCAACTTCTTGTGCACCTGCTCACTGGCAAAACTAAACTTGAGAACCTGAGAAACTGAACTTGACCTAAGGTGAACAGAACTTAGCAATAACTAAAACATCAGTGTGGTATCAGAATTACTCTCATACTGAATCCAAAACACAGCAGGGCACTAGACACTGGGAAGAAAACAAACTCTGTCCCAGCTAAAACCCGAACAAATGCAAGGCACACTTCAGCAGTTCTTTCAATGGTGAACAGTGAGAATTTAGAACTGGAACTTAAAAAAAATAAAAAAACCAGCAAAAAAGCAAAGCATGCTGCCCCTCAGTAGCCTGCACTGCTGACAAACAGGCTTGGAAAGCAAGTAGTTTGAACCAGACTTTTTCCAATTATGATCTATTTACATTCTGTGATTTTTATAAACTTTCTCTGGGTAACCAACATCCAAACAGTCCTCTTTTTTACTTTTTTTTGGTACAGACAAATAGCAAATGGTAGGCGTGAGCAGTAATGTGCTCTGTTGCCATGCAAGTGATGATATAGAGCCACAAAAATAGTTAAGAATAAAGACATAGAGTAAGCAGATTAGAATTTCATACTAAACCCAAGAATGAAATGCTTCTTTAAGAGGCAACAGTGTCTATATCTGAGACAACAATCACTCACTCAGCACAAAACAAGAAGATAATGTGAAAAACTTCCCCAAATCAAATTTTCCTTGTACAGGAAGAGTCTATTTGCACTTCAGCACTGACTCCTATTTTTCTTTTTGAAATGTCCTGCTCTTCCTTTTTCCCTGTTTTCCTGGAGTAGCTGTGTGCTTTTTTCCTCAGCAGTCAAATTAATCTTAATCAATAGCAGGCTCCTATGAGGTATATTATTGTACAAATGCTAATTTGAATGCCCTTGCACCCCAGTTGCAGTGTGGTCCCTGATCACAGGTATGATAACATACAATGTCAAAATGATGTTGCAATAGGACAAAGCATAAGGGCTATAAACTAAAAGAGGGTTGATTTAGATTAGAAATTAAGAAGAAATTCTTCCCTCTGAGGGTGGTAAGGACCTGGGACAGATTGCCCAGTGATGCTGTGGCTGCCCCATCCCTGGAAGTGTTCAAGGCCAGGTTGGATGGAGCTTGGAGCAACCCAGTCTAGTCAAAGGTGTTGCTGCCTACAGCAGGCAGTTGGAATGAGATGGTCTTTAATGTCCCTTCCAACACAAAATGTTTTAGGATTCTGAGCCATACAGATCTTTGCACACCGATGTTGATTAATGGGAGAAAAATAAGAAGGATTTTTTTAGTGATATCAATTCAGAGCATATACTCATGAGCATTCTACAAAAAAATTCAATATTTTTCACAGATTTTTGGACCACTAGGGGAACATCTGACAAGCAGTTTGCTATTCCATATCTAAAACTTCTTCAAAGAACAAAGCACTCCTTAATGGCAGGTGCTGTATCACAAACTCATAAGGGGCACAAATCTACTTCTTTTAAAATTAAGCATTGTTCCATCAGTCAAGTGCAACTCTCCCATCTATTTCCGCAAAAAATAATCCATTGCTTACACTCAGGGCCACAAATGATCAGAAAAAAATTCCTTTACAGCTTGCAGCAATCCATAGGGAGTGTAAGAGAGGTCCACTAGCAGTCTATGTACCAGTCACCATCTAGGCTCAAACACATGGGCCATTTATAAACTCATTATTTCTTAAGGAAAGTGAACAAATACCTTGTTTGTATAAGGTTAGAGTAAATAAGTGGAATCTCTGCTATTTTATCAGTAATCAGTAGGAAGAGACTTGAAAAGAGACCACATTATAGCAGAGTTTGTGCTCAAACAGTATCAACAGATACCTCATGAACAGTTTAAATCAACTGATGAAAAAACTAAAGAAAAAACTCTATAAAGTTAATGAAAGCAGGAGTGGTTTGGTTTGGGGGGGGGATTGTGGAGTTTTTTTCTTTCCTTTCTTAATTATTGCTTTGCTGTCACTGTTTGAGATTTTTGTGGTGAAATTTCATAGCTCAAATGTAAAACACGGCATTTACCAGACTGAGGAGTTCTCCTGGTACATTAACAGGATTATACTGTCTTCCACAACACAGTAAACATGACAACAACCGAAGACGAAATCTTTAGCAGTCTTTTATTAGAGTACTTAATTTTCTTTCTGAGACAGATGACTGTTAGTCAGCCATCTGATATTTTTGCTATGGCTGGTTAAGAAATAAAAATAAAAATGTAGAACAGTGTCAGGGGCTGTAGTTCCAATGCACATTGTGGGCCCAAGGGTCCCTACTCCTTTTGAGATATAGGGGAGTACTTATACATTTAATTTTAAGAAAGAGAGTAATCCCTTTAGAACTGATGGGTCTATTTCAAAAGTATTTTAATACTATGTTAGATTGAGGCTTATGGTTTCCTTCTAAATGCAAGTAAATCTGCTAAACATCTGTGGTATGAAAACTTTGTAATTAATCCATCACTTTAATGCTTATTTCTTTCTTAATAGTAGCTTGTGCTGGAATATAATTATAGGCAGCTTTATTTAATTATCCAATCTAGGTTTATTTATTTAATTATCTAATGACCTAATTATTCCTTGTACAATTGCAATAATCAGTAAGAAGCCACCAAGAATTTGCAAAATGACATCCAAATCCCTACATTTCAGAAACATATTCACCATCTCAAAGCTCAACTGTTCATTCAGTTCAGAAGTTTTCTTAGTGTAATTTACCAACAAATAAGCCCAAAATTCCTACCTAAGTTTGCACCTGCTCATGATGTTCTTCTCCTAATTAGGAGAATTCTTCTCCTAACAGGAGCATGGCACTAGAAGATACTAATTTGGTTGTTGAGTCTGGTCTTCTCCAGGGTAATTCATCTTAAAAGTCTCTTCTGAAGCTGGATCTTAGGGCTTTTATGCAGGAAACATTTTCACCCTCTTGCTTTGAAGGGAATGCTGTTGCAGAATGTGTTTGCCCTAAAGCAGCTTAGGAGCTTCTACCTAATCTCCAGCCTTCATTTACCGATAGACAACTTTTATACATGTGCTTTGCGGTCAACTTTACTTAGAAAAATTTCCCTTCTTAATATTTAACATGCTGGCAGAAGTTCAATGAGCTCCAGCCACCTCCGAACCTCCAATTTTCTGGGGCAAACAAGACAAGATCTTCTGTCCTTGACTTCTGAAAGATGATCACAGCCCTTCTCCACAGCTGCCTTGTCAGTTTACCTGGTTAACACTGCCCAGACTGTGTAGTTAGTAGAGAACATCTCAATAATGAGAAATCATTATATCTCAGGTCTTCACAGTATCCCACAGCATTTGAAGTTCCTCACTGTTTCTTAAAATGGGACATGAAACCAGCCAGTTTCATTAGGGAAAGAGGTAAATGTGCACCTTTAAGCAACCTGGACTTCCCACTTCCTCACAATTCTGTCACATTACTGCCACAAGCCCAAGCGGCAGGTATTGATAATATTGTGGATTCATTCAGTGCTAAAAACCTGAGCTTCCAGTCTGCTCTCAAGAAAGAGCAGACCTTTGATATTACCAAGCAACACCAGGTAGCACTAAGATACATCTCCTTTCCAAGTAAATTAATATTTCCTTTTATGGAAATTATCTTGTGACAGCCAAGCAGTTCAGATTACCCTGGGCATGTCCTTTCCCTGTAGGACATTGAAAGATACAATAGGCACAGAAAAAGAGAAAAAAAAAAAAAAAAGAAAAGAGAAGACGGACCCACAGCTAAGATATATGTAGATATCTTTTCCATTTTCTAAAGTTTTGTTTCTACTGGAAAGGTTTTGCAACAAAACAAACACAAACACAAAAACAAACAAACAAACAAAAGGCCTTTAGGTCCAGGACATTATTTAACTTTGTCTGAGACATGCATGTAGGAAAACAAACAACCTAACCCTAAACAATGACCAACCTGTTTTTAAGTAATTCAGATATTTAAATCTACAGCTTTTGGGAATAACTTAGTCTATGTTTCAACATAGTAGACAAATCCAACTGTTCTTTGTGCTTCTGAACTTGCCTTGGAGCCTTCCTTCCTTGGTGTAATATTTGAAAATCATGTTGGAGTAACATTTGAAAAAAATGGATTCTTACTTGTCCTTTCCAGTTTAAAAAAAAAAACAACAACAAGAAACCTCCACAACAAAAAAAAGAAAACTAAACAAACCAAAGGAAAAGAAACTGAGTTTCCACTGGACCATATCTACACTGGTCTAGATGCCACTGGCTAATAAAACACTTCATTTGCTGGGACTTATTTAAATCCCATCAGCACGTACTCCTCAAATTCAAGCATACTCTGATCAAGTTAAAATTAGAAGGGAAATGAGAAACTTTACATCATGCAGACATTATAAGGCCAGAGTTCTGACTGACTAAGAAGAAAGACTCCAGGCAGCTTGGAAGCAGCCACCTATTACTGTGAATTAAGAAACTGAAATACTTCATGTAAAAAGAAATATCCTTCTGTACAAGCACAGCCATTTCCTGTATGATTTTAATTTATGAGTGTTTGGGCAGTCAGCTTCCTAAGGGATTTGAGAGTGTGGTTGTACAAAAAAAAGGTGAAATTTAGGCAGTCTTCAGTATTGTTAACAAAGTTAAATCTATTCTGTAGGCTCCATCTCCCTCTATTACTTTTATTTATATCAGTAAGTACAAGTCAACCTATGGAAGCAGAGCCCAAATCACTGAAGCTGCTCCAAAGTACTTCAGCACAAAGCAAACAGAACATCCACTGCTTATGAAAGGGATTAAATGCAAAACATAAAAAGTATCAATATTTTTGTTGGCTGTGAAATGCTGTATGAAGAAGAGATCAGCATATGTAAGACATTTCTAAATCTTTCCTATGCTGTGTACTGAGATTGTAACAGAAGCACAACACGCTCTCTCTTGTAGACCTTGCCTGTTTTTCACTGAGATATATAGTCTTGAAGGATGTTGCTCATACTGATTTCATTGATATTGCACCGCTTTCCCATCAGATAAATCTGGAATTATTCTTTAAGTATTTATTTCACATGCCTTCTGCCAGTTCAGAACAGGACTATGTTGAGCAGCACAGGCATTTGCAAATAAATATGTTCTCAGAAAAAATTAATTAACACAGTTCTGTTTTGAGTCACAGTAAAATAGAGCACAGTCCAATCTGTGTTTCATCCAGGATGAGGCCTTGCACATGCAGCTGTTAGATGTCACCATACTCTTGTAGAAATAACAGGAGTTGAAGTTCAGTGTACTATTGCAATCAACAACCTACAATATGTCAGAAGAATAGGTGGACGGGAAACATCCTCACAGAAATATTGTAAGTTAGCATGTACTATCCTTCAGACACTATTAATTAGAAACAACTCTTGCAGCAGAAATGTATTTTAAGAAATGCTGAAGACAGCAAGTGCTTGTTGCTCAAATTATTTCAGTCATTCTTTAAAGACTAACAGCAGCTACAGAAGTAGACATTTCCCTAGAGATATCCTTGGAACAACCACTTAAAATCATCACCTTCATTTGTTGTGTACATGCTACACCCAACAACAACAGGATCTGTAGGCAGTTCAGATGTGTGGCCTTAGTCTAACTGGACACAGGAAATTACTTCCGAACTCTTGGCTTTCCCAGAAGTGTTGATCACTACATCACTATTAACTCTGCACCAGGAGAAAAATTGTCTTTAATCTGACATCTGCAGAGTCTGAAATTCTACACTTTCGTTAAAGGCAGGACTTCACAGAAGAAGACTTCACATTCAAGACTCCTATTTGCTTGGATTGTGAATTATCTTTGTGGTCTCCATTATGCCTAAATTTACTCATCTGTTATAAATAATTTTTTATGGCCTTAAAGTGAATGTGTTGCTAAATCAGCCTGCCATTCGTATGCTATTTGATCTGAGCTCAGGGTGATGGATGGTGTCCTAGAACCTGCCAAATGAACTGGAGCCTTGCTGTTATTCCCCATCACTCACATTAATAAGATGATTCTTCAAGATGAGTGTTAGAGAGGCATCATACATGTGCAAGTATCTCTTTAAGCAGCAATATGGTCTGTGGTCACTCGATCTTGCTCTGGACAAATGATCATTATCACTAAACCCTCCTTTCTGCTGGTTGTGGAAGAAGCAGATTTGCATCTCCATCGTTAGAGTAGGGCGGAGCCATTGGCATAGTGGACACTCCTCCAGCACCTTGCAGCTGGTCGCCTGAAACATTCTCAACATTAGTGAACATTCTCAACATTAGCAGTCATGCCCCCATAACAAAATACAACTCATACTAAACCAAATTGCCCTTTTAAGGTAGAGTGAGAAGGGAAAAAAAAGTTTCACTGAGATTACGCCAGAACAAGGCATACATTTAATACTAATTTCAGTGGAAATGAAGTCTTAAAAAAGTCCCCCAGTATCTTGCTGTTCAAATGACTGCTTCTCCTTTTAAAGTTCTCTCATTGCCAGAGTTTCTTCCTGTCTTCATTTCCTAATTTTTGGAGAAGACTGTTAAATATAGCTGACTGTTACAGTGATGGATGAATTATGCAGGAAATCTGAAGAAGACGTGTTTTATACAGTCTCATTTAAACATTACAACTAATGAAAAGTGTAATTTCCTTCTGTCTGCTTTCATTTTGGTAAGTTATTAGTAACCACGTTGGGAAATGTGTCAATTATTCCCCATTTCTGGTTGGGAAGCATTTGTTTTTGCAGGCCAATAAGTGTTTCTTAAAATAATTAATCAGATAATTAATGTACCATAGCTTTTTTCTGCAGTAACTGCATCAAACTTACTGCCTATGTTTCTTAAATTTGTTCCATTTCCTTCAGGCTCCCATAAGCAAAACAAAACACAAAACAAACAAACAAACACACAAACAAAAAAGAAAACCAATGTTGATTACATTCTCCAAAGTGGTCTTTGTTGTTGGGCAAAGGTACATGACTCAGTTAACAAGCTTAGGCTTTTGCTGAGATATAATGAATTCAAAGCCCTTTTACTTTCCAGGGCCTCTGTAAGTAGATCACATAGAGGAAATGCAAAGCCTGTGAACAGGTTCATTCTGAAGGAAGTGTTCTGATGAGTTTGACAAATACTCGGTCTATTTTTCCTTTGGCCTCTCCGTGAAAAATTATTACACCTGCTCAAGGAAACAAAATGGGAAGAAAGCATAGTTTGTGTGATAAGGCTGTAAAAATGTTGCTGAAGCCATCAATCATTGTGATACAAAGCAGTCATTTGGACCTGAAGAATAGCATCACTTTCTCTTCAGCTACGCCATTTTCTCTTCTTCTCATATGTTTTCTGGAATAATCTTCTGTGCAATTATGTGGGGCACTAATTGCTGGGCCTTCAAATACCTCCTTCAAAGTGAAAGTATCCTTCAGAGTCTTATCGCACCAATGGCAACATCAGAGTAAAGAGATCCATCAGGAATTAGACCTGTACCTGTGCTTGTGCCCAGCTTGACATACTGGATCATATAAAAATAGTTGGGATTGGAGCCCACTGCCTCACCTCCATCCTGGCAACACATTAGAAGTCCAGGGTAAGCGCATTTCTTTTGCTTATAACAAAGAACTACAAACATGTCCCCTCACAATTTTGGACTAACAATCATTTGGGATGTAAAACTTGAATCCATTTTCCTCTGCTCTTTTTCACGGTTTTGACTGCTTCAGCCTCCTGGTTGCACCAGGCTCCCTGTCCCAAGTCTAATATCTCAAGTGCTTTCCCCTGTAAGGCTCCATTAACCATGATTTATTGTACAGAATGGCAAGCCAGAAAACATATTAATTTTTTACAGATGCTGCCTTATGCTTTAAGTAAAAGTCAGTGGAAAGCTTTATTTTCTGCAGCATAAAACTTGTGCATTTGATGCACTACTGCCCTTGCTTCTACAGTGCTCTTACACTTTTTACATATTTTTTGTAGTAACACTAGCAAACACTATGCAACTTTAAAGCCAAAATACTCCATATTTTAACTGAGATGCACTAATGCTACAGTTCAGGAACTAGTTTCAAAGGATTCAGCACAGAGAGACAGTTTAGTTCATTTGCATGTATGCTTATAAAACTTTTTGGAAAAGTAGGCAGCTGAAGCAATATTCTGATGATAAACTAGTAGACTGCTCCCAATGTCTGCACATCTAAACATCTACTGAAATGTAATATTTAGCACAAAAAGTACCTTTTAGGATGCAGAATCTATGTGAGAATGGTTGCCAAAGCTGTAACCCTGAAACCCTAATTCATAGCAGGACACCAAGGATAACCAGCGGGCAACTCAAGAACCTCCTCATATTGCATGGAAGTGGTACAAAAGCACCTTTTTGTTAATTAAATGTGATGTCCTACAGGGCTATAATAATTTGATAGATAAGTCCATGCCCATGGTGGGATCTTGCTGTCAGTGAAGGAAGGTTATTTTGGTTTTGGTTTTATCTTTAAAAATACATGACTAGTTCCTTACCAAACAATCAAATAAGCAAATAAAAAATCCACATTCCATCGTCTCCATCCTACAACTCCAAAACCCCCAAACAAAACAACCAAACAAAACCAAAGCCAAACAAAAACAAAACAAACAAAAACATAAAAACAAACAATAACAAAACCCTAAACAAAAACAAACAAAACAAACAAAAAAAAAATCACAACCAAACTCAAACAACTCCAATCCTCAAAAAACTCAAGCCCTCATCTTCAGAAGAATGAAAAAAAGTATGAAGCAAGGCAGCAAGCCACAAACTCTTGTGTACAAAACGAGAAGTACCTGGGACTTGAAAAAAACTCATGATAAACATAGCAAAACACCAGGGTGGAAATATGCAATACAATGAATGGTTATATTATTTCATATAACATTCACACACACACCCCCTCAGAATTATACTGTGAAATGTTATCACTTTTCTGGTCCTGGAAGAAATGGTATTAGCAAGTATCTGTAGCAGATAGAGTTGCAAAGCTTGAGAGCATTTGAGCATATTTTTTAGATGAACAATTTGCCTTTCAGACATTAAGTAATTTGCAGTATATTAACATATCACAAGTGTAAAAGCCACCCAGATATCCAGTAAGGAAGACATTCAGTCACCTATGAAGACCAGGGTGGATGGGGCTCTGAGCAACCTCATCCAGTGGAAAGTCTCCCTGCCTATGCAGGGGGTTGGAATGAGATGATATTTGAGGTCCCTTCCAACCCAAACCATTCTGTGATTCATTCTATGAAAAAGACATAAAACAGACATTTTATGTTACTTAGCCAGATGTTTGTCATGCATATTAATAAAGAGCAGAAACATATATTAACGTATAGAGCTGCAAGAAATTTTTTATAGGTTTTTGTTCGGATACTGAGCAAGAGAGTGTGTGGGGACATACATTTTGGCACTGACAAAAAAAAATTGAATACATACGTCAAATCTGGATGTATTTTAAAAGGATATTTATGTAATTCACACAGCAAATCCCCAAGCTCCATCCGGAGCACCAAAATTTTAATTCAGACCTCATCTTGTAGAAATGTGTATAGCAAAGAGATTATTGTGTTTTAAGCCAAATGAAGAGTACACACCAAGGAAATGATTGCAAATCTATGGTTATTAGTTACACGAAGATAAAACTTTGCAAGTGTGAAACCTACTCCTTGAGCTTGTGAAGCTAATGCCATCTTTCATGAGACAAGCTGTATCAAGTTCCATGATATTCTGGCACAGGAGAAGCCTTCTATTCCTCACAGATGGGTAACTGGTTGGTCTGAGAGTAGAGTTTACCCAGTAGTTTCAACACACATTTTACAAAGCCACCCTCTACATTAAAGCAGAGCACAAATTATATATCCTCTAAGATTTCTGCATATCAAGTTGAGACTTTTCAGTTTCTGTGTAATCCAGGAGGAAGCAGTTAGTGATCTGCTGAGTCACTTGGATCCCCACAAGTCTACAGGACCAGATGGGATCCAGCCAAGGGTGATGAGGGAGCTGGTGAAAGAGCTCGCCAAGCCACTCTCCATCATTTACCAACAGTCCTGGCTCACTGGGGGGGTCCCAGATGATTGGAAGTTGGTGAATGTCACACCGATCCACAAAAACGGCTGAAAGAAGGACCCAGGAAACTACAGACCTGTCAGCCTGACCTCAGTGCCTGGCGAGGTTATGGAGCAGATCATCCTAAGTGCAATCACACAGCACCTATAGGTGCTGTGGATGGACAAGGTATCAGATCCAGCCAGCACGGGTTTAGGAGGGGCAGGTCCTGTCTGACCAATCTGATCTCCTTTTATGATCAGGTGACCCGCCTGCTGGATGAGGGGAAGGCTGTGGATGTGTCTACTTGGACTTCAGAAAGCCTTTGACACTGTGTCCCACAGCATACTCCTGAAAAAGCTGCAGCCCACAGCTTGGACAGGGGCACTCTGTGCTCAGTTATGAACTGGCTGATGGCTGGGCCCAGAGAGTGGTGGTGAACAGTGCTGCATCCAGTTGGCAGCCGGTCAATAGTGGTGACCCCCGGGGATCAGTGTTGGGCCCAGTCCTGTTTAATATCTTTATTGATGATTTAGATGAGGGGAATGAGTGTACCATTAGCAAATTTGCAGATGACACCAAGTTGGGGGGGAGTGTCGATCAGCTGGAAGGCAGGAGGGCTCTGCAGAGGGACCTGGACAAGCTGGAGAGATGGTCTGATTCCAATGGGATGAGGTTCAACAAAGCCAAGTGCCGTGTCCTGCACTTTGGCCACAACAACCCCCTGCAGAGCTACAGGCTGGACACAGAGTGAGTGGCTGGAGAGCAGCCAGGCAGAAAGGGACCTGGGAGTTTGGATTGACAGGAAGCTGAACACGAGCCAGCAGTGTGCCCAGGTGGCCAAGAAGGCCAATGGCATCCTGGCCTGGATCAGGAACAGCATGACCAGCAGGACCAGGGAAGTGATTCTTCCCTTCGCCTTGGCACTGGTGAGGCCACACCTGGAGTGCTGTGTCCAGTCCTGGGCCCCTCAGTTCAGGAAGGATATTGAGGTGCTGGAGCAGATCCAGAGAAGAGCAACAAGGCTACTGAAGGGACTCAAGCACAAGTCCTATGAGGAGAGGCTGAGGGAGTTGGGGCTGTTCAGCTGGAGAAGAGGAGGCTCAGGGGAGACCTCGTCACTCTCTACAACTCCCTGAAAGGAGGTTGTAGCCAGGTGGGGGTTGGTCTCTTCTCCCAGGCAGCTATCAGTAAGACAAGAGGGCATGGTCTTAAGCTGTGCCAGGGGAGGTTTAGGTTGGATATTAGGAAGAAAATCTTTACAGAGAGGTAATCAGGCATTGCAATGGGCTGCCCAAGGAAGTGGTGGATTCTCCATCCCTGGAGGTTTTTAAGATGAGACTGGATGTGGCACTTAGTGCCATGGTCTAGTAATCGCATTGGTAGTGGATCAAGGGTTGGACTTGATGATCTCAGAGGTCCCTTCCAACCCGGCCGATTCTATGATTCTATGATTCTATGATTCTATGATTCTATGATTCTATGATTTAGAAATTCTGATTTTTTTTATCTTGATGGCAAGTTTTGTCGTTTTGTCTGTGTGTATAGGGAGATGCATGAACTGGAATTCAGTACAAAACAGAGTATAGCTTTAACATTGATTCTTTTAGCTAGATTACTTTGTATCTTCTATTCATAAACAATGCAATAAAAATATACTGTTTTGTCAATAGAACATAATTACATTTTTATAGCAGTTTTTTGTGTGTTTCCAGTTTTCACACTAATCCCAGGGTCCTAATTTATTATTCTCCTCTAAGAAATTCACATCTGAATGCACTTTTCTTCATACTACTTCCCCCTCACAGCAACATTTTAGAGCTGAGCAACAATCACATCCTTATTTCCTCTGCATTAGGTCAGAATATCTGGCCTCAAGCTTAACTACAACACACAGACACACACACAAAAAAAGGAAATATAAAAAAAATGTTGACAGAAATCCAAAACTAGTGCTTGTTTTGTAAATGCACTCACTGGCTAGGAAAATAGACCTCCCACCTACCTCATACCCTTCATAGGAAGTGATGTTTTTAGAAAAAAAGTTATAAACTAAAGTCTTGTTTGTCAATAAAATAATTCACTTATGTTATTAATACAGCAGCTTGATCACTTCTGAAGCACTTTCCAGTTACTCTACATAGGTTTTTTTACTAATACAGGAGATATCATTTACGCCTTTTATTTTTTTTGCTGATGTCTCAGCCCCAAGCGAGCATGTAAGAGGTAAACGAATGTAACCTGAATATGGCACAGGAGACTTCCAGTCAGGCAATGGCTGTGGATTTCCCCATCTATCCCAAAACAGTCTCTGTTGCTGTTGACAACCCAGTGGCCAATCTGCACTGCAGGAGAGCCAAGCAGTCCCTTGTGGATTCCCTCACAATTCCCAGCAGATCCAGTCTAAGGCACAGCTCATTTTATGAAAAACATTCCTGCTTACAAGTCGGCTGCTTCCAAAAAACCACTCCAACACTCCAAAAAGGGCTCCAATATGCATGAGGCCTCATACCCTGCAATGAGCAAATTAACCTTCATCTTAAAAAACTTCCACCTTGTTCTCCAGTAGGTCCCATTTATGATACACCACCACCCAGAATACCCAAGTGTTGTGGACGACGGGAAAAGTACTCACACGACCACAGTATTGATCATGACTAATCCCACTTTATTGCTGTAAGCCTTGTGCTTATAAAGGTTAATAATTAGCCTCATACATATTCCAAGCATAGGCTCATCATTGGCTTCTAATTACCTAAGGCATATTTATGCAAATGCTGCTTCT
Source organism: Neopelma chrysocephalum (assembly GCF_003984885.1). Lineage (NCBI taxonomy): Eukaryota > Metazoa > Chordata > Aves > Passeriformes > Pipridae > Neopelma > Neopelma chrysocephalum. The sequence goes on from NW_020925676.1 coordinate 3,918,490, forward strand.
TTCTCATGGCTATAGTTACATTTCTGTTACTTAGCTACTTTCACTACTTTTCCCATCCTGTTGTTTTATTCTTTCTATCACGTATGCAGTTTCTTAGACAATACAGCTTCACATCAGACAATGCAGCTTCACAGTTTCTTAGACAATGTAGTTTCACAAATACAGTGAACAGTGACCTTCTGATAGTTTTCCTGCTTTAGCGTGAGACCAGAGCTATAGAATCTTTCCTCTTTCTATTAACCAGGTTTCTACAATATTTACCACACCCAAGCGAGCCAAATTCTTCACAAAAGATGAAAAAAAGAAAGTCATTTTTGCATTCAGAGCTCAGAGTCTGAACACAAAAGAGATCATACCAGCTATCTTTTCCAGCTCAGAAGGACATACAAAGAGATCGGGCAGTGAGAAATCACATCCAAAACCTTGATCTAGAGATAGACAAGCACAAGCCTCCACTCTGGTGTGTGACGTATAGTGCACACACACAACAAACATGCATTTATCACACAGCAATTAATGAAAGGGCATCATCTTTCCTCAGGAAAAGCCCCAAATCTGCTCATTATTTTCAGTGATGCATTTTTTTCCTTAAAAATCTGTCTTGAAAACAGATCAGAAAAGAAAGATGTTCCCAGGCTCAAAACATTATTTCAGACACTATTCTGAATTATTTGTAAGCGAATGGTAGAAATCCAAAAGGAGTTTAACCAGCTTGTGTTTCCTTACAGAGAAACCTCATCCCAGCAGCTCTGCAGGATTCAGGAGTTACTTTCAGAGGTCACAGCTGCTTGTAGAGTGCACATTGTTCCCTCAAACTGTGGAGTCAGAAATCCCTTATGTGATTTACAACCTTATTCTGTTTCCCTCACCCGATACTGTTAAAATAAGGATGTATTTCCCCTGTAGCATTTTCATTCCTATAGACACCTTCATAAGAATTATGGCTTCAACTAATACACAAAACGTTTAAGAATAGAAAAAAGCATCCTGAGCACAGAAAAGCAAACAGAGACAGGGAGATTGTGTTTCTAATAAGATTTAAAATCCAGGAGTAGTTTTACAGGCAAAGTGAGACAAAAAGCCTCACTAAGGTAGTGTCCTGTGGGCAGGAATGTATCTTCCAAATGCAGAGACTGATTTAACCAGATGAATAAGGAGAGAAAAGGGGAAAGGAGAGGAAGAAGGCAAAAACTCCAGATGTTTTTAATCTGTATTTAGTAAACTACATACTCAGGACATGATGCAGAGGAAGGAATTGGGGTCTCACTCACCCCTGGCACACACTTTCCAAATGTAGGAGCTTTAGAATCTGCATATGCTAGAGCTATTTTTGTTTTGCTCTTAGTTCTGGTAACATATGGACTCAGTGGGGCAGGATTTGCTCCTTTGGATGAAGCACAAGTTGCCAGCTACTCAAGGTTGGCAAAAAGTCAGTGCTGAGGAGGGAGGTCCTTTTGCTAAAACACAGGCTCAACTCCTGGGGTTGAGGGGTTAGTCTGAGCACAGGGTCTGAGGACATCAGCTGCAACTGTGACAGCAGCAATTTTTTCCACAATTTTTTCCACACAGAGGCTTAATGAACTCTGTCTGCTGGTGGCTAGATCAGTACAGCTGACACATCCCGTGGATGATGACCCTGAAGGAGGTCTGCAAATAGCTGAGCAGATTATTTATTAAAATAAGATATGAAAGTAATTTTCTGACTGTTGCTGATGTTTAGACATATCCCCTTCTACAGAGGGGAAAGTCCATTTGCTCACCCTCTTATCTTTCACTTGCTTCAAGGACCTTCTAATTTAGAAATGAAGGTCAGAGCCCATTAAGGATAGTGGCAGAGCACCACAGACATGTAGATCCATCTCATACAGCTGCTTTATTTTAGCATTTTGATTTCCACATTCTGATATCAAGCAGTAGAAGTCCAGGGATAAATAAAGCTGATTGGATGATATAAAATCTTACAGTTTATAGGTCAACATCATGAACTAACAGCAGAAGTTTCCCTTTTTTCAGCTAAGTTGTTTTGTATACTTCTGGCAGCTGGTGTTTCTGGGAGGGATATGAGATTGCATGATAAAAATCCTACAGCATGCGAACTTTAATAAAGAAGAAATACAAAGAGGTTGCAATGGTGGAGGAAAGAGGGTAAACAGGCTCTACTCTGTTGTTGTGTAAAAGCAAAGGGAAAAGATGACCTGCAATAGCTTGAAAGGACAAATCATTGACACCAAAATGAAAGGAAACAACCACATCAACTTTGTTTACACTGCATAAGTAACAAATGTGAAACTTCAGCCTTCTGGATAAGGAAGCCCACAAGATTTCTACAGTAGAGGGAAATTAAGTATTGCAATGAGGAAGATGAATAAAGGTAGAGAAGATGCAGAATCATAGCCTGTTTCTTTTAGCCTCTTGAATCATATATTCCCCTAAACCAGTCATGGCAATACACAGGACCACAGAGGCAAATACATTTCTTTTGATGCTGCTGTTTTCAAAAGTGGTTCTAGCATGCTCTGGAGCCAAAAAAAAACTGTATTTGGTTCTACTCTGTCTCCAAGTGAGTAAATTAAAAAAAAAGAGAGATATTTTTGTGACACTGTAGTAATGAAAACCAAGCTTTTATGCACAGATACACTTTTGTAACCCCCTGGGCCCGATTCAAATTGACTCACACGTCACAGACTTTTCCCTTTGAAAAGCAGCTGCAAGAAACTCACCACTTTAAATAGAGTTAGAAATAACTCCAGCAGACATGGGCTGCAGAAAGGAATTACTCCTCTCTCCCATCTGAGACCTGCCTGCTTGAAGCAGTAAATATTAAACATATCAGCATACTGAGGAACACTTCTGCAACTCAGATTAAAAATTAAGTTAGTTCCCAATGTAATCCATTGCCTGGTTATGCCTGGACTTTCTACTAATACTCTTAGAGAGCTGAAAACTGAAGTCCTTTTACAAAGGTGGAATATAGATGTAATTGTGTCACAAAAACCCATTGCATTAATTTACTGCAAAGACACCTGTGCTTCACAATTCAAAAGAACAAGTCAAGAGATTTTTCATTGTGAAATATCAGTTGTGCAGTTATGATCTCTGCAGAAAAGTGATGACTGCCTTTGCAAAGTCTTGTGGATTCCCACAGCGAACTCTGCTTGCATGTCTGATAGTCAGACTGCTGGTTCACTTCCATAAACAAAAAATAAGTGCAAAAATCTCTGGAACTTTTCTTTCCTATATTCTTGCTCTTTGAAAAAATAAATATCTGTGGTGGAGGAGGAGATGGTGAGGATCACAGTGGGACTCTAATAGACTAAAGCTTATATGTGCAAATTTAAAAGGGATTTTTCTTTGCTTTTGTAAGATCTGGCATCTGAATTGTGCAGGTCCACCCCACCTTTATGAATAACTTCACCAGGAATTTGATTGAAAAGAAAATGAAAATGAAAGTTATTAAGATACTTTCCTTTTTTTGTTTGTTGGTTTGGTTTTTTGTTTGATTTTGTTTGTTTGTTTGGGGGTTTGGTTTTTTGTTGTTGTTGTTTTTTGTTTTTTGAAAGCAGGGGTTTACATTTACATTGAAAGAAAAAGAAGATGCTCTCGGAAAAACTAAATTAAAATAAAAATGTTTCTCTCTATCATGGAAGCCCATCAGAACTCCAGATGGGCATCAATGTGTATTTAACCATCTCTCTGGATTTGGGGATGAACCATTAAAGAGCTATTGATAGCTCATAGAAAATGTGGAAACAATCCTATTTAGAAATAATTCTACTTATACATTACACATGCTTTGAATTTCTTTCCCCTTGTACTTTATTCCTAAGGAGATATGAATGATAACAGTTTTTAAACAGCTCATCTGTTCATCTTCTTCTGCTCTTCATCCCTGATCCACATTTTGAAGATGGAGTTACTGGTTGTAGTAGAAAAGAGTGTTTCTTATGGGAAAAGGGAGCATCAGAATGTCAAAAGAATGAACAGATTCTGTAATAAAGAGATGCAGAAAACATATTTTTCTTATATTGGAAAGACATATAACCATCACATTCAAAACTCAGCCAGAGCCCCTGCTGAGAAAAGTACTTAAGCACATGCTCAACTTCCAAGTGGTTGCTTACGTGCATCAGACTCAGATATGGATCTGGAGCTGTTCAGCTGGTTAAATCACTTCTCAACAGGGTAAACCACTCAACCAGGGCCTAAGAGAATTATTCTTACGCCATGCACATCTGACTTCAGACACTACTACTCAACCAAGTTCTCAGTGGGGCTAATGTTCTAAAATCTTATTACATAACATTAGCCCCAGAGTATTTTTTAATAAATTAATCAGCAGTCCTTTACAAAATAATTTTCTGAATTACATATCAATATCACCCAGATGCCCAATAGTTGATATGTGCTACAGGAGGCAGAAGTTCCCACAGAGACTCACTGCTCCTATATGCCAGCTTCAGTAAAAATAATATTTTGGAAAGCGATGTCCAAAAATCTATTAAGTCACTTGTGTCTCCTGGAAAACAAGCATCAGTAATTCTTACCCTTCAATACCCTTAAAACATTTTTCATCAGCCTCTCCTGTCACCTAATCATGGCCATTGAAAGTGTTATTTTACTGCAAGGCAGTCTATTAGTAGCATTTTGTGCAACAGAAGGTGTCCTTTCTTTATGATGTAGCATACCTCTATTTCAAAGCATACCTGTATTTCAAAGATCCATTGGTAACATAGTGTGTTCAATATTTCTTCTGTGGAATGGATTCCAGCTGGAACCCAAAATCCAGGCCAGCCTGAAATTGTTGTAAAAGAAATATTCCTAAGAGATCTGCATCTAAATTTCATAAAGCTTGTCTCCAGCTACAGGATCTCATTATCACAATCTTTCTAAGACAAACTAGCAGAACATTCAGATAAGGACAGAGTTGAAAAATACTGTTTTGTGTTACTTATTTAGATGCCATTCCTGTATAAACATTAACTAGTTTATTTAGGAACTGCCATAACAATGCTGAAAGACATATCTCAATGAAAATTTCGTAACGGTGAGGAACTAATTCTGTTCCCATAAAAACCTATTTGAAAAATCAGCCAACTGAACTGTATTGCTCCTAATAGCTATTTAAAAGACAAATGATCAGTTTTAAATGGGAAATCTAATTTTGGTTTAGATTAAACACTGTATTACAAAAAGAAAACTTCGTCTAAATATAATTGGATGAAATTACTTTGAACCAGTGCCAAAATCTACTAGTCGAATGCAGCTCATTATGGCTTTGCTCTTCAGCTGGAACAACCATTAAAACTCAAATCTCATGTTTGGTGAATTCTAAAGGGTTTTTTAGCCACTTGTAGATGGGTCATACAATCCAAATCCCTATACACAGTTGTCTGTGTTGGTTATTCTGTCATGAGGGAACATCTATCACAGTCACAGGGTCAGAGAATCACAGAATTGTCAAGGCTAGTTAATCTGAAAGAACATGGAAGATGGGAGAATTAATTGTGCAGGCAAAGGTTTGCTCCATGACATGGAGTAGTCAAAGACATAGTTCTGACCAAAACCTCCCAGAAACTAATCAAAATCCTGAATTACATCTGAAAGCTCAGAGCAAAATATCCCAGAAGTGATAAGCCTGTTGAATTACATTTTTTCAGTGGTTTTTTGTGAAGTGTAACAGTGTTCCAAAGCTTTAAAAACAATCTGTAGTAATCCTTCATACTTTAGTTTTAATTACATTCCTTTGTACAGACTCATCCCCTCCAGAAAGAGAAGGGATTGGTACCAGCTGCTTGGCAGGAGTGATCCCAGATCACCACGTCAAATCAGACAGGGCACTTATAGAATCATAGAATGGTTTGGGTTAGAGAGGATCTTCAAAGCTCATCTAGTCCAAAATCCCTGCAAGGAGCAGGGACATATTCTACTGGACCAGGTTCCTCAGAGCCTCATCCCATCTGACCTTGAATGTTTTCAGGGCCAGGGTATTTACCAGCTCTCTGGGCAACCTGTGCCACCATTTCCCGACCACAACAGCATTCACAGAAACTTCAGAAAAGCTTTACATACCTCCAGAAAGATGACATCATTAGCCCTTCCCTTGTCCACTGGTGCAGTCACTCCATCATAGAAGGCCACTAGGTTAATCAGGCAGGACTTGCCCTTGTTGAAGCCATTTAAAACCTAAGTCTGGCCCCCACACAGGAATGACCCTCAAATGGACACTGGTCTCTATGTCTCATGTTGATACTGAAAGTAACACAGAAGAGGGTCAGAGATCTGAAATTTTGTTATGAAGCACAAAATATCACCAGCTATCTTGCAAGACTAATCCAGCAGGCCAGTACTCAGTATACATCATGCTCCAAACCACTTAGTACTGTCGATAACTTCGATGTCGTGGGGTTTTGCCACACAATGTGTGTAATTTTATATTTACAATCCTACTAGAATATTAATAAGACTCTCATTAGTAATTTGTCTTTTTCCTTTATCTTGGTACCTAGGAGAGAAGATAGAACATAACAAGAATAACAAGAAAATCAAGTTATTTCATGTCTGAATCTTCCTGTCTCTCTCTCCTTCAGGAATAAGGTTTGTTTCAGTGCATGATTAATGGTAGCTCTAATTGGAATGTTGAATACAGGCTGTTTTCTTCAAGTTTAGCTTGAAAATCTGCCTGGCATTTTCAACTGAGAATTCTGCTTTAGATCTAAAGGCTCTGTATGTGTCTATCTCCTCTTCGGTGTGTTTCTATACTATAGTTCCAGGAAAATAAAAGATAAGAAAAATTATTTTTTAGGCAAAGCAGAAGATATATGCTTACAACTAAACTTGGCACTGAATTATTTCAAATATCTATTTGTTTTAAAACTGTTCTATTTATATTAGAAACATATGCTGCAGATGCCCATCCCAAGGGCCACTGAACTACTCTCACATACCGTATGGAGACAGAAATGATTAATCTTTGTGTGCTGGGGAACAACATGGCACTCTGACAACACTATAAGGTATTCCAGAAGTAGCATATAAGGAGTTATGCTGGGACCTTCTAAAAAGGAGTTTTGCCCTGAAACAGAAGTGATGGCACTAGTTCTCTGAAGAGGGTGAAAAATCATTGAGGGAAATATCGGCATGCAGTTTAAGGTCTATTTAGCTGAATAGCCTGCCGATCTTAGCCGACCTTCTCTGACTCCACATGTAATCAATAGATATGCCTCTTTGCTGGACAATCCCAAGCAATGAGGACAATGAGTGTCCTGCTTGGACTCATGTTCTGGAAAAACAACTTCTTGTTCAGCCCAGAGATACTTCTCTCTCTTTGGCTACTGCCATCCAGGCAGGTTCCAACACCCCTTCCTTCCCATGGAACTTGAAGGTGGGAGCCATCCACCCCCAAAGCACCTATATCCAAGCTAGTCAGACTCAGCAGAGATCCGGACAAGAAACTTTCAAAGGCATTTTTCTGATCATATTCTACTTCAGGATGAAATAAGTTGCACCGAATCCTCGGCTGATGCTGACAGCTGGCTCTCCAGTGCCTGTAAGGAGAATGTGTGTACCCAGCTCAGATCCATCTGCCTTTTTCATAGGAAATCAAATTAGGCAAATGAATCCCTCTCTATGTCTTTTAATAGGCACTAAGTGATATGACTAATATCTGCCAGTCACAATTCCCATTCCACTTTCATCTTCTCTGGTGAAAAATATAGGCTTTCCTTTGAGGAGAGAAAGGAAGAAAAATTGTGACATTATTTAGACACATGCTATGCATCATTTTCCATGTTCATGACACAGTAAAGCTGACAACAATAAAAGTGTAAAGGAGCAGTTGAGGTCTTTGAAAAATTTGGTTCTGTGTGTTAGTTCCTGAGTCTTTTCAACTACAAGGGCACTTTCCCTGGGTTTAAATAGCTTTGCTAGAAAAGGTTAGCTCATTACTCCACCTAGCAGACCTCAAAAAGAAGTATCAGTGTTGATATGGATGGATATAAGTAGCACTTAAGGGGTTAACAGGTTGTGTTTCCAGTTAAGGAAGTAACAAAGCCAATAATCCTAGAGAGAAACAGAGTACAAAGAACAGCCTTGCATAAAAACCAGTGAGCTCGAGGACATGAATTAACAATGTCTCTATGTCTGGAGGAAATGGTCATTTTCATAATGCCATGTATGCCTTGTATTAAATGTATTGAGCTAGAGTTTCTGGTTTCATCCTTCCCCCAAGAATATAAATTAGTGCCCCCATGAAACCAAAGCTATAATGTTGCTATGAGGTGAAGACTGAGACCACAGCTACAGAGGTTTTCTGAGGCAGTATAATTTTATACCACCACATATTTTTTTCCACGTCTAATCCTTTATGCTGAGAGCAGATTTCTGCCCTGGTAGTGGAGGCACAGCTTCTGTCCTGAGCCACTTCCAGTCAAGTTCTGTCAATGACAGACTCCTGGGCTGATTGCTTAAAATGATTATTTTTTTTAAAAATTGCACTCAGAAAGAAAAATACTCTGGAGCATTGCCTAATTCATTGAGCTACCTGATCTTTCATAGAAGTATGCAGAAAAACTCATTTTATCACGAAAAATAAGTCCCTAGTAAACTCTAAACAAAAAGAAAGAATAAGCTTGTTATTTAACTATCACTTTTTATGTGTGTCAGATAAATCCAATTTTGAGACACCTTAATTGAAACTTAATTGTTTTATATATGTGAATATTTGTGAGTTTGAGCCTCAGTTTTTACCTTTATTGAAAAATGTCAGAATCCAAGCAGACATAATAGCAAAGAACACCCAAAGTATCAGAGAAGAATTGATAGCAAGAAAACAAAGGGACCATCTGTCATCTGCTGCTCATCAGTATGGCTTTGCTAGCACCAACAGAACTGAGATAATTCCTGGAAATTGGGTCTAAGGAATAAAACACTGTAATCTTTTGGTATCAGAAGAAAACCTATTGTTAACTTGAGGCTGCAAAAGCAGGGAACAGAAGTGTAAAAGACACCAAGAGGTGTAAAAGACTTGGGTTTGTATCAAAGAGAAAATGGATGTCATTGCTGACGAGAAGCTTCCTTGACTCCAATCACATTTACTGATTAGCTACCTACACAGGCATGAAATATGCCCCTTTGTTTGTTTTGAGCATGTTCATTTTACCTGACTTCTGCTGTTTTTTTGTTATAGAGAACAATCATTCCCATTCACCACCTTGGTGATTGCTCCTCTGACATCCCATCTCAGCTGATCATTGTCCAGGCTGCAGAAATTAATCTACTGTTTCCTTGAACAGAAATCATCCCCTGACACTCTTTACCACTGTTTTTCATAAATTTGCTAGTTTTTCTTTTACCTTTTCTGACAGGGAAGACTAGAACTGGACACAGTACTCAACATATGATTGTACAATAGGAACCAAAAATATTTTCTGTTTTATTCTTATTTACACACACACACTTTTTCATTCAGGTCTTCCTTTTCACAAGGCTTTGCATTTTACCATTCCATTTAAACTCATCCTATTTGTGGTCAGTCTTGCCAGCTTGTGTCACCACTTCAATGCTGAGGCTGTAGCCCTGAAGATGAGGGAATAAATTCCCAACTTGTCCAATCGAAGGTGAACGAACTCCAAGCCAGAAAAAAAAGCATCAGCTGTGGCCACTGTCCAGGCTGGTATAGCTAATTACAGTGCATTTCCAAAAATAATTTTTTCCCAGTAGCATCTGAGATATCTGCAAATGAAGACATGATCCAGTTGCCACCGAGAATATTGAACTTTGGCATTGACCACCAGTTTCTTCTCCTAATAGAGTGAATAATGTTGTTATTTGAAAAATCAGCAAATTACAGCAGCCAGAAAACTCAGCATCTGATTAAAAACACAGGGCAGACAGGGACATCCAGCTGAACCGTTCAGGAGCAATGACCTACCAACCTAGAAGGGAACCAATGTAGAGAGATTTACTGCATCTCTCCCTGTGGAAAAAAAAGTAAGCAGAGAGCCTCAGGTTAGATCATTTGCCTGCTTAAACTGGTTTAAGCTGCTAAAAGGCCTCATTTGTGCCAGGGAGTGAGGTGCTTGTTGTTGCACGAACCCCACTACTCACACCACGGAGTGCGAGAGCAGAATTACTTTATTACAAAGGGCATCAGTTTAAATACAGTGTTTAAATCGTGTCACATGATCTTTCAACCAATGACATTATAGTATTTCATTGAGCATGTGTAAGAGTCCAGAAAACTACAAGTCCCAAAATCCTTTGCCAGATACTTCTTTAAACATGAACCACTACAGGAAAGGCTTTGTTATTTCATAGCAACTCCCAGACCTTAATTGAGAAAATATATCTGTAAGGAACCAATTTTTCATCATTAAAGAATACCTTTATGAAGTACTTTTCTACCTACAGGCCATGAATCCCAAGGATTTAGGCAGCTTAAGTGTTTAGCTCTTACCTTTCAATGTTTGTCCTTTGTCACACAAGACTCCTCTCCTAAGGGAGGGCTTGTACCCCTAGTCCTTTATTTCCATCCCTACACTCCTTCTCTTCCCTTTCATCACAGTGATCTTCAGTGAGAGATAAGAAAGGTCTAAAATAAGCTACAAGAAGCAAGAAGAGAAGGGGTCCACAGTGAAGGGACACCAGATCAGGGCATATTCTCCAGTGCCTTTGGAGAAGCTGTTACCACTGCTGCATTCCTAATGTCCCGGGGCTATATCAGCAAACTAGAACTTGGTCTCCATGAACCTCGTGTTTTTCTGAAGCAATCACTTCTACTCCCATGTCTGTTTCTTGTTTCAAGAAGCAGTGAGCCAGATCTCTGAGGTGGCCTTGCTGGACCTTCACACATAACCAGCTTCTCAAAAAAGTTTCCAAAAGAGCACTGAGAGGCAGACATAACTGGAATGCTGTTGTTTTAATAAAAGGAGGAAAACCAAATGAAGAAAGCGGAATGTAAACAAGTCCAAACATAATCTTCCTCTCAGCATCGTGTTCTTGCAACTCAGTTCCCTCCCATAGATAGAAAATTGAGTGATTTTGTAAGTTGTAGCCAACCCCCTTCAGTTCCCTCCAGACTCTAGTTTCAACCTCTGCGTCTGACTCTAAATAAGGTTCCCACCAGCACCAGGAAATGTGTCCCTTAAGCAGGCTAAAGCCTTCCTCTGAAAAAGCGACCTGAGCCCTTGTTAAAGAAATGTAACACCCACCTCCAAGGATAACTGTGCTGCTCACTGTACCGACACACCTTCACTGAAATTGAACAGCTTGGATAAAAGGGTCAGACTTCAGGCTGTGCCTGGGTTTGAGGGCAGACAGATGTTTTCACACTGCTGTGATTTTGGGAAGCTCCATGACTGACTGCAGTTGCAGTATTGACTTTCCCCAATATCTTATTCTCAAATAGTGCAAAACCAGGACCTTATCTGAAGAACTGCCTCCACCTTTCTTTTTTTTAAATTTTCCTCTAGAGAATAGCTGGATCCACTGTGTTCGTGTTGGCAGACCTACCGGAATGTTGTAGGGAAAAGAATGACAGGGCGATGGGGGCAGAAGGGAAGTTGCAAACTTCTAGAGGCCTATCTCAGAAAAAAAAAAATCTTCTAAGCCCCTAGCAAGAACATAAACCACTTGTTCAAAATCCTCTTATGTGGAACCTACATGCTATAGCATTGTTCAACCAGTGAACAAAAGCAGTTTTACTATCTCAGTGCAGCCACACTAACTTGAACAACTTTTTATATTCACATCATGCATTCCTGAGTACAATGATACTCAGTATCAAACTGCCCTCAGCTTGACAGATGCAAAAGCAAGGTGAGCTTTGGATAAGCAGCCCCTCTGTAGGGGCGTGTCTGAGGTACGGAGGGACGTACCGGAGCAGTGATGCCCAAGAGAGCATGCGCCGAGATAGACAACCCTATTGGATAAGGAGATCACATGGTTCTGGGATATAAAAGAGAGCGCCGGATTCAAATAAAGTCTCTTTGGTTACCATCTCTCAGAGAGCGTACTGCATTTCTTTATCATATAAAGGCCAGCAACATGTTAACCCTACATGTGGCGCATCAAACAGGGACATAAAACCTATATTAGGGCAGAGAGCTTAGCCTGAACCAGGGGATCACCGGTAAACCCCGGGCATCACCTCAGTTTTATGCAGATGGGTTTTTTTTAATTGAAAAAAAACAAGACGTCTATAATCGTTACCTCGGCGGTGTCTGAGGAATGAGAGTTAGTTTAGTGAGCTCAAAAAAATTATAGGGAAAAGTGCACAGGAACAAAGAAGAAAGAAGAAAAGAAGAAGGAGAAACGGAATGGTGGGCGGGGGAGACTGGAGCCAGGGACCAGCAGGCAGGAGCGGGCAGCGAAACAGCAAAGCTGAATGAATTATTAACGCTGCAGCCCCTAGCCCCCAACAAAGGGGACTCGGAGCTGCTGTGTTTTATCTTGTGAGCTGCTGCCGGAAGCTCTGCAGCTAAAAAGCAGCGGAGACCCCGAGAAGAAGTAGCTAAGCTGCCCCGTACCACCACCCCGGACGCCTCGGGGACCCCAAGACCCCGCGTGCCGCCCCGCCGCCCCCCCTCTCCCCCGCGCACGCCGCTGGCAACTGCCACCGGCTGCCGGACCGGCACCTAGTGCCTGTTGCCTCGCGACCCAGCAAAAGCCGCGGTTTGCAAGAGCCGAGGAAACAACCAAGCTACTCACGTGCGCTGGCAGCCCCCCCCCCACCGCCGCAGGGACCCCACACCGGTCGCGCTGGGACTGCCCATCTAACGCAGCCCAGTGCCGCCTTACCATCGCCCGCATTCGCCTGCTACCCCTGCCGACCCTGCACCGCGCTCAAAAGCCACGTGGAACTGGCAGAACTGCACCGCGACCCCACCGGACCCCCTGCAGTGCCCAGCGCACTGGAGGAGGCTCTCAGCCACCGCCTGCCGACCCACGCATGCCGATAGCCACTGTGGAAAGCCTCCACACCAAGGAGAAACCCACCAGAGACACCTCAGACCCAGAAGGAACCTTCCGCCGCTTTTTGCCGCTTCTCTGCCGCTTTTCGCCAAGCCGCCACCGCCTACACCGAGAGCAGCCCCGCGCCGCCATCGGAGCAACCCCTGCACCCCGTGCCGCATTGAGGGACGCCTCGCAGCTGCACCAGAGCCCCAGGGACCCGCCCAGACCCCACCAAGATGCCGAGAGAAAAAAAACGCAGAGGAACACCGAAAGCAAAAGCAGTCCAGACAAAGAACTCCCCACATGTAACTGCAGACTCGGGACTAAGGTAAACAGAGGAAATTTGTTTCCATGGAAACCTCACAACACATTGAAACACTATTGCCACACACCCACTACCAGTAGCAACTGGAACACATTCTGAACCACAGCACATGAGCGAAGGAAACAATTAACCCACACACCCCCCACACACACTGCTAGGAGCAGCACAGCCCCTAGGCATGATGGGGGGAGGGAAAGCAGAAGCTTGTGAGTTAAAGTTAGGATTGGGATCCGAGACCTAAGGGAACGCAGCTTGTCGGGAGGGAACGGAGCCTGTGATGCGAGATCCCAATCCATGGGACCAGCGCAGAGGGCTCTGTTACAGCGATGGGGGGGTAACCCAGCAGATTTGCCACCCGCACTGTGTATGATTGCAGGCTGCGTGGTCCATTGTGGGTGCCGCCATCTTGCCCACCACATGGACCAGCAACTGACCCTTCTCTTCTGGCCCCAGCGCCACCCCACCCCACCCATAGACGCGAGGAGGGAGGTAGCTCTGCCCCCTCACCGCCTCCACCACCCACCACCACCCCCCCACAGGGAACCGGGTTTGCTGGGACCACAGGGGGGGAGGCATGGGGGAATCAGGAGGAGGGACCCGAGAGGGTTTCACCAGGAGGGAGTGAGAAGGCAAACAGAGGAAAATCAGATAACATGTGGAAATAATCTCGGGACAAGGCATTTCGAGTGAGTGACCTGAAGAATATTCAGGCATGCTCAAACAAATTCAGCCAATGTCACCCCCCTCAATTTCAGCCTCTGTATGGGGCTACAGAGAAATTGAGGCAATCGGTAAGAGGTGCTGGCATGTCTTTGACAAATAATCTTAAGTATTTAGAGACATTGAGTTCCATCTATTTTTTCACCCCACATGACTGGAAAGAGCTAATGAAATTAGTTCTTAATAACATCCAATATACAGTCTGGCTATCTGACTTTCGGGAGGATTGTGCCAAATATGCAGCTAACACCCAAGCAGGCATAACAACAAACCAATTAACCGGGGAGGGAAGTTACAACAAAATAGGTGCTCAATTAGCCTACCCCTGAGACGTATACAAAGTAATAGCCAAACAGGCCCTGAAAGCCATGAGAAAGTTTCTCACTACAGACCAAAACAGCAATCTGTCCCCCACAAAAGTGTCACAAAGTTGTGCTGAACCTAATATACAATACTTAAATCGGCTGCAGTCTGCTTTAAACAAGCAAGTTGAATACAATAAAGCCAGAGAGATGCTGTATAAGCAATTGGCTTTTGAAAAGGCGAACACAGGCTGTGAAAGAGCTTTGCAGGCCCTTCCCGAAAGGGAAGGCTACAGCACTGCTGTAGGGTTCGACCCTACCAAGGGGTTGGCTCAGTGAGACACCAGACTGACTTGTTAGCAGTAGCACTGGATGCCCAGCTAAGAGCACAGGAAGGAGCCAGACCCAGAAGTGGTTGTTACATCTGTGGTGCCCCCGACCACTTCCAAAGAGATTGTCCTTGGAGACCCTTAGCAGCAACATCTCACAAGTACCCGAACAGCAGGGAATGGGCTGAGTTGTACCAAGGGTGCCGTGGGCGAGGCAGACGCCTTGCTGCAAGCATCGCACTGCTTGCCGCTGTGCTGCTTGCCATCCTCCTCTTTGCCACCAACTTTCATGAGCAAGAGAGGAAGCAACTTGAAGCAAGCCACAATGTGCTAGCAAACAGCCCCAGGAATACCCCTATATTCTGCACCCCCAAGAAAGGTGACAAGTGGAGAATACTGCAACATTTAAAAGCAGCAAGCGCAGTCATAAAGCTTACAGGAGCATTGCAGCATGGACTGCCCTCACCCACTATGCTCCCATCAAATTGGCCACTAGTGGTAATTGATTCAAAGAACTGTTCCTTTACCACCTTCCTACACCCTGAGGATGCGCCAAGGCTTGCCTTTTCCATCATGGCCTTAAACAATGCACGGCCCATGCAAAGCTATTGGTGGGCTGTCCTTCCTCAGGGGATGCAAAATAGCCTGACAAGGTATCAAACAACCACGATACACCATTATGCAGATGACATACCAATAAGCATGGCCACAGGAAGTGAAGTGCCATTTACTCTTACTGCTCTAATTAAAGCTGTCCAAGATGCAGGTTGCAACAGAGAAGATCCAGCAATCACAACTCTGGACTTACCTTGGACGGGAATTCATGCAGCAAAAAAGTTCTCCACAGCTGCTGCAGCTCGAGGTAAAAAACACTTTATATTTACGCGAATTGCAGAAGCCTCAGGGGGCTGTCAATTGGTTAAGGCCTAACTTAGGCACAACCTCAGAGGAGCTACACCCTCTGTTTGAGCTGCTAAAGGGAAACTCCAACCTAACGTTTAACAAGTCTCTGATAGTAGAGGCCAAGCAGGTGTTAGACATTCATGCCAAGGCAACAGAGGGAGGGCAAGGCAGAAGGAGAAATCCTGAACTGCAAATCTGCCTGGCCCTCGTACCCAGCAGGTACCAGCCATTTGCAGTTTTATTCCAGTGGGATCAGACTGAGAAAGACCCACTGCAAATTCTGGAGTGGCTATTTCTGCCTCACACACCATCTAAAACTGGGTGGACTAATAATGAGATGTATGCAAGGCTTGTCATTAAAGGCAGAGGACGACTGCAAGAACTAGACGGGAAGGACCCTGCCATCATCTACATTCCAGCTACGAAGGACAATTTGGATTGGATGCCAGCTGAGGACGCAGGATTCCAAGCTGCCTTGACAGGCTTTCACGGTGACATTTCCATACATCTCTCAATATACAGGTTGTGGGCAGAAATCAGTAGTCTACCTTTAAAAGCCACAACCAGATGCAGACATGAACCAGTGAAAGGCCTCAGGGCTTTCACAGATGCATCTGGAAAAAACACAAAAAACTGCAGTGTCTTGGGTAAAATCCTGCTACAGAACAATGGGGAGGAGAGGCACAGACCACGAACAAAGCTCTGTGCAGGTTCTGGAACTGACTGCCATCCATATTGCCTTGGAGAAGTTTACTGAACAACCTTTTAATGTTGTAACTGATTCCTGTTATACTGCAAGTTAGTATCCCCTCTCAAGAGTTCGTTTCTTTGGGATATCGTTAACCTTCACCTGTTATTTGAATTGCGTTCTGTTTGGTTTCTTGTCGATTATAGAAGGTTTTGATTTCTATGTAATGCACACAAGGTCACACACTGACATGCCAGGGCCAATAACTGACAAGAACTGAAAAACTGACAAAACAGCAATGTTCAACACCATACCTAAGGTCTTGGAGCAAACGAAATTTTCTCATTAATTTTTCCATCAGAATGCGAGTTCTCTGAACAGACAATTTCAAATAACACTCAATCAGCTCGAGACATGTCATGCCCAGACTGTCAGAAAATCACACCCATGCCATCTCAGGAAGGCGTTAACCCCAGAGGGTTAATGGCAAATGAGATTGGGCAAACAGATATCACACACATCTCCGAATCTGACATATTAAAATATGTACATGCAAATAGATACACATCCACAATACATAATCTCCACAACACCCAATGAAGAAAAGGCCAAGAGTGTAAAACACACTGGCTTAGTTGCTTAGCAACTCTTGGTACCCCAAAACAAACCACAACACTGACAATAAAACAGCTTCACTTCCTATCAAATAGGAAAATTCTCACGTCACAAGTATTCCACACTAACTCATTAGACAAGCAATTGTGGAAAAGGCACACCACACACTGAAACAAATGTTAACTAAACAAAAAAAGGGGGGGATCTGTGTAGCCCGCAAGAGCATCTGTGAAAAGCCATGCATGTTATCAATTTTTAAAATTGTGACAATGCTGGAAAGAAGTAAGTATGAAAACCAACACAGGCCCCAGGCTTGTGTGCCTCTCCCAAACCACCGGTCATGGTAGGAGATTTGATTTCTGGGCAGTGGACAGAACCACTAGATCTCGTGACTTGGGGGAGAGGCTACACCTGTGAGGCTGCAGGAAAAGAGTTAAAATGGATCCCTTCCAGGTGTGTTAAACCCTACCTAGATACACAACCACATCAGCAAGAACCAGAGTAACGCAGAAGTTATAAAAGGGTTATTTTTATGTTTCAGGTTTACTTTAAGGACGACCAGTGTGGCAAAAAGCAGTCAACAAAAAATCCATGAATGTGTGTATGATGTGTGGAACAACGGCCGTCAATGAATGAGAGCGTGAATGAATATGAGAGTTGTATGACTGGACAAATATTAAAACACAAAACACCTCACAAATAACACTACCTCTGCTGCAGGGTCACTTTAAGAGAATTAGTTTTGCTAAGCTTAGCCTGTTTCTTAATGAAGTTGAACTCCCCAGTTATTTAAAACCCTCAGATTAATAAAAGTTATAAGTATGCACGGTTAGGCCAAGGCCTTTAAGTTAATAAAGTTATTTCTCCAAGTTGCACTACCCTTTAGGGATATAAGAAAGTTTTAAAAGGTTTATAATAGAAGTATAAGAGGCCAAAGCAAGCAGTGTGCTGGGTCATTGCAAGCTTTGGTAGTTTACAATGTACTGTTCTGATTGTTTGCACTGTTGTTTTTTCACTGTTTTCGTAACCTTCTTAAATAATTGAGAAGGAGGTGATGTAGGGGCATGTCTGAGGTACGGAGGGATGTACCAGAGCAGTGATGCCCAAGAGAGCATGCACCGAGATAGACAACCCTATTGGATAAGGAGATCACATGGTTCTGGGATATAAAAGAGAGCGCCGGATTCAAATAAAGTCTCTTTGGTTACCATCTCTCAGAGAGCGTACTGCATTTCTTTATCATATAAAGGCCAGCGACATGTTAACCCTACACCCCTCCATCAAAATTAGTTTCTGCATTAGTAATGAATTCCTACTAGCACTATATCAATTTCTGCTGCTTTGCATAGAAGCAACTTAAAGACCAGCAACATCTTCTCTGAAACATTTGTCCTTTCTTTCCACAGCCTGTAAAGAACACTTGCTGCTGGTATCAAGTCTTCTACCATTGTACAACTAGAGGATACTTTGCTAAGAAATGTGATCCCAGAAAAGATGTTTTATTAAACATAACTTTTCTCTACAGTGGCAGCAATGTAAAAACAGTATAGACTGAACCAGCAGTGGGACTAGTGGAAAAGATTCCAGTGCACAAAAAAAATGTGGTATTTCCTCTTCCTTAACAAAAACTCTTCAATGTTTAATTTCTATTAAAAAAGAGGGCCTCCCTCCCTGTCTGTAGGAGCAAAGCAACATTGTCTCAGATTTTAGAGAACAAAAAGGGACATAAGGACCTGCACACCTTACTTTAATGAGAAAGGCTTACACTTATATTGCAGTCTGAAGTCCACCGGTGAATGTAAAGGATGAGACAGATAAAACAAAGACATTGTCACTTTGTAATGCTGAATGAGAAGTGCTAATGAAAGATTAATACATATTATAAATGTGGTTGGGATATTAATAACTAAAAACTATTAGGATTGACTTCCCTATCATCTGCAAAAGGAGTTCAAAGCAGTAAAAACTAAGAATTACAACCTGTCTGCTAGTCTATTGAGCTTTTTGAAAACATATCATTAATGAAATCTCATATTAGTTTCTTACTAAAGTACTTTAAGCAGTTTGATCCTAATTCAAAAGTTTTCAACAGAAAGATATTCAAATTGAGGTACTTCAAATTCTAAATCCAATTTATTTCTCTGGGAATTGGACCTATCTATCTTTTAGGCAGTTTTGAAAATATCAGCCTATGCTGATATTGAGACCATTGAAAAATAGGCAATTTTTTAACTACAATATAAAAAAAGGTCCTTTCAAATCAGCTGTTAAAAAAAAATTTGACATTGCTAGACTGCACATAGCTGCACATTAAGAGATCACTGCTTGTGAGTGAGAAAGCGAAGCGAGTGCATTTCTAAATCCACATTTCAGATGGTTAAATTATGTTTCTTTGGAGATATAAATTAATGCTTTTAGAATACTATTGCATAAACAATAAATTACTGTTCTGACCCTAATTTACTAATACTGTATAAAATTCTTTTTAAGTAAATTAAAGTCCTTATCTGTCTGGAATAGTAGTATTTTTTTACTAGTCCTTTTGATAAAGATGAGATCTTTCATACACATTTATCAAATTATGTCTTTGCATTTGTCTCCACAGTTCAATGTGGCAATATTTTCCTCTCCATTTTGTCCTTATTATATGACAAACCTTACACTTCCCCTCCCAAAAGAAATTGCATAATTCTTATTTTTTTCATATTTCATTTAATACATATACACATGCCTTTTAAAGACTATCTCCAAAGGAAGCCAAAAATTGCAAACATTGTAAACAGTTTAAGGTACTAAAGGAACTATTATGGAGTTTTATTTAGCTGAGAACCAAAAGTACACAATTTACCAAAGCCAGTGTAATGATGGTATGTTTTAATGAGTCTGGACCCTGCACTGATCATAAACTCCAGTGTCTGATATTGAGAGTCCAACTCACACATTCAAAAAAACCAAACTGTTTCTAATCTTATAGAAATTAAATTCTTGCAATTTCACTGCCAAAGTCCTTAAATCCTCACTCCCAAAAAATATGCTTTCCCCTATTCCTCTTTTTCACAGTGCAATCTATGTGTTTCCCATCTTCAGATTTCCTTGTAAAAATATTTCCTTCTATGATACTCGTGGCCAAGATAATGAAGCATATACAACTTTGAACTATTCAGAGTTCTACAGATTGGAAATTGGGTATAAAATATGAACAATAGCTTTCCTCTGAGGTTTTGTTATTTTCTGACCAGCCCTGTTTGAAGTCAAAATCAGTAAGACCGAAACTTCAGCTCTGAGCTGCTGTTTTGTAAAAGGCCTTTGAAAAGCTTATTGTAGAGGATGCATGAAACCCTTCTAATGATTTTTTTATGTTTGACTGTTTTGGGGTTCAATATATGTTAACACTGGGATAATTGAAACATGAAAATTTGTAATCTTTTTTTCCCAAAGTCTTCTGATTTTCTTGAAAAAATAATGCAGAGTAAGGTCCTTTGATCTCAGGACAGCTGAAGTTAACTAGTGGCAGATTAGGGCATGGAAAACGTTATTTTGCAACCTAGGGGATTCATATACAAAGTAACTTGGGACCAGACATAAATGGCACAGCTGCATGGATGTGGTGTGTGAGAGGGATACATAAATACACACCTTTAGGCTGAATGTCTTTCTCTCAAAGCTGCTAGGAAAATAAGCACAATTTTATGTAAAAAAGACAACTTGGGAGCATGCTATTCATTGCTATTCATGACAGGTCTATCTACTAAAGATTCATATTTGGTAATTTTCTAGATACTGTAATTTTCCAGGATCATTGTGTAACTTCTATCACAGCTGAGTTCCAAAACACTGTTGGGCAGCGCCCTGCACAGCTTGATTTAATATTGTAATTGTGTCAGCTTCAAGGAGGAGGGTGAATGAGATCATTTCCAGAGGTCTCTTAAACGATTTATTTTTTCTGTAATTCTTTGTTTTTTACCAGGGAGACATTTCTCTATTGTGAGCAGTTACACATTTACTCTAGGAATCTAAGGGTAGGGAAAGAGAGAGCTAGAGACGAGAATGGTTTATTGAAATTTGTTTTTCCTTTATTGTCATATTCCCTAATACTTTGTCTCAGTCTGTCTGTGTTGTTACCATAGAGCTGATTTCAAAACAACAGAGAAAAAAAAATTACCCAGGCCTATTCATTCAATACTTCATAACAAGCCACTAATGGTAATGCAAATGCAATTAGTCCAACCCCAATCTACACTGGAGGAGAGTTGCCTATTTTCTACTCCTGAGTAAAACATTCATAAAACTTAGAGGGTAAGTGCCTTCCACACTACTTCTCCACAGTTACACAATAAAAAGAGTTGGATTTCACTTTTTTTTGCTCTGATGCTGAAGCTCCCAAGGTAGACCTGAGATTATTGACTATAAGTTACTACTGTAGTAGGACAATTTCTTGTGTGTGTGATAACCATGCAACACGGATGCCTATAATAGAAACTAAGCAGGAACAGACAATAAACAGAAAATTTCTGGGGACAAGGGAGGTGAACGTGAGAGAAAAAGTGCAGTGCAAACTTTTAACTCTGTTGTGGTTGCAGATAATCTGTACTTTAAATTAGTGAATCAGACTAATAGAGGTATGTGAGCCAAGGTGGGACATGTAGAAATGAGGAGCCTAGCTCAAGATGTATGCTTGTCAAATTCAACATGAAGTCTCTCTTGTCGAAAATAGGGATACTGAGATTTCCACAAGCCTAGATGCTCAGAACCAAGAAGAGAAAGCAATTGGGAGATAGGTCATGGCATTGCAGACAGGCAAGTCTGAGCAAGGTTTTAGTGATGCACCCACCAGCTCTCCAGCACAATGTGTTTTCAGGATCAGCGGGGGTTTGAATAGCCAGGAATACCCAGCCAGCAAAATAGAAGCAGGAGAGTGGCAGTAAATAATAATGGTATTCACACTTTATGGGAAAATTTTCTACCATGCAGTTCTGGTTTTGTCTTGTTGGCCACTGTTGGCAGATAATGCAAATTTCTTTTTGCTCAGACAATCTTCCTCAGCTGCATAAGCTAAAGGACACCACACTGTAGCTCTGCTTTCTCTCACACATCTCTTGCTATGATTTGGGACTTTATAATTGGGTTTTTGCCCCTTTTTCTCTCTTAGGGATAATCACAACTGCCATGGGTCAAGAACACCAGCTGATTCAGAGGAGTGGAATTCCACTGAGATAAATGGAAAATATTTTAGTTATTAAAGCTAAGAATATTCCTTCCTCTTATTTGGGGAAATTTCAGATATTTGTTCCTCCTGAGTTTAAAATTGTCTGATTTTGGAGATTATAGATTCTTACACTGTCATATGCAACTTTTTGTCTTCAAGTCATTGGTAGTCAAAAATATTAGCTGTCCTGAAAGTGCTTTGTAATGGGTGGAGAACTTGGATGCTATGCTACTTTTAATGTTAATTAAATGGCTGTAGAAGAAAAAAATCTGTCTTGTTCTTTGTTCCATTCAGATGAGATTCTATGAAGGCATTAAAGAGTGCTATCTTATCATTCCCCATCTTTTAATGTTTCTATTACAGGCACTCACAAAATACATAGTTTAGCACTTCACCCTGAGGTGATGCATGCTCCTAACCTGGCCTATACTTGTTCTGCTGACAGGTACTCTGCCTGAAATTTCTCTCATGGGGTATACAGCTCTTTTATACACTATGTACATCCCTTAGCTTTTTGTTAGTGAAAAAACTAAACAAAAAAACCACCACCAACAACAACACCCCCCCACACACACAATCCTCTGTAATAATTTTTTTACACATATATACACAAAATATATAATTATATAAATGTATAAAATATATAAATAAATATAGGTTTGGGTTTACTTTTACTAATAGTTGTTGTAATCTCTTAGATAAAGACTATTTTACAACAACATAGAAATACTCAAAGGTAGCAAAATATAAAAATGTAAGAAACAATCAACATCGTACTTCACACTTACCTATTTTCACTTTGCCAGCTCTATTTCTGCACCTCCTAATTTTATGTCTTCAGTATTAACTACATTTAAAGCTATGATACACAGTGATACAAACATCTCCCAAAACCCTTGAGAGCGAAGCAGTCACAACAGACTGCTGGCATTAATGGCACAACTCCATAACTCATATGTGCAAGAAACTCTGACTCTTAATGGTAACACCAGGCCAAGGAGAACAGAAAGCGTGGGAAGCAACACTAAACAACAGACAGCAGGCCTTTTTTAAAACAGCAGGAGGAATTCAACAGGTGAATTTCCTGCTCAGAGCACCTGATGTGCTGGGATTGCACTCATGGTGAGATAAGAGTACTGATTTCAGGAGAGGAAAAGGTAATATGTAGAGTCACTCTTCAAAGATCTGGTAAACAATTTGATTTGCTTGCTAGAAAATTTGTGTTTTATTTTCCTTCCTTTATCAGTGCCAAACAATCAGCATTGTAGGCATAATCATGGCAGGATGGACTTCTAAACAACCAAAAAGAGTGAAATCCTGCATTCCACTGCTGTAGCTGAGGTTGTCAGGTCATATCTCTGTGACTGCAGTTGTTGAATGGAGGCATAACAGTGGTACCTAAGTCTTGTATGAGCTTCCTTTGGACAGCAGTGTGGATGGGCAATTTTGGTCACATTCATTTTTCACTTTCATATTTTTTCCATTTTCCCACAACTTCTTAAACTAGTACTTCCAGAAGTGTAACTCTGATTTAGCAGAGCTCACAGCTGCAACTGTAGTGGGCTTCTGAATTCAGACCTGACACTTCTTTTGTAGACCCAAGCTGTGTTTGGGTGTTACAGAGGACAAAGCTATTATCTTTCCCTCTTTATATTTTACCATACTCTGCATTAATAGTCTGTTTGAATGAATAAATCTGTCATTGCATCATTGAGGGAAGGCTGGACTTGTGGTCACATGTGAACAACAGGTTATAGCTCTGTCCCAAGTGTGCCAGTTCCTCTCTATGCTCTGTATTGGGCTAAGAAATCTGACTAGGAACTTTTTATGAATATAACTATGTTGGGCTATTACTACATAAAACAGTTGTCATATCACTTGTCTTTGTCTGTGTCCTTACATGTCTAACACTACCAAAGAACCTTTAAAAACTACATTCAGGGGAATTCAATAAAATAACGTCATTTACCCACCTACTTAAAAAGCACTGTAAATAGGGTTGAGGGCAACGGTTACTGTTATGTCCTGTGATAGTAGGTTGCAATTCAGGACCCATTCTTAAAAATCAGTGATTAGCTTTCCAAAAGCATGTTAGGCTTCTCATGCCACGGTCCGAGGGGGAAAGGGAATGGGACGCGGCACTGCAGAGAGGGTCCGGACACAGGTGAAGGGTGAAGGAGCAATGCCGCGTCCCATTCCCTTTCCCCTCAGA
>NW_020925676.1:3942750-3943272 GCF_003984885.1 Neopelma chrysocephalum
TGGCGCCCAACGTGGGGCACAGTTGAAGGGTGAAGGAGCAATGCCGCTTTATTGAGAGAGAGCAGGGACTTAAATAGGGTAGGTCTGAGGGGAGGATTCAGAACTGGGGAGGAGCTTGGGACTGACAGCCCAGGGAGAGTCAGGATTGGGAGATAAGGGAGAGGTAGGTGTAACTCTGGGGTATCCAGGGGAAAGGGCCAATGGGAGCTCACTCTGCACTGCGGCAAATTCCAGCCAATCAGTGTCAGAGGAGCGGGAAAGCAGGGGAGAACAAGGGAGTAAACAACTTTAGGTGGGAAAGTCTGAGGGAGAAGAAGGGCTAATATGGGGGTACATCAAAATTTCATAAAAAACCAGCAGCAAACAGGGGTACAACAGTAGAAACACATAACACAATAAAAACTGGGGAGCAACAGTCAGTCTGGTGAAAAGTCCATCAGGTATATCCACAGTCCATTCAATTTCTGTAGAGCTCCCTCCACGCTTTGTATCTTTCCCAATCGGATTCTGGTTTCTCCACAT
>NW_020925676.1:3948272-3959934 GCF_003984885.1 Neopelma chrysocephalum
CCTCCACGCTTTGTATCTTTCCCAATCGGATTCTGGTTTCTCCACATTCTCATCTAAACTTGCCAAGTGTATTCATTGCAGAAGTAAATAAGATATAATGAAGTAAGGCTCACCAAGAGTATGCCTACTTCTTTTTTTTCATTAACCCACACTGTAAAAATAGGAAACAAAAGCATACAGAAATTGTTTATAGAAAGTGGACATTGTTCATAAAATAGACTGGTCTTCTTAAAGAGGTTCTCTCCATCAGTCCTTTACTTGACAGTCTAATATAAATTCACAAGTAGAAGTTTCTGGGGAAGTAGCCTTCCAGCCCAGAAATTCAGATGCTTTTAAATGGACTGAGATTTATCATAGATAAAAGAAATATCTGCATCCTTCAGTCTTACAGCCCAGTTCAACAATTTGCAAACAGACATCCCTCTTTCCTTCATTTCCCTTCTCTTTTCCCTTGAGGGCTCAGAACTTGAAAGTCCCCAGAGTCTGCACTTGGTCCTCCCAGGTCTCTGCTTTCCTGGATAGAAAGCAACCATGACTTTTCATGCTCAGTTATGATTGGCTGCAGAGATTATGCAGTTTGGTAGGCAAATAATATTGGCATCTCTAGGTCAGTGACTTCCTGTGCTAGAAAAATCACTGGATTATGAGTCATGACACTTGCAGTGATTAACCAGAAATGCTGTAGGCCAGCTGAAGGGAATAAAGAGGATTAGTGTGTATTAATCAATAGATAAAGGATTTCAGAGTTAAATGGCAGTCTGTTAAACCATTCTAAATCAGCTGCATTGGAGAATAATGTATACTGCTTTCACTCCTCTTAATTAAAGAAATCCATCGGACTGTAAAATCTGGATTCTTCTCAATTAGGGAGCTGGGTTGTCTCTGACAACAATCTCTTTCCAGCATTTTTGCTTAGATAAAGAGCAAGGTCATGACATAAGGGATCCATATTAATTATGAAAAAATGAACTTGTAAAAATTAATGCAGTGTGTAATGGGATTGTTCAGTTTATGTGGTGCAATAAAATAAAATGTTGAAAAGATGAAAAGAGAGATTTAACCATAATTGAAAATGTACCCATACAAACCTGCTGGGATCAGGAAGGTTTCCTGTCAATCATTTCATGTGTCAAATAAAAAAATACCTCCAGAATAGGCTGATGACTAGTTTTTAGTTCCTTAATCCTTGCATAGAAATTGTATCATGACAACTAAATACAAAGCTGATTTCTGGCTCTTGATAGTTAATAATTTTTTAAACTGGAACTGAATTGTCCCTGTGCTTAAATTTGTATGAATAAATATTTTTCACTATTTTGCTAACTGTTAGTGAATTTCTCAGAGCCATGAAATGAAAGGTCTTTAAGTCTTCATGTAATTTAAGACATGTGTTTTCTATCTTTATTATCTACCCTGTACACTGCATCAGATCTCCTACGGTGGTTGACTGACCTCAGTAAATTGTGTAAACACAACTGAATTACTCTCTAATTAGCAGAAGAACCATTAAAGCTGTTGGGTTTGGGGGTTTTTGTTTGTTTGTTTTCATTTTGTATCAGGGAAAAGGAAGAACACCCAACTCAGCATAAAGAGCATCTTTAAATAAGCTCAAACTGGCAAAGTGAGCTTATACAGGTATTGTTCATGATACAAGCTTAGGAACCTCTTCAGAATATTGTCATTTTATATGGTCATATTATTAGTGGTACTCTAGTTTTACATGTTGCTCTTTCTCATCCCAGACTTCTTTGTCCAGCTAACAGTCCTCCCATTCAAAAGTTTCCTTTTACTTTCATAAAAGGAAAGGACTGAATGTGCTAACAATAACTCATACTTCATGATCTTTACTAATCACTGTGATCTACATGTTGGTTTTTTTGTTCTGCCTGATTGAATTGCTACTTGTGGGTATTTTCACATTTAATGATTAGCCAAGTGTTTGCAATGACCTAAGTTTAAATCATGAAATAGTCAACAGTTCAGTTTAGGGAATTGTTAAGTGAAGTACTCTGGAGAATATTTAAAAATTATTTTTAAATTAAAACCAATGTCAGCTCACCCTCTTAATTATTCAAATTATTTTTACTTTAAATGTGGTCCATTGGAAATTATAATGCATGATTGCCATCAACATGAAGCTGCACTGAAGGCCTTGGCTAATACAGGTAATTGCAGTCAGTCAGTGGATGACTCCAGTGAAACCAGGAGCATTCTAGCTGATATGGCTAGAAATTCTCTCCTCGCTCATTCGGTGCAGTGCATGTTAGAAAATGGGTTACCTTCGTTGAAAGACAAATGACACCAGAAAAAAGTTAAAAATATCCCATGACTTACCAAGCTTTGAAAACCATACTGTTAGTCCACAGAACTTTTTTGATTCAGGTTATTAGGCTGAGAAAAGTTGATTCATTTATATTTAGAATTTCAAATATTTTTAAACTGTAATTTTTTATTGCACAAGTGATACTGATTACCATGACCTTTTGGAAACGGTGGATCAGAGTGTAACCCAGTCATTTCCTGCCTTGGAGGGTGAAAAACTTTTTTGTTATTGCTTCATGAGGTGAGGCAGGAGAGATTTAAGTTAACTCCCTGTCCAAAAGACTACCTGCACACTACTATGTTTACATTGGTGTCTTCTGGAGATTTTTATCTAAGTGCATTTAGGATGGAGGAGCGTACTCAGAATTTTCCTAAACAAGATGGAATTTCTGCATTTGTTGGAAGTCTCTGAGAGACCAGAAAAAAGTATTTGAAAACCTGAATCTGAATTGGATGTATTACACATCAGGAGTCCTGACAAGGTCTAGGCAAAATGAATAATCCTGACTGCCTCTTACATAGCCCAGACACAAATTCTGATTAGATTGGCTGGAAAATAATTTAAGATTCCACAGATGGATAAACAAAAGTATTTCATCTGGTTCAAGGTAAAAAAAAGGCAATCAACTTTTCATTTCCCAGTAGCTGTCTGAACCTCCCATATCTAATTTAGTATCATTGGCTCTGCTAAATTTCCACTCAGATCTGAGGACATGTCATATGTTTCACCCAGTGGTCTCATTAAACCTGACAAAGCTTGGGTGGTCTGTACTGTGAAAATGCACAGGATTTTTTTTTCCTTTTTTTTTTTTAATGGAACAGGAAAGCAGCCACATTCAGAAAAGACAAAACTATTGGGAACATGGTTTACAAGAGCCGAGGGAGCACATGGGGAAAAGCTGTTGAATAGAAACAGTACCTAAGGTTCAGTAAATGTTCAAACATAATTTTTATCTCCTTTCTTTCCTTCTCTCTCTTCTTCTTACTCCTCTTACTTTTTTCCCTTCCTTTCAGGAGACCTGCTGACTGCAACTGTGATTGCTGAGATAAAGCAAAATATATGAAATTATGGTTCGTCTCCAAAAGAGGGGACACAAAACATCTTACTGAAAAGGAACTCTTTTGCTGGAAAGGCAAGCCTCTGAATTATGTCCCAACAAAAGCTCTGCCAGCAGCCCCTAAAGTGCATCGGCCTCCATACGAATGCCCTGGATGGTGCCTTTATTGCCAGCGCTTGGGCAGCTCTGAGCAAGCTGCACATCCCTTGGCATCAGCTGTAGCACTGAGCTATGAGAGGAGAAAGAGCTTTCCTGCTCTAGAGCACTTCTAGAGCTTTTCTGAACACAGCCCTGAGGGTTTTGTTTGTTTTATTACTTAAAATGCTGTCTTCACCTGGGCTGTGAGGTGAAATGGAGGATTTAGTATGGTCTGTGCCAAAAGTATTTCTTCCTTATGTCTGTTTCTCTAGGATTAGTGTTAAAAACATATTTTCTCCTCTTCGATGTACAGTCTCACTTTCTCTTGTCTCAGAGCTGTCATATACACACACTGACACAGCAAAAAAATACATATTTATTAAATCTGACTTTGAAAACTTCATTTTTCTCCCACAAGTCTCTTAAGGGCCATATCCCATATCACTTAAATATATTTTGCTTCAGTTGGAAAAGGGTTATTCCTCCACTTTCAGAATCTTAAATCATCATCTACAAAGTAAAAGAGTGGCTTTCATGAGCCAAAATATTCAAGATTTTTATAGTTCTTCTAAAGGGCACTTCCACAGAAATGAGGGGTTGGGACTTATTTCCATTTCCTGCATGACTCAGAAAGCCCATCTGGCTGCCATACAGTCTTGGAAGATGTGCCTTGTCCTAAATTGTCAGTCTGCACACTTTGCTGACTGCTCGGAGATAAGGTATGAGGCAACCCAGCCTCCCAACTTACACCTCTGCCTTACACTGTGTAAATATTTCCCCTGATCCTCAAAACCTTACACATTTGACAGTGTCATCCTTTGCTACAGGGAAAGGTTTTCCTCATGCCTTTTCCCAAACCTTCTAATGAGATTTTGAGACAGCTACAAGGTGAAAGCATCAGCTTTACCTCCCTGAACTCTGAAAGTAAATGGACCCGTTCCCACTCCTTTAGATAGGGACATACACTTGGACATTTTGGTGAGGTGATACCCCAGCTGTGTCCCAAATGCACTTCCAGCTGCAGGGTCTTAACTCATATAAGAACACCCACAGTTAAAGCTCTGTGTGCTTTGGCCTGGATCTTTAACTGAGTTATCAGCATGATGCTTTAATCACTAA
The DNA here is from genome assembly GCF_003984885.1 of Neopelma chrysocephalum. Classification (NCBI taxonomy): domain Eukaryota; kingdom Metazoa; phylum Chordata; class Aves; order Passeriformes; family Pipridae; genus Neopelma; species Neopelma chrysocephalum. Next base: position 3,952,910 of record NW_020925676.1, read on the forward strand.
TTACAGCTTACCACAGCTACAGTGCTTTATGATATTCTATATTTCTATATCACTGACTAATTAGATAGTCAGCTAAAGGCAAGGAGGCATCCCAAGTGAATCTGGACTGTCCTTTACAAAGCCCCTTTCAGTGGAGAGGCTCAAAGGCTGTTGCTAACTCCAGTCAATTGTTTCTGTTTACATCTATTTCTAACTTTTAATCCACTCCTTTCAGCAGAAAAGCTTGCTTTTCTGTACTATAGTTCCATGTTGATTGAAATAAATACTTAATTAAAGTTAAATTAATACTTAATTTAAGAGGCATGCTGGCCTTGTTAATGTGAGCACTCCAGATGCATGACTAATTTAGGAAATGAAGATGACATTTATGCTGCTGGACATGTTAGTGGTAGAACTGAATTTTCATCAGGACTAAAAAAACTCTCACCTTATTTGTTTACCTACCTAGACAAATTGTTTATCTATGCATTAATATGCCACGGCCCGAAGGAGAAGGGAATTAGGGACACGACACAGCACAGAGGGTTCTGACACGGTAGAAGGGCAGGGTGCAATGGCCACTTTATTGAAGAAGAAGAAGTGTAGCAGTGAATCTGCCTTGTATGAGAAAACTGTGGTTTAGGCATGTTTTAAAATGGCTTTTTTGTAGTCTCTTTGCTAACTCATGTTCTTCTTCCCAAAATCCCCCACGGCCAGTTCTTATCTCTGTCTCAGGAATGTCCTGAGAAGAGATCAAGAAGTCTTCTCACTGGACCTTGTTAACCCCTTCCTTATTTGGCTGTTAACTCCCTGCCTGATTTGTTTTTTGTAAGACCCCTCACCTTAAATGGTCCCCTTTGACCCTCCCAAGAGCTTTATAAACCCCTACCCCACAATAAACTCTCTTTCTCGCCTCCTCTCCAAGTCCCGTGTGCTGTCTGTGGCTGCCATGGGACCTCGTGGGGGGGGAGGGGGAGCAGCTCTCCCCTCCATGCGTCCAGGACCCGAAGAAACCCCTGGAGCTGGAGCAACCCCTTCCCTATCCACCTCAAGCCTTCAGAAATGGAACCCCACAATGGGAGGAATGCAACCAGAACTGGTACCCCAGAGAGGCTAGCCATAACAAGGACTTATATAGGGTTTGGGTAAGGGGAGGTCTGATAACTGGGGCAGAGCATGAGATTGACATCTCAGGGTGAAACAGGATTGGGGAACAGGGAAAAGGAGGGAGGAACCTTGGAGGAGTTCAGTAACCGGGGCCAATGGGGGCTCACTCTGCACTGTGGCACTCATCAGCCAATCACAGTGGGGTGACCAGGGGAGGACAGGGTGGTAAACAACTTTTGGCGGGAAAACATGAGGGCAAGTACAGACGTGCCCTGAATGGTACAAACCAAGGGGATTAACATAGAAATATATGTGGGGGTACATTAAACATGGTATAAAACGGGGAAATAACAGGAAAGTCTGTGAATATCGGTCATCTCTAGGCTCCGTATAAGTCTCTCCAGGCTTTGAATCTCTTCCAATCACTCTGGTGTTCCTCCACATTCATATATGGATATTATATATATTCCTATTTAAGATATATAATTATATATGTAATATATCATATAATATATAAACTTAGCCATATTAATTCCTACAAGAAAGTTTCTGCTGGATCAGATATTGCAGAACACTTTCAGAGGGAGGGAGAAGAATTTGTGTGCATATGAGTGACACCAATGAATAAATTAATAGCTTGGGGAAAAAACTGTCACTCAGAAGAGTTAAGAGAATAAAACCTACTCTTCAGTATACCTGGAAACTTTGGCACAGCCTGGAACTATACCAAATGTACAACTACAAATATAAATTTGTAGGGGAAAAAGAAAAAAAAAAGAAAAATATTTTTGCATGTGTATCATAAACAGTAGGAAACATGGGAAAGCAATTACCTAACCCACAACAGAAAAAATTATTTGCTGTCTTTTAATAATTGTTACATTTTTTGAAATGCAATGTTGCATTGCACGGTGCTTATTGACTTAATTTTTTCATTGGGAGCCATACTATTTCTTCTTATCAAAAAAAAAAAAGAGACAAAAGAGACATTTTTGTGGTGCAGCAATAACACCATCATGGGAAGTTCAGCATAAACAGAATGAGCAAAAATGGAACTGGTCTTTTAAATTACACTTTCCAGGAGTTCCAACAAGTGAACAGAGCAATTATAACTTTCATAATGGTCTCCAGCGTTAAAATTATTTCAGGAGAGAATTTTAGTCCGATACTTTAAAGATATGGTGCGACAAGGTTATTTCTAAATTAGAGTAATTAAGACCACTACAGACCAAGATCGTTATGCAGATTTTGTAGCTTTTCAGTTTTTGGTTTTCCTACTGACGCATTTCCACCCATTTTAAAGGTGTTTCAAGGCTTTTGATTGGGTTTTATCAGTCATAATATAACATTCGGATGAGATTCATCTTTCATTCATTTATCTTTGCAGCGGAGTTGGACAATGGCTATATTTATTTCTGTATTTATGCATTTCATGACTGGGTGATGGATTTAAAATCATCCAGACTGATTCCAGTTAATTTTGTCTAAAGCTGTTCAAGATCAGAAGGGCTCCCATTTTTTCTCCTTGCTTTGATATGGAGACGATATTAAGCTCTATGTTCTTGGACAAAAAGTTTCTGTAACATGGACTAAAATTTTGTTAAATCCAAACATCGACTTATGATTCCATTTTATTCCCTGAAAATGTATTTCTTAAGGTGTAAGTGACCAAGTTGCAATTTTATTGCTTGTATTATTTGCTGCAGGTATCCCGGTTTTCTGAGTATTGCATGACATTTAGCAATGCATGACACTGGAGTGCTGTAGCACTTGTGAAGATCTCACACAAAAGTTTAACAAAATCCCTTACCTATCTAGAAGCAGAGATTAGAGTAATCATTAGTATAATCATCTGACATATTTAGATAATAAATAATTAGATAAAATAATTAAATTTTGCTGAAGTGAGGGCAAATGTAATCTCTGTACTATTTAATACAAACTGTACCGCAGAGTTACCTTCCTCCACTCACACTGACCCATGGCTCATTGCCTTTCTGGGAAGACAAACCCCTTGCCTATCATCTTCAATGCAGACATGGTGATTCAGTCACTTAAACCCAAACAAGTAATTTACAAGAAATTGCTGACCATTTCCATTTCAGTTCTACTTCCTGCTCTCGTTGCCTTTTCCCCTAAGAGACTCACACTACACTCGCAAGTGCTTCCTCTTCCTCCATCCTTACCCACGTGGAATTTGGCCCACAGCTGGGGGCTACAAACCCATCAGTACATCCACCCTGAGAGGACATGGTTAAGGGGGCTGCAACATGTGTGTTGCCTCTGCCAACCTGTTATGCTCTGATGCCTTTGAATTTTCTCATCTACACAATGTTCCCTTCTCTGCTTCTGTCCTTTTGTTGCTCATGGGAAGGAGAGGTTGCATTACTATCTTGTGTTATTTATATACAAGTGTTTATGTCTGTTGTCTCCATTAATCTTACCATCCAAGGAGATGAGGCTGCCTAGGTAATTAAACTGCTGGACTGATTCGAGCTCTGATTTGCCAATGGTGATATGGGGATGATGGAAGACTTCCAGAGGCGCAGGTTGATAGAGAACTTCTGTCTTCTTTAAGCTGACTTCCAGCCCAAAGAGCTCAGCAGCGTCTGCAAAGCAGGATGTTAAACGCTGCAGAGCTGCTTCTGTGTGGGTGACAAGGGCGGCGTCATCAGCACAAAGCAGCTCCTGGACAAGATGGTTTAAGGTCTTAGTGTAGGCCTTCAGTCGCCTTAGGTTGAATAGGCTTCCATCAGTACGGTATCGAATGTAGATACTGTCCTGATCATCGAGGTCTGCCGTGGCCCTTTGGAGCATCATGCTGAAAAAGACTGTGAATAGGGTTGGTGCAAGAACGCAGCCTTGTTTCACACCATTAGTTATTAGAAGGGGCTCAGAAAGTGCATTGCCATATCTGACTTGGCCGTGCTTGTAACAAATGTGGGTAGAGCCCTCCCCAAATCTTTGTTCGCGAAGCCTAGCCATGATGATGTACTTTGCCTACCCAGAGAGAGTGGATAATATAATAACAGAACTGGGGAATCTTGAACAGGTTTTAATTACCCTTCTCAGCCTTATTCCTCTTTTTGGTGGGAGGGGGAGTGCAGGGGGTGGAGTGGGAAGAAACACCCAACGGACTGATTTTCCCTGCTTGCATTATCTTTATATACATCCTGAAGGCACATTATCTTAAATTGCTGCAGGGTTGTAAAAAACAATCACATTGATCTGGTTGATTCAAGAGAAACAAGTTGGTAGTTTAGCATGTAAAGGGTGTTTCTCCTTCTTGCTTCTTTCTATTGATAAATTATTAGCAGGAACAATATCTGCTTATGATCTAGTTTACCAGTTTCACAGAGGCAGCATCTTTGTCAATACTACATTGCCTCATTTCTCTCATTTGGAAATTAGATTACATTGAACACTATTCACCTTAGTGGCCTTTCAGCCCCTCTCTCTTCAGCCTTCCTTGCACTGTCTGGTAAAAGAAATTCTCCACTATCAGTGCCTTCAAACACTGCATTGCCAGTCTTTCAGAACATTGCAAAGGTTTAAAGCCAAGGGTGACTATTTTCTCTCAAAATTAAGAACAAAGAAATCACTTTGTTGAAAAATTTGATCCACATAATATTAACCTTGTATTTCAGCTAGACATTTCATTTTTGCTTCTCACTTTTGAGACCAGTCAGGAAACAGTAAAAAATATGTATGTTCAACAAAGAGATTAGACCAATGAGACAGGATAAGTAAGCAAAGACAGCAGGGAAAGAAGCAGAAGCAAATTAAAGAATCAGTTGCAGCTGGCTACATAGGGACACCAAGGGATGTACTTGCTCCATCACTGGCACGGCACATGTTAATCTACCAGCCTCTATTTTAGGATCCTCTTGGTTCAGTGTAGAATTATTTATTTTTCCTTTATTTCTTTCTTCAATTTATAGAAAATTTAGCTCTCATGCCTAGAGGCATTGGGCAAGAGAGGAGCCCTGTCTGATGTGCCATGCATGGTACACAGCACAGACAAAATCACTGCCTGAAATAAATTCAGAGTCTGAATAGTATTTTAAAGAAAACAGTTTGTATGTGAAATGCTGTACACCTCACAGAGATGTATATAGAAGCGTCAGAAGATACTTATTTTTAAGAAGAATTGGAACAGGTGTAGACACAAGGGGAAGAATACTGTGAACTTGAGCAAGTTCACAAATTACTATAATAGATTTGACAGATTTCTAAATTCTGAATTGTGTAAGTCCTATCCACCTCTGAATCAATTCATTCCAAACCAATCTGGTGCCTGAGGCTTCACACTGCTGGTTTAGTGCTCGGCAAAAGTCACTGGCAGACCTGAGAGCTATTAGCTGCTCTCAGTTTAATTGCTACCTTTTATTCTGACTTGTTTAAAAACAGCTGCAGTGACTACAGTAAAAAAAGCCCTAAAACCAAAAATGACAGCAAACAAACAAAAAAAAAACAAACACAAAGACCCCAAAAACAAAACAAAACATCCCCCAAAAAACCACAAACAAACAAACAAAAACAAAAAAAAACCAAGCAAACACACACACACAAAAAACCCCCAACAAATAACAACAAAAAACCACAAACCCAAATCAACAGTAATGTGGTCTAGTAATTGCAAACATCAAATGCTGCAGTGACACCAAGAGGTGAAATGCCAGTTTGCATTCTGCAAGTACAAGGCCGAGTCTCAGTTTTAACACTTCTAAATTCTTTGCTATCTACACTTTCCTTTCTTCACCAAGTGACTCAATGTCAGTATCAATGTTGTAATATATTTTCAATGGCTAAATATAGCTTTCACTACACAAATCATGGATAGAAAACTATCTATCTTCCAAAAGAATTTTGTTCTGGTGAAAGAGAAAAAAAGTTGTGCACTCCTCAATAGGTCTCTCTGTTCTTGCTTGTACCACATGTCAGACAATGGTGAGACAATTCACTGAGAGTAAGCCACTAAATCAAAATGCTCAGGACTTTTAAAAAATACATCTATCATAGAATCATAGAATAGTTTGAGTTGGAAGAGACCTTTTAAATGTCCTCTAGTCCAACTCCCCTGCAATGAGCAAGTGTGGCAGTTTGAGCCACATTAGAAACCCAAAATCCAATTTCCAGGCTTCCCCCATCCCTTCCCACAATTTATCCCAACACCGAAGAGAAACTTTCAGGCCAGAGGCTTCTATAGGGGAAGGGGAAGTATATACATTTATTTACACAAATAAATATACTGTACAAACTAAAGGCAACTATATATATATATTATTACACTTCTCAGTCCTTTTAAGCCCCTCCCTTTAACTTAGTCCAGGAAGAAGCCTTTTCAAGGCTGCTGGGTAACGCAGTCTCTCTCGTGGGAGTGTTCTGGGCCCCTGAACACTCCTCCCTCAACCAACCTTCAGCTGTTTGCTGAAGTCCCTTCTTCTTAAGAAGTCCAAAATAGCTTTGAGTCCATCCTCCTCGGTCTGCTGTGTGATCTCTCTCAGTCTCATACCTTGGTTTGTAGGCTGCTGCAGTGAAGTCCAGCTTATCAAGCGTCCTCCGAGTCAGTTTTTGGCTGCCCCCGGTCAGCTTCCACAGGGCAACTCCCGAGCTCTTGGCCCGTCTCCAATTTTGCCTGGGATTCCTTTCCCTGGCTCCGAGCTATGTTTAGCCTGTCCACGTGGCTCTGCTTCAACGCTGAGCCTCTAAAATCCACCCCCACCGGCCGCAATACAGTGGGGGGAAAGAAAGCCCCCTAGCCTTGGCCACAGGCAGCTCAGTTCAGTTATGCACTGTCCCAAGCATCCTGCAGCTGCAGGGGGGAGGAAGAGGGCCTAGCCTCCTCTTCCTTCACAGCACACACTCAAAATGCTGACTCTAACTCTGTTCTGGCCTAGGCAGAGCTGGGGGGCCGCAGGGCTCCCCTCTTCCCCCCC
>NW_020925677.1:0-1236 GCF_003984885.1 Neopelma chrysocephalum
AGCTCTGCTGCCCAGGAGGGTCCCGTAGTGCAGGGGTTTGCAGATGGCAACGTAGCGGTCGTAGCACATGACGGTGAGGAGGGAAAACTCTGCTGACATGAAAAAGGCAAAGAAAAAGAGTTGTGGAGTTGTTGTGGTCAGAGGATCCAGGGAGGGCTTCTGGGGGTGAGATAGAGGATTGCGGACATCAGGGATGGGGTTTGGGGAAAGTGGAGACAACAGGGAGGGGTTTGGGGCCAGTGGAATTGGGGGTATCGAGGGGGAAATTATGGCCATGGGGAGGCCCTGGGGACATGGAAGACACCAGGGGGGTCTTGGGGTGTCAAGACGGGGATTGGGGACACCAGGAAGGTCTCAGGATCCACCTGCTCGTGGTGCTGCCCCTCCTCTCCCCCCCAGGCCCCATTAACCCTCCCCAAATGTCCCCTAACCCCCCTTTTCCCTTTAATCCCCACCCCCCACAGATCCCTTTGATCCCCCAATGCTCCTTTTAACTCCCCCAAAAGCACCCAAAACCCCCAAATCCCCATCCAAATACCCCCAAATCTCCCCCTGCCCCCCCCTCAAATCCCTTCCAACCCCCCCAAAGAGGGATCACCCGGCACCCTGGGACAGGAACACAGTGGGCTGTACTGGGGGCACTGGACTGTACTGGGAGGGCACTGGGGGGGGGCTCAGGTGTCCCACAACAACGTGGCCCAGCTCCAGGAGAGATCTGGGGAGCACTGAGGAGGTCCTGGTCTGTCCTGGTCTTTACCCCCAATCCCCAAAGCCCCTCCCCAACTCCCCCAGGACCCTCCCAGACCCCAAAGCCCCCCAGGGCCCTGACTTGGTCCTGCTGCCCTTTGAGCACCTGCAGCTGCTGCAGAACCAGGCATTTCATCAGCAGATGTGCAGCTGACACCAAGCTGGGGGTGTGTTGATGTGCTGGAAGGCAGGAGGGCTCTGCAGAGGGACCTGGCCAAGCTGGATCCATGGGCTGATTGCAAGGGGCTGAGGTTCAAGCAGGCCAAGGGCCGGGTCCTGCCCTTTGGCCACAAGAAGCCCTGTCAGCCCCCCGGGCTGGGGCCAGAGTGTCTGGAGAGCAGGCAGGCAGAAAGGGAGCTGGGAGTGTGGATTGCCAGGAAGCTGAAGAGGAGGCAGAGTGTGGCCAGGTGACCAAGAAGGCCAATGGCTGGTGGCCTGTCTAAGGAAGAGTGTGGCAGCAGGAGCAGGGAAGTGATTGTTGGGCTGGAC
>NW_020925678.1:0-17866 GCF_003984885.1 Neopelma chrysocephalum
AACCCCGCTGCCGCCGCCGTCCTGCCGGGGATGGATTTGGGGGGATGCCCTTGGCCTTCTGTATTAGGGAGGGTTCAGACTGCACCAAATCTTGAAACCAGGACACCGTTAAAAGCTTAACAAAATATTTATTACCAAGAGGTGGCCAACAAAACGAACACACCCAAAAGGGAGGAAGGAGGAGAGAAATAAGGCCCAGCACGACCTCCCCAGTTCCCCAGCTGTTCCCATAACGTTATCTCACTGATCTAACACACCTATAATTACCCAGAGCAGGAGCTGCATCCTTGGAGAGTCAGTAAGTCACAAACTGGCAGGTGTCCCTGCCAAAAGCAGCATTGTCCTTGGTGTGAAGTTAGCTGCCCTCCAAGAAACAGCTCTCTGCTTTTTATACAATTAACTTATACAATTAACTTTATACAATTAATTTATACAACCTCCCAGGTGTGGCCAGCAACCCCAGCCAGAGGCCCTCAGTCCCACCCCATGGTTGTGTGAGTGCAGCTCTTCTGTGAATACATGAGAATTTGGGAAATCCCCTCACGCACACTTAGTGTGCCTTGGGGGTCTTCCTTCATTGAGTCTGGGGGCGCTACTTCATCCTCCTCCTCCTCAATCTCTCCTTCAAGCGACCTTGGAGGACAGTGAGCCAATCCCAGAACACCAATTAAAACAGAAGCTCTCTTCAAGGACAATTTTCCCATTTATCAGTGCTTGTTTTCCCATAACTTGGCAGGGAAAGAGCAAAACTTTCCCAGGCGGTGGGGCCAAACACAGACCAAAAGTATCAGCATAATTAACCCCTGATGCAGCAAATCCCCTCCCTGTCCTTCTTCCTTCCTGCCCCAGGCCCCGAGCTGAGGACGGAGAGCCCGGAGGACAAATCCCCCCAGCAGAGCCTGGTGGGAGAGGCCGTTTTGAAGGGCTCCACGGTGCAGGAAGGCAGTGGGGAGGAAAAGCCACGAAGGTACCCCAGGAGAAGGTGTTCCAAAGCCAGCCCAGGGTGCTCTGAGGAGGAAAGACCCACCCTGTGCCAGGAAGGCGGCCGGACCTTCGTCCAGAGCCCCGACCTGATGGTCCACGTTGAGTTTCACCCCCGAGAAAAGCCCTACAGGTGCTTGGAATGTTGGAAGAGCTTCAGCCACATCTCCACCCTCTTCTTCCACCAACGGGTGCACACCGAGGAGGGGCTCTACATGTGCTTGGAATGTGAGAAGAGCTCCAAGCTTTGCACCCACCAGTCCCTGCACACCGAGGAACAGCCCTACAAGTGCTTGGAATGTGGGAAGAGCTTCAGTTGGAACTCCTGCCTCGTCGCCCACCAGCAATCCCTGCACGTGGGGCAGAAGCCCCACAAGTGTCAGAAATGTGGGAAGAGCTTCAGCCGGAACTTCCACCTGATCCGCCACCAGATGATCCACATGGGGGAACAGCCCTACCCCTGTGGGAAATGTGGGAAAAGCTTCAGTGACCGCTCCAACCTCGTCACCCACCAGCGCCAGCACACGAAGGAACGGCCCTACAAGTGCCCTGAGTGTGGGAAGAGCTTCAGCATCAGGTCCAACCTGATCCGCCACCAGAAGATCCACACCGGGGAACGGCCCTACGAGTGTCTCAAGTGTGGGAAGAGGTTCCAGACCAGCTCCCATCTCCTCCTGCACGAGCAAACACACACAGGGGAGAAGCCCTTCCACTGCACCGTCTGCTGGAGGAGCTTCACCCGCAGCTCCCACCTCGTCGCCCACCGGCGCATCCACAGCGGGGAGAGGCCCTACAAGTGTGAGGAGTGTGGGAAGAGCTTCAGGCAGAGGTGGGCCTTGAGCACACACCGATGGACCCACCTGTAAGGGAAGCCCTGCGAGTGCACCGAGTGCAGGAAGAGCTTCATCTGCTGCTCCAACTTCATCACCCGTCGGAGGATCCACGTTCCCAGTGACCCACACTGGGATGACACCTGGCTGTTGGTCCCCACATTCTCCCGGTTCCCTGTGGGCACCTGAGTGACTGCAGGGGGAGGAACATCCACGGGGACACAGGCTGCCCTTCTGCAGCTGCCCTGGGCCAGCAGCTTCCAGGCGACGGCACCCGAGTGTCACCACAGGGAGCTGAAAGGGGGCCCAGAGTGGGGGCCAGATCCTGAGCTCCCGTTTGTCTCCCCGGGTCCTGAGTTACCGTTTGTGTCCCCGGGTCCTGAGCTCCATTTGTCTCCCCAGATCCTGAGCTCCATTTGTCTCCCTGGATCCTGAGCTCCCATTTGTCTCTCTGGGTCCTGAGCTCCATTTGTCTCCCTGGGTCCTGAGCTCCCGTTTGTCTCTCTGGGTCCACTTCAGGTGGAAAAGAAAAAGAAACAGCTTTTTATTAACAAAACCTGAATAAACAGCAAACGGCACAATCAAAAACCTTCAGAAGAAACAAAACAAAGTCCCAGTTCCCCAGGTGGGGGGAGAAACCCATGGCAACCCGGGGAGGGGGGCTGGAAGGCAGGACTGTCCTGGCACTTCAACAGCTGCTTGCACTGAAAAAAAAAGTGCTTTTTCCCCCAGGCAGAATAAACACCTCGCTCTGAGGGGGGTCTGTCTCTCTCACTCAGTTGTTCTCCGCGAGGTGTCCCGTGGGGAGAAGAATTTCCTCCCAGGAAAAGGAGTGACCCAAACTGGGCTCCCCGCTCCGTCCAGCCCACAGACCAAACCCCAAAGCCCCCAAACCCCCGAGTCCCAGCTGTTGTCCTGAGAGAGCTCATCCTCCCCCGCTGCTCCTGCGCTGCCCCGCGCGAGCAGCTTCGCTCTGTCCCCCCCTCTCCATCCCAGAAGAAACAGGTGGGGCTGGGGGGGACATGGGGAAAAAATTCCAACGTCTCTTTTCAAACCTATGATGTGTCCCTGGTTGTGTCCCTGCCTGTCCCTCACCCGTGGCCCTGTCCCTTGGCTGGGGGGATGTGAGGGCTGGGCCTGCTCAGCACAGCCCCGGCCTCGTGCCCAGCGCCTCTTTCCTGCCCCACACAAGAGCTTCCCGGCCCCCCCAGGGCTCCCCTGCTGCTGCCTCTGCTCCTGGCCCTGCCTTTGCTGCTCCCTTGGCTGGGCCAGCGGCTGCAGGGGGGGGATGGCAGCAGCTTCAGATCCATGGCAGTTCCTGGGGGGAGCTCAGCCCGGGGGGGACGGGCAGGGACCTGATGGGGATGGACAGGGGCCCAGCAGGGACAGCCAGGGCCTGCAGGGGAAGGCACAGGGACAACCTGGCCCCCCACACTGCCAGGGCTGTCTCTGCTCCTCCTTGCAGGCTCCGTGGCCAGGCACAGTTTGTGTTCCTGGCTGCCACCATCTCAGCACTTGCAGCCGCTCAAATCAGCGCCCGCAGCTCTGCAGCAAAGCCCCAGCTCACCTGGCACACAGGGGATGGACACAGCACCCAGCTCACCTGGCACACGGGGGATGGACACAGCACCCAGCTCACCTGGCACACAGGGGATGGACACAGCACCTTCTCGGGGATGGGCACACACAGTTTTGGCTATTCCCCACCACGGGGCTTCCTCAGCAGCACCTCTGCCCTGCACTTATTCTCAGGGTCCCCTCAGTGCCTCTGTCCCATGAATACCTCGGTGACAGGTCTCAGGGTCACCTCAGTGCCTGCTCTCAAGGAGATGAACCTGCAGGAGGGGGAGATGATGGGGCAGCTGCTGTGTGCCTGCTTGGACGGGGGCTGTGGGTTTCTTTCTCCTTCTAGAACCATCTCAGAACTAACACCACCACATGTTTGTACACCAACCTTGTATATGTGTATAAATATATCTATAACACCGTGTATAAAGCCTCAAGCGTGTGCTGCCTTAGGAATGTGCAGTGTCCTTGTGGGACACCCATCAGTGTTGTGGTGCTTCTCTTTCCTGTTTTTACTGTTTCTTGATGCAAATCCCGATGAAGTCCCACCGTGTCCAGCCCTGTTCCCTTCCCCTGCTCCCCCCTGCACATTCCATCCCGGCTGTCGGAGCCCTGCAGCTCCCGGGGGTGATGTGGGCCTGCCCTGGGAGCTGAGCCCCTTCCCAGTGCTCCCAGTCTGCCCAGCCACCCTGGAGCACCCCAGGGAGGGCTCCAGGTGGGTTTGGCACCCAGGTGCTGCTGCTCTCACCTCGGTTGGGTTTGGTTTGTGCTTCCCAAGATGGGCAAAACCGTTTGCTGGAGTTTTCTGCCGGAAATCCGCCCCCTCCTGCGCTCGGCCAAAGGGATTTGGGGCCTTTTTCCCTTTTTGGGGCCTTTTTCTGTTTTTGGGGCAAATAAAACCAATGTGTGGAGTCCTGGCAGGACACAGCAGCCCTGCAGCCCGGGGAGCCTGTGCAGAGGAACAAAGCAGCTCAGGGACTAATGAATCAGTGGTTAATTAGCCTAAGAAATTGCTCCTAAGTAGGGGTTGGGGGGGGGGTTATGTTGGGCTTTGTTGTCCTGGCGCTGGGATTTGGCTTCTGCCAAGGTGAGGGGGGTCCCCAGGGGTCGTGTCCACCCCCCCCAGAGCGTCTGTGCCCCCCCTGTGCCCCCCCTGCACCCCCTTTTCTCCCCACAGAGCTCCTGAGCCGCCGGCAGCCGCAGCCCCAGGAACCCCCCAGCAGTCCCTGTGCTGAATTTGGGGGTGTCATCTGTCCCCCCCGGCCCTGCTTTTATTCCCCCATCACCCCCTGGTCCCAGTGATCCCAGTAAAGCTTCCCAGTTCTCCATCTCCCTCCAATAACAGTCCCAGTTAGTGGGGGGCAGTGGGGGCGTCTTGGGGGGCAGAACTGGCCCCAGGATGGGTCAGGAATGGGGAGCCCCCCGTGTCCCCCCCATGTCAACCTGCTCTAGGGGGGTTCTGGGTGGCACCTTCACCCCAACACGGCACCCAGCACACCCTGAAAGGTGTCGGGACCCCCCTAAACCACCCCACAGCTCCACAAAGACCCCCCCAAACCCATTCAGAGCCCACCCAGGACCCCCTCAAACCCCTGTTTGGGGGGAGCTTTAGGGGCACTGGTGGTGCTGGGACCCCTGGCTGTGGGTGAGGAGCTCTGAGCTGGGGAGGGGGGGGGCAAGAAGGGAGGGGATGGTGGGAAAGAGGATAAAAGGAGTAGTGGGACCCCCAAACTGAGTGGAAGGGGAGTGGAAACCCCAAAAACGGAGCGGGACAGGGGACCACAAGGACTGGGGGACAATGGGATATGAGTGGGAGAGGTCAGAAGAGTGGGGAAAAGGGGAGGGTGGGACCCCCAAAACTGATCAGGAGGTGGCTGGGACTGGGGGGGGATGTGTAAGGGGTGGGAGAGGAGGCACAGTGAGGACTGAGACCCCCAAACTGATCGGGGGGGGGGGGATTCAGGAGATGATGGGAAAGGGGGGGAATAGGCAGAAGAGGGGAAAAGCAGGGGTTGGCTGGTGGGATGGACAGTCCCAGGGGGGTCTTTGGGCACAGGGGGGGTGGGAAAGGGGAGTCTGGGGTGGCTCCCTGAGCTCCCAACCTCCTCTGGGGTGTTGGGGGCTGCTGGGGTTGGGGGGGACACCCTGTGGTGGAGGGGAGGGGAAGGTTTAAAGTTCATTAAACAAGTCCTGCCCTTGAGTCCCGAGGTGCAGAAAGGACTCCCCGGCTTCCTAAACTCCTGCTCAGAGAGGAGCCTGGGGGCGGCTGGATCCAATCTCAGCCCCGGATTATGTCAACGGTTGGAATTTAAGGAATTACACAGCTGTGATTGAGCCACTTTTGTCCTGCAGGTTTTAATGATGGAAAATCAGATATATTGATATAAAATGAATTATTCATTATCACAGATGATCAGACAAAAGATTTTAACCAGGATTATTTGCTACACAATATAAATACTAAAACTACCAGTGGTATAGCATAAGATAGGACAGTGCACTACACTAAAGCAATTGTTGAAGCAATTATACTAAAGTTGGCAAAAAATCAATAGTTATTAATTGGAGATGGATGTGACTCACCCAGGCCAAGGCTCATGGGGAGATCTTTGCTCTCACCCTCCAGGACTGGGGGTCCCCAGCCAAGGGAGGAATCTCCAAACATACACCCAAGAAGGGTTGGAAGAACCTGCCCCTGTGAAAGGGGACTGGAACTTTATAGAATAAAGTGATGGACTGACAGTCCTTGGACTCCAGGGGTTGCCTCACCACCAGGATGTTAATTCGGGGTTGAGCCCAGACTGGTTTCCAGCAGGAGCCCCTCTCAGCCCACCACTGACACATTTGCAAACAGGGCATTGTTTGCTGTGGAGGAACAAGAATCGGAGTGGCAACACTTCCAGGCATGGAGGGACCTGGATGGTGCTTGAAGAGATGACAGCCCATGGACTTTCATGTTTCTATCCCCGTTCTGAACCCCATTTAATGTATTTCCCCGTATATCTCTGTATTAATCCCCTTCAAATATATCACCCAGAACTTGTCTGCACTTGCCCACAGTTTTTCCCACCCAAAGTTGTTCACTCCCTTGCTCTCCCCTGCTTTCCCATCCCACACTGGCTGAGAAGTGCCGCAGTGCGGAGGGAGCTCCCACTGGTCCTTGACTCCCAACTCCTCCTCAGTTCCTCCCTCTTTTCCCTTTGTTCTCCCATCCTGTTACACCCTGAAGTGTCCGTCTCATGCTCTGCCCTGGTTACTGAACCTCCCTCAGCCAAACCCTGTATAAGTCCCAGTCCTCCCTTAATAAAGTGGCCATTGCACCCCGACCTTTGATCTTGTTGGACCCTTCTGTGCAGTGTCACATCACTATTCCTCACCCCACCGGGACGTGGCATGTGGTGCCCAGGACATGAGGCAAGGTAGAAGGTCCCTTACATTAAAGGAACTCCCTTGTGCTCACCTTGTGTCTCTCAGGTGACACCAGGAGAGGTGATCACCCCGCCGGTCCTCCTCGGCTACCCCCAACTCCAACCCCCACAAGGGAAGAATGGCTACGGCGAGCACAGTTTTCCAGAAGTTGAGTTAATATCATCATCATGGGACTCTGGCTGTCAACTTCCCAGAAATTTGTATGCAGGAGGCTCAAGGATTTTATCATGGAGCACGGTCACCCCCTGGACAAGAAATCGGCTGAAGCACTCGCCAAATGGTGAGATCATAAAGGTTGTGTGCTCTTGGAAGACACATCTGTAGATGACGGGCAAACGATTGGTTATAAAATTTGGCGAGAAAATGAAACAGGAGCCAGGCCTAGAAGAGTTAACTGAGATATCTTGGCCTGCTAAGAAACCTCAATACCTGTTTTGCCAGAAGAACATTTTGGGAGCACTGGTTAATCTCATGTTCTGTTCTGCTCACTGGACCAAAGGTCTTATTATAGAAAGAACAGGAGTAGTATACACACAGTAATAAATTAGGTAAACTAGACATTTGAATAAGATCTAAAAGGGCCAGAGCCAGGATTTTGCAAGCTTGAAGAATTCAGGTCACCTAATAGAAGGGGTCAAATTGAGGAAGACGTCCATGGTGACCACCAGAGGGATGAAGGCTTGAGCAGAAGACCCCCACAGTAGAAGACTGTGCATGTCTGGAAAGACTCCGCCCAGAGACCAGCCTGCTTATTAATATGTATAATAAATGATGTAACCATGCATCTAAAGTGTATAAAATGGCTTCGTTTTGCACTTGCAAGTTGAGCAAGTTTGTCCAGCGCACCTGGCTTGCTCCCAACGTTGAATAAACAAATACCTTGCTGCTGAAAGATAAAAAAAGTCTCTGAGCAGTTTTTCGGGCCGATTTTTCGGATTCAAAAATGAAAGGGGGGACCGAAATGCAAAGGGAGCCTTAATTGCCTGAAGGCTTGTTCTGATGGTACCACAGCACCAGAGGATGAACCCGAATGACAGCCTCCATGAAAACACCACTAAATCCAGAAAGAGCAATGCCAAACAACCATCTGCTAAGTCCTGAACCTCCGAAAGATGGACCCCGAAAGCCCCAGAATGGCAGGAGGGACAGAGAGGGTGCAACATCTCATTGACCTTCACAAAACGGCATCGGGGATGAGGGAGGACGAGGGCCTGTTCCACCCAGGCCTATGACACTCATTGCACTCAGGACACAGACACAGACCACTCACATCAGTCACTGGAAATACACACTGAACACCTGAACATTTGGAAACCCCTCAGGGATGAAGCGGCCCGAGCCAACGATGTGGAATTCCTGAAGGTTTTCCCCATTTATTCAGAGGAAGGCCGTGCCCCTAATGGAGGCCCATATCCCATCCAGTGTTAAAGGATATAAAAAAGGCCATCACACAGCACGGCCTTGGAGCCCCATTCGCCGTGGGACTCCTGGAGTCTTTTTTTCCTGGCATACCCATTAATCCCCCATGACATCAGGGCAGTAATCAATGGCTTGCTGTCCACGGTGCAGTCCTGTTTTTGAAACTGAGTGGAAAAAACTAATTCCTACATATGTAAATGAAAAGATGGAGAGAAGAGGGATTCCGGTTAGATATGTTATATGGAGAAGGAAACTATGCAAGCAGGGATGATTAATTGAGAATAGATTTAAAGTATCTAGATGTTACCAAAGAGCTGGCAGGTGAGGCCCTAAAGATGGCAGGTGAGGCCATCGTTCACCCTCATCAATCAGGGCCCGAAAGAACCTTCTGTTGATTTTGTAACAAGGCTAAAAGAGGCCATAACTCGTCAAGTTCAACAAAAAGAGAGCCAGGATATCCTGTTTAATAAATTAGTGCACGAGAAAGCTAATGGAGACTGCCAGAAGGCTCTAAAAATGTTAAAAAACCCTACCCTACCTGAAATGATCGAAGCATGCAAGAATTAGGGTCAGGGTCACACAAGGCCCACTTGCTGCAGCCTTGACTGGGTCCCAATCTTGTTTCAGCTGTGGACAAAAGGGACACATGAAAGAACATCGCCCTGAGCTACCGACAGCCTCCGACGCCCCAAGACACTTTGTAGGAGATGTGGGAAGGGCCACCATCGGTCCTCTCATTGTAGATCCCTTACAAACGTCCACGGCGAACTCCTTCCCCCCAGAAAATCACCCCATCTAAAGAGGAAGGTTGAGGAGGGAACAGCAAAGCGACTGGGAGAGATTCAAGGCCTGGAGGGACTTGTACGAATTAATAATTCATGGACTTTCACGTTATTCCCCAGTTTATTACTATGTTCAATGTACCCCTACAGCTATTCCTCTGTTAATCCCCTTGGTTTATATTGTTCAGGGCTTGTCTGGACTTGCCCTCACGTTTTCCTGCCAAAAGTTGTTTATTCCCTCACTCTCCCCTGGTTTTCCACTCATCTCTCACTGGCTGGCGGGTGCCGCAGTGCAGAGTGAGCTCTCATTGGTCCCCTTCCCTGGATACTCCCAAGTTCCATCCATCTTCTCCGTGTTCCCCAATCCCGTTCTGCCCTGAGGTGTCAATCCCATGCTCCACCCCCGTTATCAGACCTCCCCTTACCCAAACCTTATATAAATCCCTGTTCTCCTTGATAAATTGGCCGTTGCACCCTGACCTTCCACTGTGTCAGAACCCTTTTATGCAGTGTCGCGTCCCTGTTCCCTTTCCCTTCGGGCTGTGGCAGAAGGTGACTTTCAGCTCCCTGCCAGACCTTCCATGTCCATGTGCACGTGAGCATTTGGGAAACAGGGTGAAGCCAGACAAGGCCCAGAAAGCAAATATTACTATATGAAAAGTAGAGAGTTAAATTCAGAATACAGGTCTAAGCAAGAGCAGAAATGCTTATGTCTTAGAAATAGCAGAGGCAATAATTCATTAAGGTATGCAGAACATACTGACACAGGAGAACCAGAACACATGTACTCAGAAGAACAACCTGATAAAGAAGGAAGATGAGCCAAGATCTGGGTATCCTTGCAAAATCATCAGAAACTTTTGCCAGATGCACCGAGATGTCAGGCAAAGTAAGAAAGTTCACAAAGTTCACGATGAGTATGAAAAGTGGGCAGGGGGATTCCTAGGGATGAAGGCCGGATCGACCCTCCCAGATTCTCCCCAAATTGAAGACCACACCTCTAACTCCGCCTAAACTCCACCTGTTATGAATATTGAAAACGTATGTTGCAATTCTATGAATATGTATGTAAAAATGTTGCAATCACTCGTAGAAATTGTATATAATCCTGTCTCTTTACTAAAAAGGTGGGGCAGTTTTTCCAGGATGACCTGACTGTTCCCCGGGTGCTCGGGAGGCCCGTGAAATAAAACACCTCCTGCTTAAAGGCTACAAACTTTGTCTCTAAGCAGTTTCTTTTTGTTTGTGCCTTTTTGGGGGCAAAATCTTGGCATCAAGGGAGCGGAGCACTCGGGGGGGCAGGACGACACAAGCATCCCCTCAGCCGCGCTCCATCCTGCACAACCCATCTCACCCTGAACTACCCCGTAGTTCAGGAGCATCCACCCATTCAGATCAAAGAACAGTGTGTGTATAATCCTTGGACTGGATTATACCACCAGTCACCTCTCCCTCGCTTCGACTCAGATCTTCTGAGCAGCTCGCTGGAGTTCGCCCGTCCGCCAAAGTATACACAGAACAAATATATTGAATTGTTTCACACTATGCAGCAAAGAAAAAAGGAGTGGAAGTAATTCCCACCTCACTGGTGATAACACAGCTGTTGGTTTGTCTGTTGCCTTTCCGCCTGTGCAGCTCGAGGATCGCTTCCCAGCAGCAAAGATGATCTCTAGGGATGCTCTGAGCATCATGAGGAGGCAAGAAGCGAGAGCTTGGCACAGGCAAACCGGGGGACTGCCGTGAAATCTCCCAGACCTTTTCTAACACGTCTCATTTGCTTTCCAGAGCCGCGGAATCCCCAAAAGGTTGAGGTGGTGGGCTCGCTGGACACAGGGGAGGATGTAACAATCATTGCCTCCCGGAGTGGCAGTCTGGAAAATAAAAGCTAAAAACGATCCCAGTTATGGAGGAACTGGAATCCTTTATTGGGCACGAGAACACAATTTAAAGGCATCTCTGGCTGGACATGTTAATGAAGGGGACGGCTATGTTAACTGGGGAGTTACACAAACTTTTGCTGTAGTTTCCAAATAGTTATTTTTTCTTCCAGTAGGATTACATGGGGGATAGAGGGATTACAGGGGTTTAGACATGATTTTAACAATCACCTCAAAAAGTCCTTTCTTAATTCTTCTTGGAGCCAGGTTTATATCTCCGGGTTGCACATTAGCAGGTCTCAGGACAGGGGTCCAAACTTCTTGAATCACGAGGTGTTTGTCAGCCTTGTTTTCCTTTTGCTGAAAGCTGGGTTTGGGCTCCCACATCCCGGGACTGGCCGTCCAGCTGGTCAGCTCACCCCACGGACACACAAGTCAGTGGAGTGGGTGGCTCCCAGCAGCCAGTCTGAAGTCAGGAGGTTGGCAACATATATGGACCAGAGGGCAGACCTGCATCTCTCTGACTTTACGTTCTTAATATATCAGTAACACCGTGGGGGTGGGACTCCATGGAACAATGGCATTTGGGTCTTGAGACAATTTTTTAGGGGGGATCACTGAAAAGATGCAGCTGCCCAGACTCACCCGGAAAACGGAAATTCCAGTTTGGGTAGATCAGTGGCCCTTGCCCAAACAAAAGCTGCAAATTCTAAAATCAATTAGTAGATCAAGAATTGGCTGAAGGACACCTGGAGCCTTCCAGCAGCCCCTGGAACACTGCAGTGTTTGTCAGCCAAAAATCTTCAGGTTCCTGGAGATTTCTCCGGGACCTGCGCAAAGTTAACCAAGTCCTAGAACCTATGGGAACCCTCCAGAAGGGAATGCCATCTCTATCCATGCTCCCTGCTGAATGGCCCCTGGTTGTGGTGGATATAAAGGACTGCTTCTTTCATATTTTTCTTAATCAGATTGATTTGGCCAAATTCGCGTTTTCGGTCCCGGCAATCAACACTTGTGAACCCCACCGCAGGTTCCAGTGGAAGGTGCTCCCTGAGGGGATGAGAAATTCACCAACACTCTGTCAGATGTTTGTTGCAAAAATTCCAGCTCCAACCAGGCGAAAATTTCCGCAATCAATCATCTTCCATTATACGGATGATGTTTTGATCTGTGCAAAAACAGTCGAAAAAACCTTAAATTCCACGGTTTCGGCGCTAAACTCACGTGGATTAGAAATGTCCCCTGAGAAGGTGCAAAGAGAAGCACCCTGGAGATATCTTGGACTCCAAATTAACGCGAAATCTGTCAGGCCACAATCAGTTGCAATCGACAAAAAAATTCGAAACCTAAATGATCTCCAGAAACTGTTGGGAGCAATTAACTGGATGCGTCCTGTGCTGGGAATCACAACCAGTGATTTACACCCCCTGTTTGGGTTATTAAAAGGAGATGCAGATCTCTCCTCCCCTAGATCCTTGACTATGGAAGCAGAAGAAGCCCTTTCCATAGTTGAGGAAAAAATATCCAGACACCAAGCAAACAGGGAGATGGAGGGACTGCCATCTTCTTTAGTGATCATCAGAGAGACCCAGCAGCCACTGGCCATCTTAGGCCAGTTCTCAGCTAATGACAAGGACTTCTACTTATGGGAATGGATATTCCTCCCACACCAATTTCAAAAGGCTATTGTGATGTAGCAGAGATGATTGGCAAGATGATTTTCAAAGGGTGCATGAGAAGCTTAGAGCTCAATGGAAGTGAAGCAGATCGTGTCTACCTCCCATTGACCTCTGAGCAGCTCAAACAACTGCTGCAAACCTCCACAGATTTCCAAACTGCCATCAGTGGATACCCAGGAGAGATAAAATTTCACCTCCCGGCGCGTCAATTTATCCAAAGGTTAATACAAATCCCATTGAAATGAAAGATTGTTCAATCAGAGATTCCCATAAGGGGGGCTAAAACACTTTTCACTGATGGGTCCGATTCTCCATTGGCTGGAGAACGACCATTGGCAGCAAGACATCCACAAGGTACGAGGTTCACCACAAATCATGGAACTTTCAGCGGTTGTGCGCGCCTTTAAAATCTTCCAAAATGAAGCAATCAACGTGTCTGATTCGGCCTATGCTGTGAGCATTGTGAAAAGAATTGAAAGCTCCTACCTAAAAGAAGTTTCAAACAGAAGTTTGTTTGAATTGCTAAATGAATTATCATCCTTGATCCACAGTAGAAGATTTGTATACTACATTGTACATACACTGTGCTACCAGGCCCTGTGGCGAAGGGGAATCAAATTGCTGAAAAACTGGCAGATGTGGCTGCAATACCAAATTTGTATCAACAGGCAAAAATCTCTCATGAATTTTTTCACCAGAATGCGCGAACCCTACAGAAAAAATTCGGTTTAAGTTAAATCAAGCAGAAGAAATCTTAAAGGTGTGCTCTGACTGTCAAGCGGTTGCTCCGCTCACCTCAGAAGGAACCAATTCCAGAGGGCTGGAGCCGTGGGAAATTTGGCAGTTGGATGTTATGCATGTGCTGGAATTCGGGAGACTAAAATATGTACATGTGTCCATGGACACATCTTCAAAAATGATCTTTCCGGTGAAAAGAGTAAAGACATTAAGAAACGCTTCCTATCTGAGAATGGGGGTCCCAAAGCAAATAAAGATGGATAATGGCCCTTCCTATACGTCTACAGAAACCAAAAAGTTTTTTAGTGATTGGGGTATTCACCGTACCACAGGGATTCCTCACAACCCCACAGGGCGAGGTATTGTAGAGCGTGCCCACCAAAATATAAAAAATTTATTAAGAAAACAAAAAAGGGGGAGTATGGGTACGGCTCCTCAGGAAAGATTGGAGAAAACTATGTACGTCCTACATTTTTTAAACATTTTGGAGGAACCTGACATGCCCATAAGCAGAAGTCCTGTAGAAAGACATTTTAATACAGAGAATGCGCAAGGCCCAAAAAAGGCAAAAATACTTTATAAAGATCAAGTGGACAGGCCCCTTTCCCCTGATTACCTGGTGGAAAGGTTATGCCTGCATTTCTGCAGAGACTGGACCCAAGTGGGTCCCAGCAAGACGAGTGAAAATCTTTCAAGGAACAACATGTGGACCACATCCGTCATCTCCCTCGGTATCATAATAATCCTCACAGCACCGGAACCCGCGCCAGCCATTCCAGTTTGGGCACACCAGCAACCCGAGAACATCTGGGTGAAACTAGAAACCAATAATGATGTTCTATGTCTCTCTATTAACAATGTCAATAACTTGTTCCAGACATGTTTGGTTGGTCTTCCCCTCAATGATAATTTAAAAGATTATTTTGAGTCTCCCTCATGTACTGAAGAAGAGCCTGTGGAATTTGAGACCCCAGGATCAGTAATTGCAAATCAATGCTTTGAATTTGTGTCCCGCTCTACTTCCCGAATCAAGAAAAATGATGTTACCCCTTTTAAAGAATTATACAAAGACACTTCCCTGTGGTGCAACAACACTACACCAGAGATAATCACTAGGGAATCAGTGGGCTCTAAGCCTAGTGCATTGTCCCAGGGAAAGTTCTTAATATGTGGAGAAAGAGCGTGGATTGGAGTCTCTTCATACCCCACTGGAGGGCCCTGCACCACAGGTCAAATTACCTTGTTCCATCCTCTCAAATTTAAATGAATTAATGAAAAACCCGCTACCCTGATTCGGCAGAAACGGGACTTTGAATTGATAAAAATGCAGAACCCTCTTCTCAAAGATATTCTGAAAGTGAAATACCCAGAACCCTACTGTCAAAGATATTCTAAAAGTGAAATACCCTGCAGTAGGGCCGGAGGTGAAGCCTCTCACCCCCCAACCACCAAGTCTATATATCACTCCTAAGAAACCAGTTGTTACCACTAAAAAACTTACCACAACTCAGCCCCCTCCGAAAAGTGATTGGAGATTAGGTCATGGCCAGGCCATTGAGTCCTACAGGAAAGACCCTCTCAATTATCCTACCCCCCAGTCTCCCCTTGAATGGGCAAAAGAAAGTTCTTCAACCTCATCAAAAATCGCCCTAATTTCCCCCGGAGCCTCGCGCCCTCCAGCAGGAGTCCTCCCTATCCCAAAAATTCCTGAAGATTGCGACCCCAATATCGACCTTTGGTCTATTACTGGCAATTATTTTAGTTCCTTTATAATCTCAGGGGTAGGAGCTTCACGTGCCCTCAATACCTTGACACGCATGGGATGTTGGCCAACGCGACCGGCATCGCCCCAGAAGGCTTAGTTAGAGACACCCAAAAATTAAAAGAGGTGTCCCTTCAAAACAGGGCCACAATAGATTTCCTATGATTAATGCATGGCCATGGATGTCAAGACTTTGAGGGAATGTGTTGTTTGAATTTTTCTGATCATTCTGAGTCGGTATTCCAAGGTATTAACACATTGTGTGCTCTGATTAATGACATTAAATTTTCCCCCAAAGCATTTACCGACGATTTATTCGACAAACTAGGCTCACCCAATTTACCCAACTGGGTTAAACAGATTCTATTAATATGTTTTGGAGTTTTGTTTACTCTCTTTGTGTTATTATTAACCATTTGCTGTGTTATAGCCACGTGTAAAAGACTTACACCAAAGACCGTGTTCCTGTCAACCCCTCAAGAAAACAAAAAAGGGGGAGATCTGGAGGAACAAGAATCGGAATGGCAACACTTCCAGGCACGGAGGGACCTGTATGGTGCTTGAAGAGATGACAGCCTATGGACTTTCATGTTTATATCCCTGTTCTGAACCCCATTTAATGTATTTCCCACTGGACCTTGACTCCCAACTCCTCCCCAGTTCCTCCCTCCTTTCCCTTTGTTCTCCCATCCTGTTACACCCTGAAGTGTCCGTCTCATGCTCCGCCCTGGTTACTGAACCTCCCTCAGCCAAACCCTGTATAAGTCCCAGTCCTCCCTTAATAAAGTGGCCATTGCACCCCGACCTTCTATCTTGTCAGACCCTTCTGTGCAGTGTCACATCCCTATTCCTCACCCCACCGGGCCGTGGCATAGTTTGCTTGGACATCCCAGGGGAGATGTCCTGCCACAGGTCTAAAGTCAACAAATTTGCTCTTCCCAATGAATTTCCAATCTTAGTCTGCGTCCTGATGAATGTTCCTCCCCCTGCCTTCATCCAGATGCCCACAGGGAGACCACCTGCCAGACGTCTTCCCAATGTGTATCACCTGGAATGTGAGTCACCAGGTCTGTGCCCAGTGTGGGTCACTGTGGATCATCCAACGTGGGTCCTCCGATGGCTGATGGAGTTGGAGCAGCAGATGAAGCTCTTCCCGCAGTCGAGGCGCTCACAGGGCTTCTCTTCTGGTGGGTCCGTTGGTGTGTGGTCAAGTTGGAGCTCTGGGTGAAGCTCTTCCCACACTCCTCACACTCGTAGGGCCTCTCCCCGCTGTGGACGCGCCGGTGCCTGACGAGGTGGGAGTTGCGGATGAAGCTCTTCCCACACTCCCCACACTTGTAGGGCCTCTCCCCAGTGTGGATGCGCTGGTGGTCGACGAGCATGGAGCTGTCCTTGAAGCTCTTCCCGCAGTCGGTGCAGCGGAAGGGCCTCTCCTCCGTGTGCATTTGCTGATGCCTGAGGAGATGTGAGCTGGTCAGAAACCTCTTCCCACATTCCGAGCACTTGTAGGGCCGTTCCCCAGTGTGAGTCTTCTGGTGCAAGACGAAGTGGGAGATGGAGCTGAAGCTCTTCCCACATTCCAAGCACTCGTGGGGCCGTTCTCCGGTGTGGATGCGCTGGTGGTTGCGGAGGGTGGAGCTGTCGCTGAAGCTCTTCCCACATTCCAAGCACTCGTGGGGCCGTTCTCCCGTGTGGCTGCGCTGGTGGCCGATCAGGTGAGAGCTCCGCCTGAAGGTCTTCCCACATTCCAAGCACTTGTGGGGCCGTTCCCCGGTGTGGATCATCTGGTGGTCGATCAGGTGGGATCTCCGGCTGAAGACCTGCCCACATTCCAAGCACTTGTAGAGCAGTTCTCGGGTGTGGATGTTCTGGTGGCGGATAAAGCTGGACCTGTGACTGAAGCTCTTCCCACATTCCTCACACGTGTAGGGCCGTTCCCCCGTGTGGGTGTGCCAGTGGGTGAGGAGCATGGAGCTCCGGCTGTAGGTCTTCCCACATTCCAAGCATTTGTAGGGCTTCTCCCTGCTGGGAGGCTGCTCAGGGACCTCCAGGCCGCAGCTCTGGCTCAAGCTCCGGCCGCCTTCCCGGCCCAGGCTGGCTCTTTCCTCCTCAGAGCACCCTGGGCTGGCTTTGGAGCCCCTCCTGCGGGGGGATCTCTGGGCCTTTTCCTCCCCGCTGCCTTCCTGCGCCGTGGAGCCCTTCAAAACGGCCTCTCCCACCAGGCTCTGCTGGGGGGATTTGTCCTCCGGGCTCTCCGTCCTCAGCTCGGGGCCTGGGGCAGGAAGGAAGAAGGACAGGGAGGGGATTTGCCTCCGGCCCAGAGGGAAGGCCAAGGACATCCCCCCAAATCCATCCCCGGCAGGACGGCGGCGGCAGCGGGGTTGTCCTGCAGCCGGGGGCGATGCTCGGCTGGGAGATCCAGGACAAGACAGGGGCAAAGGGGCACTGACTTCCTCCTCACCTGCCTGGGGGGCCCGGGGCATCTTCCTCTTCCTTGCATCCTTCTCCTCCATCTGGCCAAGGTTTGGGAAGGAGAAATCCTACTGTGGGGGGGAAAACAAGGTGTGAGTGCGTTGGGTTGAGGGTTCCTCCTGCCCAAGTCCATCTCTAGAAGTCACTTGGAGTCTTGTGTCCATAATAAGCCCTACGAGTGACCCAACTGCGATTCATGCTGGGCACAGACCTGGTGACCCACGTTCCAGGTGATCCATGCTGGGCAGTGTATTGGGTTTGCCAGGTTTTGGTAGCAGGGGGAATCCAGGGCTGGGTTCTGTGAGCAGCTGCCAGAAACTTCCCCCATGTC